>NW_028185816.1:935720-1079954 GCF_003343005.1 Rhea americana
AGGGCTGGCAGTCAGGACACTCGTATCAGTGTAACCCGGTATGCGTGAGCAGCCGTAGCGGGATCAAAAGGGTTAAGGCACCAGCACCGCCACCAGCACCTCTCACTACTCTCTTACCAGTGTAAAATCGACACTGTGCCTAGCCTCCTGGCTAGGGAGGGTGGCCTGGTCACTGGCAACACCGCATCCAGAGGCAAAGCCTGTTTCCGATGGTTCTGGTGAGTCCTGGCTGGTGCCTCACGGCTTCGTTCGCCGTGCTGTGCCTCGGTTTCTGCAGCTGCTGGGAGCTGCTGAGGTCGGGTGGGCTGGGTGCCCTCTGCTCTGGGCCTGGGTAGGCCCCGGCGCCGCAGGAGCCGCTCCAGTCAGCTCATTGCTGAGGTGGGAGCTGGGTTTTGTTGGGAGCTCTGCTGTGAATTGCAGTGTGAGGGRAAGTTTGGGGATAGCTTGCCACTCAAATTTTTGAATTTTGTTTCTTGCATAGTTATTGGTGCTAATCGAATAATTGATTAAAATTGCATATTTTTAAAAGCATGTTTTGGGGGCATATTCTTGCATACCAGGGATTTTCTAGGTTAACAAAATTTGATATTTTAAACTGAGAAAAATAAAGCTCTCTTTTTCKAAAGATTAAAAAATGACATTTTGATACTTAAAGCATTACTCATCTATTTAAATTGTATTAGTAAAAAGAAAGAGTAGGCCATTTGTACTGCTCTCAGTGTTTTCTTATGTCATACATGTTTTTTGACTTTTATTCTGAAAAGATTCTATACTGATATGTTTGTGACTGCAAAAATCTCCAGTACAGAAGAGCTCCAAGAAGAAAAATGCATAAAAGGCATTCAAAAAGTGTAGGTTTTACTTCTGTCGGTTGAGATTTCTAGGTGTATAGAAAGTGCTGTAAGGTTTACTCTTTGGGAGTTTACTCATCACTTTGGGTGCTCTGCTGATCCAAAGCCTAATAACAGTTTCTGTTGTGTTGTTCTTTTTGCCCAGATACGTCATCCTGCAAGTGTACTACTGACATAGCTCTTTCACAGCATGCATGTGGTGAGCATTTTTGATTAAGTCATTTTTCTAGGGAGTTGACTAAATAACAGTGAGCATTTTGCAGAAAGTGAGATAAAGAGTTTCAAGTACTTGTAATGCAGACAGTATATTTAAAATGTATACTTTTTACTCTTTGTAGAATGGTGATATTTCAACCACTGCTGTTGTATGTCTTCCCTCTGTGATGATGTTGATTTCCGTCTAGTCTAAGAATATTTAATATGCATGATGCTTTAATATAATTCTATAACTTATCATAATTGTGCTCAGTTTTTAGGTTTCCTTTTGGCTAGTGTAAACTTCTGGTGAATTTGGAGTGCTGAATCATTTGAAAAATTTAGATAATTTGTTTTCCTGTTACTATCTCATATACTCTGCCTTTGTGAAGTCGCATAGGATTTTAATTTTCTCTTAGGCTTGTGCGTAAAACCAAGACCATGAATCACGTACCAGATGCTCCAGATAAAGATTTGGACCTCTTTTGTAGAGCAAAGATGCTCAAGATGGGAGAGGAAGATAATGGGAAGTGAGGTAGAACATCTCTGAACTTGCTAAAGAATAATTAAAACTGGCAAGAATTGAGAGGCTGTTTATTAATTTGGCTTGCTTTTGATTTTTTTTTCTTGTCCCTCCTCTTAACTTTGAAGTAGCCATGTTAAGCAGGTCACATGGAGCTATAATGGCTGATAACATTTGAATCTTTTATAATATTGATTTTAAAAAGTATTACAATAGTCCTGACTGTTGCAGTATTGATAAACCTTTTGAAGAAGGGCTAGTAGAATTTGGAGCAGTCTGGATAAAGCTGAGAGACTTTTATAACATTGGCCTGTTTTCTCCTTCCTTGTCCCGTGTAGCCTCACTGGTTGTCTAGAATGTGTGTCTGGGTGACTGCCTGCGTGATGAAAACTGCATCCAAGATTTTGTTTATTCCTTTGTGGACGCGAGGCTTATAGTATCATAGAATCAGTAAGGTTGGAAGGGACCTCTGGAGATCATTTAGTCCAACCTCCCTGCTCAGCAGGGTCACCTAGAGTGTGTTAGACGGGGTTGCATCCAGGCAGGCCTTGAATATCTCCAGAGAAGGAGACTCCACAACCTCTCTGGGCAACCTGTTCCTGTGCTCTGTCACTCTCACAGTGAAGAAATTCCCCCCTCACGTTACCTCCTCCCTCCCTCATTTCTCTATATGARTTTTCAAGACCCCTGCTGCCATGTACATGGGAGCTCTGCTGTGGTCCACCCCACCATTTTGTTGGGAAAAGCCCTGTCAGCCAGTGCATGGGAAGGCAAGTGTGGCCTTGCCCTAATGCTGTGAAGGGAAAGGGCCTGGAACAGAGAGGCTGTGCAATTAGTGCCACTCCCTTGGGAAACAATCAAAAGCAGAAGCATGAGTGGGTGGAGAGGGGAGCTGAGCAGCACAGGGCAAGTGTAGAATACAAACCAGTGTCCTGTCATTACAGCAGTATTCACATCTAATCGTTTTGCTCCTCTGTTTCTCTGTTGTTTATTATACGGAGTGCTGATACTATTGTACTACCAGAGAGCAGAGAGAATTCTAATATGGGGTTAAATTTAGCCTGTTGATCCTCTCTATATTAAATCATGTTTAACATCATTTTCATGGAAATGGTTTAATTCTGTTTCTGTCTTCCTTAATGAAGACAGTTTCAGAAGCACTCACTCTATCAGCTCTCCTGGTCTCTTGGCTAATTACCATTCTAGAACTCTCCCTGCATTCATGAAGAGCGATTTGTTTCTTTTCTGCAGAAGTGGAGACATCACTGTCACAAAGACAGCATTGTGTTAAGACTTTGCCTCCCTTATATAACAATGACCTTATTCAGGGAGAGCAGAACCTTCCTTCCTTAGAAAAGAATTATGAAGAAAACAAGTTAGGAACCCCAAAAGAGAACGCTCTGTTAGGCTCTGCTTTACTGACTATTTTCATTTCTTCTGTCTCTGAAATCAATGGGAAGTTGTCTGTGACCTCCCAGCTGCTGCTTTATAACTGTTTATCTCAACAAGATAAAACTACTAGAATATATTTTTATTTTGTCAAAAATTACTGAGCAGAACTGGCTGACTTTCTCTTTCTCTGTGTCACAGTAACATTACAGGTCATGTTGATAATGCTGAGAAGCCCTGCATTTTAGTTCAGGCCATGTTCCTGATCCTGCAAATATCTGTGAATGTGCTTAGATTTATGCATGTGACTGGTTCTTTCAAAGTCTGGTTGTTCTTTTATCAGGTACTACAGAAAGGTGGCAAAACTGTTTATAGTCACTGAAGGGTAAGAACCAAAACAGACAGATCAAATGACTGTGCTCCCTAGACTGCCAATGAGCGCACCTTTGTTAGGACACCTGTAATTTCTAGACCAGGCCATAATACATTCAGTATATAAATCAGGAAAACACTCAAATTTTGATATACTAGTTTACAGTAAGTTCCAAAAAAGTTTATAAAGTTTTATTACACTGTTTATGAAGGAGATTAGATCAGCTGCAGCTGACATGGTTTATAATTCAGTCTCAACAATTGTAATTTTTCACTGTCAACTTTACTCAACAATTCTACCAAGAGAAGGGTGAGACTTCACACTGTTCCCTATCAAGCTTTACTGTAGAAAACTACAACAAAGGTTGTCATAGTGTGACTTTGACACTTTCAGTGAATCGTAGTATTCTTGTTCATACACTGTACAGTCTATGCAGCACTAATATTAAAACATGATGAATGAACATCTTGTGATGCAAGTCTGTGAATGCTGCAAGTACCATGAAATCTCTTGTTCCTGAGAAAATGATTGATTTGTGTTTTCACAGATTTCCTTTCATGTAAATTTTGTTAACCAGCTTTACACAGGAAATCAAGGAGTAGAGAATTATTCCCTATTGACTTCATACAGCTGATCCACTGTGTCTTCTCAGTAGAAAGTGTAGCAGCCTGTCTTATCTTTAAAACAACTTTATGGCCAGAGTTGTGTACCAGTTTCCTCTGCTTATGTGGACAGCCATTGAAACCTTTTTTAACACATGTGGTAGAGCTACTAGCTGTTGCAGTGCATTTTCAATGTTTTATAGTTCTTTTAATGAGAAAGATTTGTTTTGTTTTTTTCTTATTACTTGGTAGTGTGAAATGTTTCAGAGGAGAATTTAAATACAGATGTTTTGCCTCTGCATGAAATTACACTTGATTTTTTTTTTATTGGAATCTTACTGGACAGGTACACATGCTTGATACTAAAACCAAATATATTATTTTTGTTCTCTCATAGTGTAGTGCATCAACTGTTTCCTAGCAGTATACATGATATAAAAGTCATATTTGAAAATATCTCCTACCAGGGCAGATGAAATACCTTTCTTTTGTTCTTTAGTGTATCAACAGCTAAACAAGCTTAGTATTCACTGAGAAAACTGTTTTTTTTTTTTTCTCCTAGCCTTCTGTTTAAATTCTAAAAGTTCTTATGGACACATGAATCTCTTGCAAAAGGCTTTAGAAATGTACCTTTGTTACCTTTGCTCAGCCTTTTTAAACACTTTTAAACAGGACGTTGATCAGGCTGCTGGCATTTAATGATTGGAATTATGTCTGAGACAGTTGTAATTGGTAGTAAAAGGTAGCTAGTGGTACTATATAAGGATATAGCTCCATCTAGTGTTCAGCTTTTAAATCAGGCGAGAATGATCTTTAGAGTAGAATGAACATTTTTAGCTCCCAAGAGCCAAAACGACAGCACTGGGTGCATTTATTGAGGTATTTTACAGTTTGTTTTGGGGGGGAGGGGTGTTAGAAAGACTAGCATAATCAATGCACATGGAAAACTGGCACAGCCTTTTCAAGTAGACACAGCTGTTCAAAACACCTGCATCCGTGTTTGCTCTAATTGTCAAGCAAAGGCCTTCTTACTGCAGCTTGGAAAAAAAGAGCTTTTACCTAAGCATGCAATAACTTAAAGTACAGACAATACACTATTGTATAAGCTGTTCTTCCGTTTTCTCCACTGAGGTAATTTTGTGCTATGAGACTTGTTTCAGTGAGACTGAACTCTTACTTTGAGAGACTTGGTGACTTCATGCTTGTCTAATTTTGTTTGAAAAGAAYGCAAGGTGCATTAAGAAACAGTAGAAACAAATACATTCAATTAAGTATTGTGAATTACCTAAGTCATTATAAAGCTGCTTCTTGACTTAAAATATTTTAATTGTCCTATCACCTTTTCGCCAAAACTCCTAGCTAGCTTTTAGATCTGATTCAAGTAAGAGACATCTTTCATGGGGATCCTGTTTATTTTAAAAAATATACACAAAATCCTGTAGTTTGAAATATAGGAGAGACAAAAAGTAGGAAAAATCCAAGGTTGTCTTTCCAGTTAGCCTTGAGGCGGGGAAGGTGTGCACAGGGGGCCTCTGTCTGTTGCTTTCAAGACAATACTTCTTATAGTTCTGTCTTTRGTAAATGTCATCACACTTGTTTTTCTCATAATCATACATACTGATGCAAGAAGTAATCCCTTCAACTTTATTTTACAGACAGGCCTTGCATAGTTTCAGCCTATTCTCTTTGGAGTTAGTCTGGTTTAACAAAATACTTTGTGCTCACCTAGCTGCAGAAACCAGCTACAGTATGTAACTTAACCTGTTGCAACTCCAAGGCAGAAGGGATTAGTTTAAACCACTTTCATATACCCTCTGCATTGGCAAGAATAGGCAAGGTCAGTTACTGTGACTCAGCTGATATACAGTAACTCAGTCATAAGCCTGAGCTCTTGGCTTGTTTGGTGATCAGCTTTTTTCTGTTAGTGTTGCCTGGTGTTTGCTACTATGTGACTTTATGGAGAAGATAAAAGATGCTCTCTGTGGAAGTTCAAAAGAAGAGAAAACAACATACCTATCAGGTATAATGACGTCTTTGGCTGCTAGACAGCTTAAAGATCTGCCTGCAAGCAGTCACTAAGATCTATTACCAAAAAAAAAAAAAAAAAAAAAAAAAAAGAATGTGGCAAATCTTTATCTTTAATGTTTGCCTGGAATCCAGTAGCTGATAGACTATCAGTATGTGCCATAACTTGTTTAACTTGGAAATTATGCCTAATTGGGTGTGATTGATCTATACAACAGGAACTCCTAGACTTATAAACTCCCTGGGCCATCTACCCTGTTTCTACGTAACTGAGGTTTCCTGTCAGTCTTTCTTCAGTCTTTCCCATAGTCTGACTTCTTCTTCTTCTTCTTTTTTTCCTTAATTTGAATTTATGCCAGTCCCAAAGAAGTACTACAGGATCAAAACTTTGGGAGACTATAGTCTTGCTACTACTATTTTTTAAGATAGTGGCTTTTTGAGTCCAGACCTGAATTGTGACTCTCAGGTTCAGAGATATTTCACTTTTTATCATTTATCATATTTTTTTTTCTGTTGATAAGATCTCTTATATGACTCTTAGCTGGTATTTTCAGAAAAAGAATTAATTCTTTGTGGCACCTTTAAAAAGCACATCTGTGATGTTCAGTCCTAAAGCCTCGATCATCGTTGATTGAGCACCCAAAATGTTCACTTTTTCCTCTGTGCATATTTGTCCAATTGTGTATTTATTTCCCTGTAATAATGRAGTGAATAAGCATATGAATTTAGCTGCTCATTTTTCGTGCTTGTATATTGTCAGATATCAGAATTCCTTTTCAACGCATCACGTTCTTTTTAAAAGACGTATTTAAGCCTAGTTTTTGAGAATTTATTGTTTTTCTTAGATTTAAGTCATATGATATTGTTGTGCATCCTGACTGAATAGTTAAACAAATTCTTCTTGCATAGCCACAAAGAAGAGTGATATTTAAAATTTGCCATTCATGAATAATAGTATTTGTAGCAATTAATTAAATTTGCCTTTGGTATTTACAAATAACATTGCCAAATATCTTGACAGCAAGTTTAATAAAAAWTTTCATAAATATTTTCCCCAAAAGTTTGCTTTAGCTGGAAGGATATTAGAAATAGCCCCTTCCTTGCMTTTTAGCTCTGTGAGAGGGAGTCACTAAAATTATAGCTAGTAAAATCACTACAACTTAATTGTGCCACCTAGGTTTCAATACTGTGCTATGTCTGATAACCTTTTGGAGGTTTATGCTGCAGCAGTAAGTGACTGGTTGGTGGTGGGTGGAAAGAACTCAAATAATTTCACTCTGAAAGATTCAGTTGCTTATATTCTTTGAAATTAAGGAGATGCTTTGCCTGCAGTTTATGGAATAGGCTTAGGATACAGAGTTTTACAATTCTGATTTCATCTGGAAAACTACAGTGGCATATATATATTGTTTTATATTTGTAAGGTTGTGTGCCTTTTTTCATGTGTGTGCATTTGTTCATGTCAAAACATAAACATCTGTGTTTATGACACCACTGACAATTCATTTAAAATGTTTAGCTACAACAAATATATCAGCCTTTATATCTATTGGTTAGTGAAGCAAATCATTGTTTTCATCACAAATTTGATAATAAAAAGATATGTTCAAAATACATAAATTATAGTATTAGTCATTTGGGAAATTATGTATTTTTATTTGAAATATAGTAAACTTGAAATTACAAGACTGTTAAGGATTGTAATGTACTTGAAATATACAATGTACTATGAAATGTACAGCAAGGAAGGAACAGGTTATTTTTCTTACATTGTTCATATCATGAAAAGAAAGAATGCAGATTAGTCTGGAGGCTGTTTCGGTTTGTGTATATACAGGTCCTAAAAACCCTTTAGAGCTCTATATTGTACCTTTATTGTTCTCAGTTGCAAGTGTATGTTTGCACCTTGGTGGCCAAACAGCTGAGTAGTAAGTTCATTTTTTTCTGTACATAGTCAGAAGCTTTCAGAATGGTGAGGAAAACAAGCATTTCACAGCATTCAGCAAAATTTCGCCATGAAGATTGCTGAAACAGATTTTTTTTGAGACTCTAATATGAACTAACATTTTCCACAGTGATACAAGTTTTGAAAACACTTTAAATCCAATTTTCTTTGAGACTGAAATACTCATTTTCAGATGGTCACCTTAGTTTTCCTGGTCCACATAGAAAAGAGGCTTTAAATAAGATTATGCACCTCTTCTCAAGAAAACATTTCTGTCAAAGTTATTTCTACCAACTGTACATGTGTCACTGGAAAGCTGGCATTAAATCAGCATGTATCCTGCAGACGCATTAAAGCTGTTTTTGGAAAAATATGGTGTGAATATGAAGCCAAAGCAAATCTTTGCAGCTCTTGCAGTGAGAGCCATTCATCCATATGGTACATATAATTTTCAAATTGAATATATACACAATGAAATTCATAACATAAAAGTTTTAATGATACTGTACTCAAGGAGAACATCTTGGGTGTGAATTACTGAAGATATATATGTCTGTTATGCTCTTCCCTATGTATTCTTTCTTGGTCTGTCTTGGAGATTGGATATTGGGTTAGATAACTCTCTGATTGATTAAATAAAGCTAGTCTTAAGTCCTTATATTGGACAGGATAAAAATTAATGGGATTACACTGCAGCAAGGAAAACTAAAGTTGTGCTTTAAGAAAAATGTTCCAATGGTTGACTTGTTAATTGATAGAGTAAATTCCTTGGGAGAGTTGTAAAGTCCCTATAATAAAAAGTTTTAGAGAATAGTTCAGACAGGCTAATTTAATGATACCTCCTTCAGTCCTGTTTTCTTAAAACAGTACAGTGCATATATGGTTTGCCAATGAATTGGTATCAGGATTAACTGATACTAGTTAGAAGTTCCAGCTCTTCAAATGATTTCTTTGTTCATATATGTTTCTGAGACTAGAAGGCTTGAAACTTGTCTCTCCTTAWAACTGAAGCTTAGTTTTGAGATTTGTAAAAATTTTGTTGAAGTTCAGAGCCTATTTTAAGTTTTCATGATTTTTTTGCATTTTGTACAGTATGAAATACTTTAGTGAAGCTCATGTGTGCGAATCTTTCTACTTTTATTGAAATTAGGTAGCACTGTGAATTCATTATAAGATTGGTTTTAGAGGGTTTCCAGGGCAGCAAGGTTCAGAGAGGGTCTTGTCTGAACTGTTAAGGATTGGTTACTGATACCTGTTGAAAATAGTAACTTCTATAAAATAACACAAAGTGCAAAATAGAACACTAGAATCCTTTTAGTTGAAGTAATACTATAATAATAAAGCATGTTTTTCTCTCAAGTAAGTGTGGTGCATAGCATACTCCAAGAATGTCTCTTCAAAAAGAGCAAACTCAATTCGTATTTAAGTCAAAAGCCTTTATTTGTTAAGTAAAGTTACACATCCTTTTGCAGTGAAGGGTCTCAGAGCATTGCAGAGGTGGATAATACCATTTTGCHTTTTTTTTTTTGTAATTTKACAGATAACTATTAAAAGGTCAAATAATTTAATCTGCCGTTTGACAACAGTCTCTCAACAGATCAGTGCCAGCTTCCGTATTGAGCCTACTGATTTCTTTAACTAACTGTGCTTCTTATGGCCTTTGTAACAGAAATCTTGGAATAGTCATTAAGATTGTTTAAAATTATATAATTTCTTTTGCTAAAGGCAGACTAGCACTGTTGCAACTCAGCAGTCTGTATTCTTAGTTGTGTTCTGGAACTCCTTTTCAAAATCATTTCCTCATGTTTGGCTGTTCAGTTGAAACTATTAAAAAACAACAGCTCTTTCAGTGTAAAGAACAAAATGTGTTTTTTGTAGAAACAGCTGAGGATTGCTTTTCAAGCACTGTTTTTATATCTTGTTATTATTAAACAGAATGCTGCTATCATTAAAACCCCAAAGCCAGTATCTGCATTTCGCAGTAAAAATAAGATTTTTTAAATGTATTTGTGTTTATCTGGTGTTTATCTGTTACTTKCAAAACCAGTATTGACCACCTTGCACTACTGTGCTTATCTGGGTCACATTCTCTGTATTTTGCCAGAGCCAGAGGTCAGGAAAGGAAAGATTCAGATATGTGCAATGGAAATGATTGGAGGTATTCAGGAAAACACCTCACAACTAGGTGCTGAAATAGAACTAAAAAGAGACAACTGAAGAGTGATTTGTAAAACATTTTTAAAATAGAGTGCAGTACATAGCAGAACAAGTAGGAACATTCCTTCTAACACACAAGCAGGGGTTCACTGAAATGTGGCAAATTCAAGGTGATTAAAGGGAATGTTTAACCTGTGAACATTGTTATTGCAGAAGATGGCTGCAGCTAATGTGTTAGCAGGATTAGAAGTGGAGTGTACAGTTATATGGATAACAAAAATTYGGAAGTTTAGTGGAATTATGATAAAAGTTCAATGATTAGGAATAGCCTATATGTAATGTACAGGAAGTATATGTTAAAATCAAACCACATATTTGTGCAATATGAACGCTTATACTCTGTGATATAATCAACTTTTGTTGTTAGAGCTATATAGGCCATTTCTCTGGAACCATGTGATTTTATATTGCTCACTACAAAGCTTCCTACAGTTTAAGTATAATGAAGGTCATCAGATAATGTGAAGACTTCTAACTGGAGTTCCATGTCACTGAAGCAGTCTGTATAGTTTTGACACAGCCTTGATAGGAAGAGAGCATGTTTGATTTTTTTTTTTTGTGACTGTTAAGACAAATTTGTGTATATATTTAGTCATCATGTAACTGAAATTAATGGAATCTTTATATGTTCTTAAACGAACATTAGTTTAAGTTCACATTGAGGTGTGTGAGCCTAGATTTATGTAAAATTGACTAAAGTTGTAGCACATGGAATTAATTTAATTTTAAAATTAAAAACCGTATTGACCTGGGACTCCCAGGAAAGTTAAGGCTACTCAATTAAAGGTATGAGTGGATACATATATGCATATATTAAAGATAAAAACTTTGTAAATGTCTGTTGTTTAGTTCTTCTTAAAAATAACAGGAAGGAGGTAGGTTTAGAGAAGGTTAAGCATGTTACAACAGCTTTCTTCTGTAGCTTCAAATCAGTAGTTTGGTATACTTTACACCTTTAGACAATTCATTAATTTCTTGGAGTCCTTCTGTAAATTCCTCACAATGGAACACATAGCCTAGCACAGATCTTTAAGTAAGCACAATTTGAGAAATGAACAATTACATGATTGTGAGCCAACAGGAGAGTAAGGCAATTTTTTAAAGGTGACTTAAAAGAAAACCTGGCTGCTAGTTTTAAAATGTATTTGAAAAGTTACTAAAGGTTTAAACTTTTTGCATTGTTTGAAGCTTGTAAATGATCTGGGATCCATCACCCCAGGCAAAGAGCTGTTTTTCTTTGGGGTTGTAGTGTATTGTGGAATGGCTACCCTGACGTTTGGGAAAGTGCAGTACTGGTGCCTCGTAAGTATTTACTGCACCCAATACATCATAAACACATTGTATACGAGAGGTGCCTCCACTAGGAAAGTTGTATACAACATAGAGTGTGTTGCATACCATGAAAGCGGCTTCAGCATCTTTGCTACTGCATGATGTGTCCCAAGTGTGCTCTATTGCCATGGTCATGTGGTTGATTTTAGTAATTACAATATTTCCTCCAGTGTCTGGTTCTGCATGGATTGCCCAGAGCCCTTGCTCATCAATGGCAAGATCTATTTTTGTAGCTGGAGAAAGCTGATAGACAGGAATCCGTCCAGCACCTGGCAGTAGCATTTGATCGGATACATTTCTTTTCTGGATGTTGTATTTAATTATCTCATTTAAGGAGCCGTATCTGTGGTAGAACAAGAAACCCTGATATATGATGTGGCCAGTTCCTTTCCAGGGAAGTGACAGGGTGACTCTGCGAGCTCTTTGTGTATGATTACTTTCCATGAATGTCATGATATTTTCAAATTCCAAAATAACATTATTCACAGAACCACTCAATAAATAAATCTTTGCATGCTTTTTGCCAGGATCTTTCATCCAAGAACCATGTATCTCACCAGTCTTCTTAACTATCTTTAGGGACTTAATACCTGCAAGCATGAAGTCACAACCTGCAAGGAAACACCCAAAGACAAAAACACACATGAAATTAGAATATTTATGAATCTTCTACTTTCATTTCTTTGATTTAGTTAGTTTCCTTTTATCCAACTATAAGGCCAGGGTCAATATATCAGTAAAGGTGTCAATAACATTGCTGTGCTAAGGAATGTTGAAACTAATGTTGTGTGATAAATTTAATATCTCCTGCTAAGAAAACTGTTTTCATTTCTTAAGCTATGCATACTGGATTATTTTCCACTCTATTAGATGCATGTTGTCCAAAAGGGATTCTATTTGTGCACTTGAGAGGAGGCTAACAGAATAGTTAATGATTCTTTGTTTATTCTTATCAATTCTTTTATATGGGTGTAACTGACTTCAGTGAGGTGACTCTAAAGTAATCAGGTTTTATTTCTTACTGACAGCATACAGCTTAAAACCTGTTTTCTTCAAGTGTAATGTAAATGCTATTTTTCTTTAGGAAATTCCCTTATTATCTGTTAGCCTCTTTGTTATATTCATAATCAGAAAACAAATAAAATTGCAACATTGTAATATAAAGCCAAAACACTGGATTATCTTTCCGTTCACTTTCCCTGCAGCTGCAGCACAAAGAAATCAGTGCAAATAGATAGATCACAGAATCAGGAATCTCCCTAGGTTAAGGCAATCTTTAAAGGAACTGATAAAATTTCTCTGTTACCAGTCCTTATGCTAAGAGCATGGCCGGTGGAATTGTATAGTTGTTTATCTCACAATAGGGATAAAATTCCCATTGGCAGAGTACTTACATACATAGTTTTGGCTTCTTTGCACTTTGTATGCACTTTGCACAGATGTTTAAGATCAAAAAGCACCAAGCTTGTGAAGAGTCAGGTATTTAGACCTGAGATCTTTTTATCATCCTATCCACCAAAAATTTAACTGCAAAGCATTTAACAAGCTTGCTTACAGAAGGCACTCATAAATTGCAAGAGACACTATTTGAAGTTTAAAGAATTTCCTTTAATGAAGTGCAGCCATTTTAGTAAACAGAACAAACAAGGCTCAAGGCAGGAAGTTCTGGCAATAGATGAAACAGAGAAAGCAAAGGCAGCCTCCTTTTTTGGCCTAATATGATCCTATTGAAGTCAATGGCAAGATTGCAGTTGTCTCTCAAAAGTAATCTTTTTGTCATTTTGTGTACTGATACCCTCTACCAAAGCCTTTTGATACTGCAGCTACAGTATGGATTTTTGCTGGAAGTCCTTTGGATGCAGTTTCCCTGAGCAAGGCTCAATAGGTTTCCTAAAACAAGCTAACATTTATTGATCAGGAGATTCCAAAAAATTATAACCTGTGAGTCAAAATGCCTAGCCAGCCTTAGGAATGTCTTCATCTACAGGAAAGATATGCCAAATAGACAGATTTTTCTCTGAAATTAATGAATAGTTTCTGTCTTCTCCAGACAAGATTTTAACTCTCCTTGTCTCTCTCAATAGCTTGTAGGAAGACTGAGAAACTGAGACATGTATAGTGACCAGGAAATATGACAAAATATTTCCGCATTCTCCACAGAGACACCTTCAAAGGCCACTGCTACTTATCAGACCCCCAAAATGTGCAGAAGATGAATTGCAGGTATTGTAGTTTCCCAGTACCCACCAGGATAARGTATCAACTACTGCATATAAAATCACTGATTTTACAAGAATTGTTCTTGATTTCTTTTTCCAAGTCTCRTATGTACTTGAACCAAAACCAGTAACAGTCGGACTTACAATACATTTTTTTGCCAGCATCTTGGAGTGACTCAGCAAAATATTGTAACTTTAGGGTAATATATGATGTTGTAGAAACAGAGTTGCTATTTGCTAAGGTTGGAAGTTTCTTATTAAAGCTTAATTTCTAAGTACTGTAAAATCTACACAGCGACTATTTTTGCCATAAACTTCTGTGGGGCCAGCATCTGGCTGATGTTGACCAAAGTAAAATTAGTATGACATCCTGTAATAAATTTTAAAGTAATAATTTTCAGTAAGGGAAAAGGGAAAGTAATTTTTCTCCCTTCTGCAATTCTCAGAAAGAAATAATTTTCCAAGTGTCCTTACTACAGGGAGTTTTAAAATTCCTTCATTTTTCTATCTCTCAAGAAAAGTGCCTACTGTTCAAAAAAAAAAAAAATCTAGGTATGGAAAAAATAAACCTTGATATTCAGAGCCCTGAAGAGTAGTGTAGGAGTAGGGCTTAGAAGTCCTTCTTAGAAGCTTAGGGGTCTGCTTCTTTTAAAAATAGCATTTTATATTTTCTATTCCATATYCTTCATTTCATACTCATTTTGAATGAAAATGAAACAGACGACTAATTTAAATACATCTACAATATGTAATTTACATCAATCATTGAACTTTCTTAAGGTAAGAATAYTTTTTAGTTATGAAATTTAATTTGTTGGGGAAAACAGCATAAATAGTATATATTCTTCATACTAGGCACTTGCAACACTTGATTTTCAAATCAGAATTCAGTTTTGCTTGCAGCTCAGCCAGTGTGCTCTCTTGAGAATGTCATAGGGGGAGGGGGCAGAGAGAGAGAAAATAACAGAAGAAAAGAGGACAGTAAAATAGATGAAATATGTAAAAGTGAGTGAAGTCTTTTTGTTAGTTCTTGAGTTAGCTTTTGAGTTGAGCCTTAAGACTCCTKCTCCCTTCAAAAAACAAAACTTGCTTGGTATAGCTGTACTATTGGACATGTACTAGCATTTTGGGGGCTTTATAAGAGCATACCTTCAGAGGCTTTAAAAATTCTTATTTTATGTTAAAAAGAAACTTTCAAAAAATCAATCTGATATAGAGTATCTGCAAAATAAACATTCAAGATGTATTTTCTTCTCTCCCTCTCCTATACCCTTTTCATAGCCTTTTTTAAAAGATTAGTATTTACATAGACAAAAAAACCTGTGATTTTCTGTGGTATTCACATTACATGAAAAGCTGTGTTATCCCTATATCAGCATACATGCATCGGCCAAGGGACTGGTTCCTTCATATCAAAGTTCTGAAAAATAAACTGTTCTTACTTGCATTAAGCATGAGTTTAAGTTTCCTTTTTTCTTCTGCTTCTTCAAATAGCTGCTGTTTCACCAAGTCTTCATCTACTTCTATACATGTATTAGAATCTGTGATAGATCCAAAATAGTCAATGTCCCTTTGTGCTCGTTCAACTTTTGTTAGCAAATTCTCTACTTCACTTTCAATCTCAGTCTTATAATTGTTCAGTTCTGCCAGGCGTGACATTATCGTCTTTGAAAAGTCTCGAAATTCTTCAACATAATCCAGTACATCTTGGTTGCATTTTTCCAGCCTCTTCTTGAGTTAGAACACAGAAAGAAAACACATTTGTTCACAAGTTCATTTTGTATAGATTAGAATGTCATTCATGAATATTTTAAAAAATGTGCCATTCTCCCCTTTGCAGTCCCCCTCCGCCATCTATTTCAAACCAGTTGTCTGTTGCTGTATATCTACATGAAGAGGGCATCCTAGATTGGCAGTAGCATTCGCAATTCTGTTCAAAAATAAGTACTTTTTCTTCATGTGCTTACTGACAACCAGATACTTTGTTTTGATRCTTGAAGAAGGAAGTGTGCTTGGGCTGACACAATCAGAGATACTTCAGGGCATGTGATCTCGATTATTTGCTTTCTAGAAAGTTTTCAGAAGTCCTTCTGTAGGACCACTGGTGAAGTAGTCCAAAAAATTTTATGCTAGAGCTGCTGGCCTCTACAAGCATACATGTTTCACTTAAGTACACCTCTTCTGAGCAAGACAGTAGCTAGTATGGCTTCTTCCTTTTCTTTCATTTAAAATAGAAGACTAAAATGCTAACCTCATGTCTATGCTTGAGAAGATTTTTTTTTTAGGCCAACTATTGGCTATATTAAAAAAAAAAGTGCAAGGGCAACTGAATTCAAAWTAGTCTTTATATGAAAGACTTCTGCTTCTACAGATGTTATCAATTCTCTTTGATCTGTCTTTTCTAGAAGTTTCTAACAGGTTGTATGCCTACTAGGTACTCAAAGGGATGCACCATGGGGACATAGACAAAAAGAAAAACCGTATGAGTACCATATTTAGCACTGAAAACAAAAGCAGCCTCTTCAACCTTAGATTGAAAATTTTTTAGTTTGGTTAAAAATTCCTCAACGGAAAAGTATGCTGAAAAAGCAGATGTTTCTTTATATCTAGATTCAGATGACCAACTTCACAAAGTTCTTCTCCCTCCATTCTTAATCCAGATTTACCACTTAAATTCCTCTCCTTCCCAGTCCTTTCTGTTTACTTATTCCTAGCTCATGCACCTACCTCATGGCTGTGACTTGATTTTGGTAAAAATGAGAATTTCAATGACTTTGGGAAATTGTTTGAAAAAAAAATAGTTTTGAATTAGAATGAATAAAATTGGTTCTGGATAAGTCAAAGTAAGAAAATAGTTCTGAATTGGAATAAAAACAAATAAACAGATAAATTCTCRAACTGTTTTATATCAGCAAAACTGAGCTGCTCTTTTTTGAACGTGAGTGAGTGGCTCAGCTGCTTTGACTTCCTGCTTTTGACCCCTCAGGCAGCTGCTGTGTGTTGGAGAGGACAACGTAAAGGCTTCCCTTGGAGCCCAGGTTAGGAGATTCTTGCGTTGGAGAGGTAAGAACTCCTAATGAGTTCTTAGGAGATTGGCCTGAGATTCCTAAGAGATTGGCCTGAACCTGGTTCCAAGGCTTTAAATTCAGGAAATCTGCATCTCCACTGGAAACCTGCCTGTATTCTATGAAAAATTCTTCAGAATAAACCAGATGGTCAAGAAACTTTAGCTGTGGCTTCTGCCATACCTGGTTCCCATTCTGGTCTGCTGARTTCTTGCATGTAGCTAGTCTAACAATCTGAATTGTGACTTAAAGGGAAGTGAGCTGAAAGTCCCTTCTCACCCGTCCACTGCTCAGCAGGTGGAGAAAGCAACAGTTTGCAGTTGAGAAAACAGAGTTTGCAGTTGAGTTTAGTAGCTAAACAGCACTCACAAAGCATGAAGGGAGTTTTTCCACTGGGGTTGCTCCTTAAAACTGATCTCAGCTCACCTCTACTGCCTGCCTTCCTAGTTTGCAGAGCTATGAGAAAGAGAGGGGGAGAGGGAGGGAGAAAGGGCAAGCAGGAGGAGAAGGGAGATGGAGAAGCTGAGAGCTTGAAGTGAAGACTCTTCAGTCATAAAGAGAACAGAAGACCAGGCTAATCCCTCACTTTCTCTGTTGTGAAAGTTAAGACCAGTGAAAGCCCTGTTTGCACAAACAGAGAATGTACAGCCAGTCATGTTAAAATTTCTCTAAACCAGTTTGCTGATGCAAGTCAGCAGCCAAGAATATGTTAGCAATTTAAGGTAAAGTAGCATGTCAATACTGCAAAGGTATTTTGCAGTACTAGTAGATCTTTACTGAAGAGAAAGAAATGGGTGCCGACTTGTACTTTCATATAATTAATTGAAAGCAAATACCTGTTTCAATCTCTCAGCTATATGGAGATTATTTCAACTCCTTGTTAAAGTGCAAATACACTGACAGTTTACAAAAATGCATCTTAAACTACTCATACAGTTAAGTTCAGCAATACATAGAAAAAAATCAGATAAGTTTCTGTCTTAATGTTAGTACTTGATACCTAATTGTACTAGTAACAATATGATTATACTTAGAATGGACAGTGGCAGTGCTTAAAACATTTGCACATGTAGCTGTTTTACTGATAGCATAATAAAAATACAAGCGATAGTAGAATGAAGTTAAAACATTATGAAATTATATTCTACAGTAAACACTGAGTGGTAATTTGGAGTCATTAGTTAAAGATTTATTACCATACTACTTAATTTTATTTATTAGAAAAAAAGTGGGAACTTACATCTCTGATACTGATTAGAATAAAAACTGTCCTGTATGGCTATATACACAGAAGAACATACATCCATTTTCAAACTCCTTTGCAGTTAGACAGTATTATTGAACTATACAGATAACACATACCTCTAAAGAAAGGAAACGCCGGTCGATGTAGTTCATGAGTGCTGCATCTTGCATTACATATTGGGCCTCTCCCATGACACTTGTGAAGAATGGAACTAATAAAAATCGGAGTTTCAAGACTACCATTGTTCATAAAAATTTGGAAGAAAAAAGTAGTGTATTAATTGTGTGTGTGTGTGGGGGGTGTACCAAACAGTACTCCCACTCCAGAATAGGAGAAATATAATAGTTGCCTAATGCTGTGATGTGAAAAATAGCTGAAAGTACTGAGGCTGAAAATATTAAAAGGACTTAAAATGGCTGTTTAAGCTGTTATGGTTTATCTTAAAAAAAAAAAAAAAAAGTTGTGGAACAGGAACTGAATGTGTTTATTTCTAGAAGCCAGATGACTGCTTTCCAGTTTGTGATCCTATGATCAATCCCAGATGTTAAGTACTGAGTCACATAAAGCCTGTAGGCCAAATTTTATTAAATACAAATAAAAATAATTTGTTTTTCTCCTATCCCTCCCCCATCTGCTTTCACTTATGATGAACACTGAAGTCAGTATATACTTGGTATAAATCAGTGTAGTTTTACTGAAGTCACTGGAACATTGGTCATTTTTTTCCCAGGAAGATGTAATGTCTAATGTCTGCAGCTGTTCGAACAATCACAGTTGTTGCTGTAAAACAGTCTAAAACTTTTTTTTTTTTTTACTTCTGATATTCAACTTCTTTATAATAGGACCAAGAATTATAGAGAAAGTTGTTGTTTTTTTATAGATCTTTTTCCTTTCCCCTTCCCCTCACCTGTTGCCCATCACAATATCATGAGTGCTTTTCCAGATAAAATTAATATCCTTGACAAAGTTCTATGTCAATTTAATGGARTCTTTGACTGTTCTCTCCTTTCAGAATAATAATTCTACTTAGGATAGCTTTTTAAAAATAATAATTTACTTACCTGAGTCTGTTACATTTGGGGGTGCTTCTATGTATTGATTATTTTCATGTCTGAATGGTATGTCTGAAGGGATACATTGCCATGCTAACACTGTATTCCCTCAGAAATTTAATGTACTAGGACATCATTAGGACACAGATCTTTGTGTCTGAAGCCAAACAGGGTTTCTTTGTTTTTGTTTCTCTTTCTCTGAAGTCTCTGCATCTTCACTTTTTTTTCTTCATTTTTTATCTCTGCAGGTTTTTCTCACATTTACAGAGTTCTTCTTTGCTTTCCCACTGGCTTTTGTATAAGCATATGTCATGACAGAATGCGTGAAAATGTGTCACAGAGGGCAGATATTTACCTCCATTTCCTTGATTGTTGCAAGGTACAGTTCTGCATAACTTACAGGCAGATTTCACGGAGGTGCACAGATAAGTGTTGCTGCTTTATCCTGAGAGGTAAAAACAACCTGTCAGTTCCTATTTACAGGCAGAATCAATGATGTGCAGAGAGACAGTTGGTCCTCCACTTCAGTGTTGTAGTACTTTACTCCAGAATTCCTGCCTGAAAGGATGGAAAGCTTGATTGCTTAGATCCTTAAAGAGTTATGCACTGAGAATAGATACTCTAGGAAGCATATAGTCTTATTGGATTATGTCCTATGGAACATCTGGACAAAGTGCACTGTTGTCTTTTCACTGAAGTAATGAGCTCAGAGACTGGGGGAAAAGATATTAAAATGATCCTATTTCTTACCTCCTAGGTGAGCCTGGAATCCTGCAGAGTTGCGCTCTGAGTTTGCTGTGGCTGTCATGATAGTGTAATGATCAGCAGATGAAGACTATGGGATTAAATGGACTAATTTCTTCAGTTAGTTCAGGGAGAAATCACAGATCTGTGCAAAACAAAATTTGTCATGGCTTTCCTGCAATTTGGAACATCCTTGGCTTTTTTTTGATTAGGTTTGGGAATGGCAGTTATGACTGCAAATCATATTTCAAGGCAWAATGAAACAGGAACTTAACATTATGATTTTTAATATTCTTTATCACAGAAATCTGTAGTCTGGCTTGTCCTCTAAAACAACTGAAGCATTTTATAATAGTACGTCACTGAATATCAATTATAGCAGCGCTCCCTATGGTAAGTTTTCATTTGGAAGTGGTATTCTAGTACATGTAGCTACTTCCACACCTAGGGAGAGTTGTTTCTGAATTTTTGATAATTGCAGACAATTCTTCAGACTTCACTAGATGAACAATATCATTATCAGTTTCAAAGCARCCTTCTTTCTGTTTCAATCTAGAACACCAAAGTATACCATAAGCAAAATATCATAAGCTTAAATATGCTATCACAAAGGYATATTTAAAAGTCAGGATAAAGAGATATTATTTCTGTTCTTCATCTTAACACAGGGACAAATTGTTTTCAGAACACAATATCATAAACTGGTACAGGGCTACAGAATTTTATTCCTTATTAGTACTGCCCTCTACCTGATGAGTCTACCTGAGGCTGAGATCTGCAAAGTTACAGAAAATTTTTGTCATAGTGGGGAATCAACACTTGTAATTCCTCTTCTCCCTTAGAAAAAAATGTTTTACTAGTTTCAGTTTTATGTCTTAGAGTGATACATACTACTGCAAAAAATGCAAGCTTCTGAAATCAAATTAAAATCTTTCTATTTTGTTTGGCTGTAAGAACAGTGTCAGGAGGGATATCCATAAGAGAGATAATACCCTGCAATTAAAAGGAATTAGACTGAGTTTTGAAATTCATKCAGAGGCTTCCACTAGGCGGCTCTCAAGTCTTTAGAACTGGAAGGCAGATTTCACTGAAACACACTGTTCCAAACTCTTTGAATAAGATAAAACATGCAGAAGGAAGTACGGTTTGTATGGTCCAAAATTATAAAGAGAGACACTAATGGAAAACTATTAGCAAGCCAGGTTCTGAAGCATAGACTTCAGAAGTCTGCTGCCACAGTGRTAAGCTCACAAGGGCCTGGGGTCCCAGACCTCCAAAATGCTGAAAGCCAACACTTCCTGGAATCAGCAAGAGCTGAAGAGTCCAGTACCCTCCAGGAAAAAATAACTGTCTTGTGAGGACCAGCTCTAAAACAAAAGCACAATGACAAAATGGATCCCTGCTTTCTCTGTAATGATTCACAGCTGGAGCTGGTTAAGTAATCCACAGAATTTCATATGGACACAGATCATGAAATAATGAGTTGAAATCATCCATGAACAATTATTTTGGGTAGGCATTCATTTGTTGTAAACTCAGAAATATATGTTGCATTAATTAAAGAACATTCCCTGTATTTAAAAGCTTACATTTGTATACTGCTGAAACTAAGCAAACTTTGAAATGTACAGTTCARTATTAAATAGTACTAAAATTTGCGCTGCTTTTGGTTTCCTCTGCAGTGTGAAATCCACTTATCGTGAATATTCTCACTAAAATTTCCTTTGCTTAACTGTTCACATTCATTAAACTTATTCATAGGAAGAGTATGAAAATAGTCAGAATAACTTTGTTTTAAATTCAAAACATATACAGAAAATGATCGTGACTGTCACCCAGTTCAGTTTAGTTGAGAATGCTAATTGTTCTTGTGCGCCTTGGCTTATATCTACTTTTGAACCAGATTTTCTACACGTGCTTCTTGACTTATTTGGATGAAAACTAGAAAAGATGTTACTTTAAAGTGCCTATAATGGTACATTTTAAGTTTTTTACAAAATAATGGTGGACACTCACTTAATACCATTTCATTGTATTTCAGTGTTGTTTTGTTTATTGTATTGAAGAGATGGGTTTATAAGCTGTGTACCTATATGCTGCAAAAAAGAAAGAAGGGGTTTGTATTTACATGGGAAAGTTGTTAAAACTTATTAAATAGGTTTCCCTATGAGATTGCTAACTGGTGGAAATACCATGTTGATGTGATGAGAGCTTTTTAAGGTAATGTGTCTGAGAATACAACAGCGAATTCAGGACTCTCTGTGTTGATAATGCTAAAACTCAGACACTGCATTAAGTTTCCAAATGATTGCATATGACAAGTTCAGAGATTACGGTGGTGGCTACAGTACCAGAATCTTGAGCTGCATAGAATAAGTTGTGCTAGTAAGTGTCTACTTAATTTACCCCAAATCTAGAAGATAGGAAAATGTTTATGAGTCGGGGGAACTAGGACAGAAAAGGCCCTGAAGGGGCCATGCAGAAGTTGATGAGAATGGTTGAAATTTGTTGCACTGTTGTTTTCACATTACCAATAAAGTCTAATCTTACAAAAGAAGAGTCTGAGAAACAGCACAGGATTTATGCACTTCAATGAAGGCAAAATAGAGGCTAAGCCCCAACTCAGAGTCATGCTTACCAACAAGGGGCATTTTATATAAAATTTTAAAAAAGATTAAAAAAAAAATCTGCCATTATCTTTCTTGCTAGTTATTTCTACTTGCTGTCTGCCAAATCCTGAAGTAATAGCTTAATGAGGCCTGTTCTCAGATTTCTGTACAGGAGTTTTGAGGTTTCCACTTCTGGAAAAGTTGGTTAAATTCTTACTCCGTTGCTGCCCAGGCATATTTCTCAGGGTGGATGAAATCAAATTTAAGAGTTGCATTGAGGAATTGAGCCAGAGAGGCTGAGTCCATTTCCCAGCTGGAGCTTCAGTAGTGTGTATTTCTGTCTCTCTATAATCTGGTTTGAAAAATAACTTTAATCAGTTCAAATTTTGATTTGCATATATATGATCTCAAAGTTATCCCTGTGTAGGCTATAGAATATCAGCAGAATCAGCTGTTACTAATTACAGTAGAATKGTAAAGTGCAAAGCAGGGCTAAGAAGAGCCGGTAAGTACAGAATGCCAGTTGGGAGAGCTTGATTTTTTGATAAAGCTCAGAGAAATCTTCTGGCAGACAGTCTCCAGGTCAGGAGAGGGCATATTACCTAAACCTGAAGAGCAGTCAGCAGTAGGTCTTTTGAAATCGACATTTTTCAAAGCCTCGTTGTTTCAAGACATTCTAATATTTTTGTTTAATGTAGGCTTCATCTTATGCTGCACCCTATCACTGAAAATGAATAAAAAAATAAGAGAGTCTTAAAAATCTCCAAAATTAGAAATGCAGACTATTCCAAATCAACAGAGAATGAATTCTCAGTATGAGCTGTATACAAGAAATTAGTTTTGTGTCCTTTACTCTCTTGCTTAAAGGTTAGGGCTATCCCATCTGGAAGTGAGTGAGATGGTCCTAGAGCCAGTTCATGATGAATAGTAAAGCATATGCATTAAACTGATTACAAAAGACATAAACATGTTAGGCTGTCATGAAGAATAGGTAATCATTTTTTGAAATCTTTAGAAGTCAACCCATTGTTTAGCAGTGCTGTCATTTTTATACCGAATCCGTTCCTCAAGCTTTGTTATATCACTAAAAGTTAATGATSTCTGTCCTGGAAAAAGGTCATGTATATCTTTGCACAGCATATAGCATTCTGCAATGTTGCATTGAGTGGATTTAATCTGTTCCCTTTGACCTGCCTGGGCTTGCTGCACACTGCATTTGTATGGTTTGAAATATGAGTTTCAGCTCAAGACAATTCTGTCTTGTCATAAAAATATACCATCCACAGAGTCTTTTGTTAGGAAAAAGGCAGAACTCTTGTCCTAAGAGGAAAGGTGAAAAGGACCAAATCCATTTAGTAGTATATACGTACAATGTATACGTAATATATGGGTAAAATTTTCCATCTCTCTAGCCCTCAGTTGGCCAGACAATCAGAAACTGCTTCTATTAACCGATTAAAATAGAAATGCACTGCCACCATTGTGGCCTTTTACAGGGTTGTAAGAAAAAACTGTTCTGCCCTGCAAGCTATCCAGCCTGGCTCTGTTTGTTTCTCTGAGTAGATAGGGCATGACTAACTTGCCCATATGTTCAAACATAAAATTCCTGCTGTGGTTCTCTACAACAGAGGACAAGTAGCATCTATACATAAGGGAAATCTTTTCTCCACTTGAATCAATGTAGTCCTCCAGTGGGACATATTTATTCCTGACACTTGGGAGCTAGCATGCTACTACATCTTCAGGCCTGCTGGTATAATAGCAAGATATTCCCTTTTCTGTACATGGTACATGAATACCACGTCCAAATGCTCCACCACAAACTCATTTTTCTGCTCTATGCACTCCTGCCTCTGGCAGAAATACTCTACAATCAGTGTAGAATTGTTATTGTAGTGGGACCAATTAACCCTGCTTGGGTTAATTTTGAATGTTTGTTGTCTGCAGTATGTTGTCTGGGGTAAACAGTTACTGCAGCTACATACTGTGCTGCCATGGCAGAGATGGGCAAAGAATTTGTGCATCTTCTCATGAGTTTTCTTAGTTTCAGTATATGAATGATGTTACATGTATATTCTTTTAGATCATTTGATAAAATTACAGATTTCTGTCTGAAAGACAGTTTAAAATTCTCCAGCGTGGTGTAATTAGAATGACAAATTAAACTTGTCTACTATCTTCTTTTCTGTGACTTTCTTCCTGGTCTCTGTCACAAGCTAGTTCCTGAYTCTCTGGACTCTGTAATATATCCATCATTTACTAACATCACACAGAAAAAAAGGTGGCATAGGATATATGAAAAATCCTATAGCATGTTTTTGCAGAGATTTTACAGAAACAGTGCTCAGTCTTAAATTCTGAGCTTCATGTTTTCATTTATTGARACTCTCTCTCAAGCAAACACTGAAAATTTTTTCGGTTTGGCATGTGCCAGGCCTTATGAAATGTTAACAGCTTTGTGGTGTGTTGAATGATGTTCCTGCATGCTACCATTTATTATATGTATTATGTTAGCACCTGAGGGCCAGAGTTGTTACACAGCTGAGGACATGCTATGGTCTGTAAATTATAGATTAGAATGTCAGACTTCTTTCTCTGCTTCCATTCAAGACCACTTATTTCCATCCTGCTTGTTTATTTCTTTCACGCATGAAACAGAAGTATCTTCCYTAGCCTGGCTTTTCTCACCAGTAAATTATTCTATTATTTTCATTCTTGTTTAATTTCTATTTGTTTCATGTGATGATTGTTTTGTAAATAAGTCTCCCTTTCAAAACAACTGGTTTGTATTTGACCTCAATTTTCTTTTGTTCATTTGTCGGCAGTATCTACACCCATTGCACAGGTAGGACACAACTTGGACCAACTAGAAAATGATGTTGAGGGGGGAATTATTGCTTTACACACCTGTTGGGAGTTGATGAGCTCTTCCTTCTGGTGCTAGGCACTTGCAAAACCATCTCTGTATAATAGTTTTGGCTTATTTGTTTCTGAGTATCTGGTGGATGAATGTGATAGATAAACATATGTAGAGATATACAGGATAGAGTATATAGGATAACTTTTGTTCCTAATTAGACCATTACCAAACAAATAATAATAAAGAGAAAATGTTACAGAATTAAAGATGAATCAATAGAAAGCAATCCAAGAAGATCTGGCAGCCTAGATAACGCATCTGTAGCCCTACAGTATAACAGGCCCAAAGCTGCAAACACACTGCCCTTTGCATGGAAACCAGATGCTGCCACTGGAAAATATCTCAGCTTGGCATCTATGGCCAGATGGTCGAACCTTTGCCCTGTGTATATTGTAATCAGTGCAGATAATGTTGCCAGTGGAGAAAAATAGGAATATGATTATGTGATCTTCTTACAAATAGCAAGAACAGTATGGTAAGAATGGCACTGAAACAAAAAGCTCTTGGAATTCTCAGTCATCATCATCTGCAAGTGTTAGTTTGGGGTCTGGAAGGAGCTATCAGCTTACTATGGACAGTTTAAGAACAAATACTATGGTGAAGTCGTGTTTAATGAATCCAAGTTTGGAATGATGTTTATTTCAGTGTTTGTTGTTCCCAGTGTGGCATAGAATTCAGGGTAAGGAAGCAATAAATAAGACCAGAAAACTGAAAAGCATCGAGGTATTATGAAGGATGTTAACTCCTTCCTAGACCTTTACCAAATGAATAATAATGAGGGTATTGCAACCAGTGACAGGAAGCAAGAAACAAAGAACAGAAGCTGAGAAGTGGATGGTGCCTGGCATACAGAGGCTCAGAGCATCCTTCAAACTTATGCTATGATCCAGTGATTTAAAGTAGATAAACAGGACTGCAGTAAATTCTTGCATGTACAGCTGAGGCTTATACTGCCTGTCTGAGTCTGTTATGAGACCTGAACTTTGGCGCAGCAGTGGTCCTGACTGCTGCTGTTTCAGTTTAGGACAGGCAGGTAGTGGACTCAGGGAGGTAACAGRCATCAGACTCACTAGTGTTTGTTATATAATAGTGATAGTGGATTTAATTGCTTCTCTTTTGTTCTGTTCCAGTWCCGCAGTCAACCAAAGTCAACCACAAATCAAGCTATCCTGCTTGACTTTGAACTAGAAACAGGAACTGTGTATACTCATGTCATGTAGGGGCAGGAAATAAAAGTAGTTTTCTGAAAACTTATTCACTTCATAGAAACCTAAGTTCTAGTTTAGTTTACTGTGCTGGCTCTCTCCGGAACAGTACTGAGAAGCCATCAGCATGCTAAGCAAAAATGTTGGGGTGGTCAGGAAATTAGAGCATAAGTCTAGATTAAATAAGAATGTGGATAAATCCAGTTATTTTAAATGGGGTTATGTACCCTTGAAAACTGACATCAGCCAGTGTGACAGGTATTAGGGAATGGTATTGTGCTGCAAGAAATAGCTTTTGGATAAAGTTAATTGCCTAGTTGCACATGTGGTAATTACAGATCCAACCATATGATCTGTAACATGGAGAGCGGYTCCAGCTGGTCAAACTGAAGTCTTATTTTTTTTTTCTTTTTGAAGTTGCAGTTGATTATGAAACTCATTTTCATTATTTTCTCTAAACTTTATCTAGTTTAGAGAAACTTTGCATTATTAAGCAATTGTTATGTTTTCCCTGGTTACTGCATTTCAGTCATAAACATGATAGGTAAAATAGGCTCTGGATGAAAGATGCCACAGATCACTGAGCACTATTATGGGACTTATATTCAAAGTAGCCATTGGGAATGTAATTGTAAACTTGGGGATCTTTGTTACCTACCTAACTATAGGTGTTTTCTGTCTACAGCTGTGCTAATAAACTTTAGAAGCCATGCAAAGCTTTTACAATGTCTGGAAATAAACATAACATTTGCCTTTATTTTTACTGCTCAGAAGCTTCACAAGCTGTGCTATCCCAATTACCTTTTACAACGAACATCTTCYCATGAGAAATTTCAAATCCGCTACAATCTAACTGAATGTAGGCAAAATGGAAAACACATGGAGAAATTAGTTTGCCCAGCACAACTTTTGCACAGTTCTTCTCTAATTCTTAGAGAAGAAATTTAATTTACCCCCAAACATATACGATGATTCCTTGGGGTTGCAATGCCAATTTATGTTGAATGAGAAACACAGAGTTTCCACAACTGCCTGATTGATATGATACGCTTCTTTTCTCTGCAGCAGTATACTTGGTACTGTAGAATAGCTGTAACTGCCTATTTTTCCCCCCAGATTGTGACATATGGGTGATCGCTGGCTGCTGTAATGCTTCTTTTGATGATGCYGGACATGATTTACTGCGAGTAGTATGGGGGAGGGTTCTGCAATCCTACAGTCGAGGTTACAGTCAAGCTTGAAATGCGAATACAAATCTAATGTTTTAAGCATAGCATAGTATATCTGCATAAGCATTCATTGATGATTGGTTATTCAGAAAATATGGTTCTATATCATAAATGCATCATGCAAAAACCAGMGATTAATCTCTGGTTTGAACAGTTCACATGAGTGTAGAAAACACTTCACAAAGCAGTTCAGATCTAGAACATTATACAGATACTTTGTACTGGATTTAAATTCTTGGGGTAAACAGTCCTTGACTGGAATTGCTTTTTAAGTAAGGAACTGCCTATAGTTATGAAACATTTCCAAGATGGCAAAATATGCCCCAGAAGGCATCTATAGAAACAGTGCCTGAATTTGATTTTATTTACATGGATTTTATCCCAGCATTACTTTTTCAGAACTAGTCAGCTATTAAATTGAAATGTACCCYGCTGCAGAGGGCCAGCTTCATTTCTGCTTGTGCCCTTGAAAAATGTGGTAATTATTCCTGGATCTAGCCCTCTCTTCATAATTTTCTTTCTCTAAGATTGAGTTTGACTTTTTCAAGGTGGACTACTAGGACTACTTTGTTGGCTACAGTGCCACCCTTCTGCAGCTTTTTCCAGTCCATTAATACCTTAAGAGCCAAATTAAGGAATTTATGCAAATCTACGGAGGTTTCTTTCATTCATTAAGCTTTGTATTCTCGTAACGTGTTCATGAGAATGATGCAACTAGAAATTATATGGGAAAGTGTGTTGATGATTACTAACTATAACATTATGGCAATGTATTGGCTTTGTGAAAGTATCTTTTTTATCCAAAAGCAGCAAATTTTGTGAATAGTATCCAATACGGAATGATTTTTAATTGAATTTTAAAAGCTTCTTTTTGAAATTTTCGCTTACCTATTTTGGAATGTTCTGATCTTTGATGTGTTCTGATTTCCTTCTTCTCCTTCATAGCTGCTTGTAATATTAACTATGTATTCATAAATAAAAAAGCAGCTCTCWTGCCTGAAGGAAGATTATTGTATGTTTGTAAAAGATTGGTCCAGGGAGTTGAATTCCACTGGACCACACACACTTGCCAAAGCAGTCATAAATTTTGCAGTCACAAGCATGTTTAAATCTTTTATTTATAAGATAATGTACATTTTATAATGTCAGAAAATGATGAGTAGAATGTACTTCTGGTACATCTGTCTTAATGTTAGGAATGTCTGCAAGTTTACAATTTTYAAACAAATAGTTTGTTGTAATCTCAAATACCAATTTTCAGTGTGAGCTCTTATGTACTAAATAAACAGAAGTTCTGTCTTACTATAAATAAAGGGCAAACATCTTTTGGTAATTTCATTTTAAAAGACTTAACTGTATGCAAAGTGCTGTGAAAAAAATGTAAATTGTAGGTCTATTTAATTACAACTGGCAAACTGAGGGAGCTGGACAGATTGAGGCCTTAAATTCCCAGCCCTCTTTATGGGGGCTGAAGAATCTCATTTCTCCCAGGACTGATTATAATACATCTAATGTAGTACTGCCAGTTTCAGAGATTTCTGAAAGAAGTGAGTTTTGGGGTAAAATTGGAATACAAAAGATTGAATCTGGATATTGAGCTATGTTCTGTATTTTTAATTCCACCTGCTCAGTCTGTGCATATGTATGTGTGTTTGCATAATTAATTCAGAAGTAAGCTTTCTATATTTGAAGGCTTACTTGTTTTTTCCAGTGCATCACTTGATCTACTAAAAAGTATTATGTCTCCCTATAAATCTTGCCTAGCTTACACTATTGTAGCTACCAGAACATTTAAGCTAAATTTGCTGGCTTTTGCACATATATTGCAGCCAGTTTATGGAGAAATATAAAGTAAGATAAACAGAATTTGATACATTAAGTGATCAAGTACCACTTAGTATTTAGATTATTTTTAGACTGAATCCTATAAAGAGTAGACAGCCAGGACACAGGAGTAACTGGAAAGCTGAAAAAGGGATGAGTAGGAAGGCTACTTGTTCATTTCTTTAGCAAATAAGCATGCAGCTTAGGAATTTTTTTTTTGCATTCAGAACTCTGCACATGGAAGAAACAATTGTATTCTAAAAGGCTGTTCCTTCACAGCTTTCTGCATTGAATAGTTTTCAAATTATTAATTAATAGAATAGGAAATGTTTCTGGAATGCTTAATCTGAATAATAAATAAGCAGAATAATTTACTACTCATCCTTTTTGAAATACTCTCAACAATTTCAGTTAGGGGCTACATTCTACTGCTATTCCATGAAGGCTGAATTATGTGACATTTTAACAGTAAGAATTACCAGAAGCAAACTCAAAAAGTATTCAGTAGCTCAGTTTTTATATTATATACAATTTATTGTTTCACTAATGGCTTTTATAGTGAAATAACATAAAAATCCACCCATATATTAGGCTTACTGTCCCTGAAGACAAAGATGGAACTGTATTTAATTGTTTGCTTTCATATATAATAATATTCATCATATTAATTCATTACTAGCTGAAATGAGGGTCGAAGGTTTTTTGTATCACATGAATTTAAATGTAGTTAATATCACAGTAGGGAATCAGTGATAAAATAACTACACAGTGATGTACTTAAGCAGGGATAGTTTTTGGATTTATAGGAAGGCACTAGTTTTTAAATTTATTGGGGAAGAGGCTTATCTGATGCAGGAAACATACAGCAGATACAGTCATGAAACAATTGAACAGCAGAGAAAAGATTGTGTTGATTTTTTCAAGGCAGAATGCCTAATTGCCTTTGCTTATTATGGCTTTGTTTTGATTTGCTACACAGTAGATTATTGCAGCAGTCTTCATGCCATCTGCCAGCATGGCCTATCTTTTCTGGTTGTGGAGGTGGATCGAGTTCTGGATTCTCAGCGTGGATTGCCACCATGACCTTCTGACTCGAGTACTTGCTCACGCACTGCCACTACACTTGCCACATGCACTGTTTGGTCGTGTCTGGCACTTTGCTTATTCTGAGACACGACTGATGAGCCAAGTAAGGTTGCGCTATGGACTCTTTTGGCTGCYGTTCAGACCAGCCTGCTGAATCAAAGGGGTCTACACATGAGTTTAGATGACTGAAAGATCCCCGCTTCAGACATGCTGTTCTTCTGTTAAGCAAGGGGCAACAGTGAATCACTTTCWCCTCTTTGTTCTCTTACTTTGTAAAGTTTTGCCCTAAGTCTCCAATCTACTTTCTCTCTCTCTCTCTCTTTTTTTTTTCATTTTTCAGGGAATACTGTGGACCAGTGGGAATAGAATATCCATGATGGAATAGACCCTGATGATCTTCTACCTCTCAGATATCCTTCAAAGTAATTTTGATAAAATAATCACTGGAATTTTCTGTTCTGGATGCCTGAGACATGATTGGTCACTGACTATCTCAAATGGGTATTTTGTCATTGGGCTTCTTCAAGTCAGGAGGATAAAAAATGAATGCTGTCAGTTGAAAGCACTCTAAATAGCTTAATGTGCATTACCTTAGGCAGTGCCTGTTAGTCTTCATTTTGTCCTGATTCCAAAATATGRCTTTATCTTTCTCATTTGTCGAATGCTTTTTCAGGTTTGCACTCTCACAAGGTGAAGGTGCCTTCCTCTACCCAGAATAGCTCCCACAAATCTATCTGAAGAAGTATTTTAGAAATGCATCACTATAAATCATTAAATATTTGTACCAGGGGCATGCCTATCCACCTATTATTTAAATGATATACCTTTCAGTGTCTAACCAGCAAAAGATAAGAGTGTATTGATGCTGCTAAGTGGAATACTGATCTTTGGCTTCCATTCTCCTCACTGATTTCTGCAAATATATTTCTACTGAAAGTAAATACATAACATCTTAATGGGGGTAAAAGTAGTTAATATCAGAATATGTTACTTTCTAAGAATATCAAATAGCATTTAATAACCACAATAGATCACACATAAGTCCTCTATGTAGATGTGTATTTATAACTAAGGATCTCCAAGTATGTTACAGGCATTAATTGTGAACAATATACATTAAGACATTTAAAGGAGGCAATTGTATTTTAGTTCTGTTGTGTCTTTTTCTGAGTTTGAAAATCTCTCCTTTTATTTTTTCGTTAACATTTGGACATTTTAGGAGCACAAGTTTTAATGACTGCAGTATTTATTAAARTCTCTGAGAACACAGATCACCTCAGATTTTAACTTGGAAGTCAGCCCTCAGGGCTTGATTTTCAACTGACATTTTGAAAACTAAAATATAAAAACTCACAGGTATAGCTTTAGTGAGCAGACATATGCATAAAGTAACACGAKCTTGGGTGTTAGAGCTCTGTGCAGGCGTACAGGGTCATCCAAGGCACTGTATGCTCAAGTGCTTGGGCCTCATAGAACAGCACATAGAGATTTTTACTGACTCACTATGGCAACTCAGTATTTTTTCTTTATCAAAAAATAATAGAGGTGGAATGGATCTCCGAAGAAAAAGAAACCAAAGTAATAGAGACAGAAAATCCTTGAGAGAAGCCTAGGATCAGTCAAGCTTGAAGAATATGTTTTTCTGTTTTTTTCTTGTGGTTGGTTGAGGCAGCAGTTAGTGCAGATTCTAGGACAATCAATTTGTATTTTAATATATGACTATTTTGTCCACTGCAGGTTGGAAGGTGCAGTAATCTACATTCCTTTCTAAACCAAGAGAGAATTGAGAGCCTATGTGTCAAGCATAGAAAAACATTTGACTGAAAGCAGCCTAAAATGGATATTATGTACTGGGTTAACAGAACCAGCAGCTGCAGACTGTGCTAGGTGCAAGTTATCCACACCAGTAATAGTGCCTTTATGATCTGTATGCCATTAGAGGAATGAGTGATTGCTTCTGTGTATGACCAGATGTTTTATTTGATAACCATTAATCAAATTTCCCAAGGCAAAGAAACATTAGAAAATTAATTAAGATATAGTGCTAGTCTCATAAGAGAGTTCTGACTATACTAATTAATAAAGCCAAGTTGGAAGATTTTGCTCAAGGAGTACTGAAACACTTTCTAATATACCTCAGTGACAGGAGCTCTGATTGTATCACAGAGATGTGAACTATTCAGAAGACTTAAATTTTGTACTCATCTCTGCTGTTACGTGAAGGATCGTGTATTAGGGCATCATGGTGAAATCAAGATGTTGTCGTTATAGTAACACAGACCATTTTAATGAGCTACCATTCAGTGAGAAAAGGAAGCCTGTCTTACCCTCTGCTGAAATAGAAGAAAAACACTGTGAATTTTGAAGGTGAAGTCTTGGGTACATCTAACTCAGATGAGCCCCAGAACAGATTCCATTTTTATTGTCCTCATAGTGTTTTGGGAGAGTGTGGAGAGGAGACGATAAAGTTCAGAAGAGCTGTATCAATCCATGATTATGCTCATTWTTTCCGATTTGTAATGCAACAGCACCTAATGGCTGAAGTAGGTTGAAGATCTTTTCTTGTGGACATTGTTTACTTTGTGGCAAAGGAAGCATTCCTGTGTCACACACACRATTTTCAAATTGCGAAGGATTCTGAAAAAGGTAAAAATCAGCAGTAGAAGCAGAACTAACATGGATTAGTGTGTTGAAAGACAAACCTTTCTCACRTTCCTCCGCTGCATGAAAGGAAGAATAGAGGCTTTGTAAAATAAGAATCTGTTCTCACCTTGCCACGTGTTCACTTAAAGAAAAAGAAGTGGTTCACCCACTGCTGCTCTTCTAAAGGAAGAGTGTAAATGGCTGCTAGAGAGCCTGCAAGAACTTCCCTGCATGAACTGGTCATTGACTTTTACTCCTGTTAGTTGTACCCAGTTTCCTTGAAGTTCTTTGAGTCTCAATGACCTAATAAGAACATTGCACTTTTTGTCATGACAGGCACAAGAAGACTCTTTGAAGGAGAAAATAAGAGGTTCTTCAGGTTGATAGGAACATTATAGTAACCTTCACCTGCTGCTGGAAGTGATAAGAAGAACAGTTTCATTAGTTTTTTGGTTTGAAAGTTTTTGAAACCAGCTTTAATTAGAACTCCCATTCCTCTATCCTTTGTCTGAAGGGACTGGACAGATTTGTCAGAAGCCTGCTATGGTCAGCCATGCAGAAAATAAAATAATTAGAAATAGAAGGTCTGATGATTTGAAGACTACATTTAAGAAAGGTAACTATTAAGTGTAAAAATAAGTAAGAAAAGATCTCCTTTGACACATTATCAGCCATAGCAGCCAGGCAAATTAATGAAAAATTGTTGCAACTTTTCAGACTAACAGTTATTACATAGATGGGTGTACTTGTTTCCTAGGTTACTGGAGCACATTTTGGTTCATACRTCAAGTGATTTGCAGCCAAACAGAAAATAGGCTGACTGGATAGGCATTCTCTGTCTYTCTTTCCTGAAAATATGCCTATATATGAGGCAGAGGAAAAGTTCATTAATCAAAAGGATTTGGAGCACTTAAAAATTGAAAATTGAGTGCCTGCAGATGTTAAAAATTAGAATGAAGAAACAAAAATTTTGAATGAATCTTGAAAAAGATCTTGACAAAGCAAAAAGGATGTGATTTTGACAGACTGAGTCAGGTAAGAGGTCAAGAATTGTATTATGCAGTTTTTATATAATCAACTGCTGCTATCAGCCAAAAAGAAATCTGCTGACTCAGTCAAGGTTAAACAAATACCTATCAGAACTAAAATGCAAATAGTGGTTCTAGAATAATTTATTCAGCAAACATGAGAATAAAATATGGTATGATAGGTAAGGGGAASGTACAGAAATAACAAGAACATGACTGAGAGACTAACATTCCTATTAACTTGCGAAAGGTGCTTTTGTTTCCATAGAAACAAAAATGATAGATTTATTTAAATGGTTACTCCACAAACCAGAGTATTCCATTACAGCCTAGAGAGAGTTCACTGGCAATAGATAGAACAGGCAGATGCCAAACTAACTAAACCATCACTGCTGATGAATGATTGAGTGCCATGAATTGAACTGAAAATCTTGAAAAGACAGGGAAGGTATTACAGTAACTGATATATGTGGGGAAAAGAATCAAGCTATCAGAGAATGTTGGCCATTCTTTGGATTCTTTTTTAACTATGTTAATTGATCTGATAAAAAGATACTGCCTTTTCCCACAAAATTTCTTTTTTACTTCTATTATTACTAGATCATTCATGGACTAACACTAATATTTAGAAGAAAAAGAAAGATTTTGCAGTTATTTATAGCAGCTCTTTTTTCCTAAGATCTTTCAAGAAAAAACATGCACACTGATTTTTCTTCACCAAAGAATAAGAAAGTGCAAAAGTAAATATATATGTACACATCTCTATGGAACAAAAGCTTGTATAGTTTGTTGAAAACCTTCAAAATATTTTGCATTGATTTTTGGCACATTTTAAGGGGGCAGGACATTTGTAAGGCTTACCTTTGTGAAACAGGCTTAAAAGGTTGGGCCACAAGTTCAGTCATGTTCGGCAGAATCTTTTGTCTTTATTGCCAAACCTGCAAAGTATATAGAGATTTCTTAGAGGCAATGACATTGTGTCATCTAAATTGATATCTGATGACAGTATGAATTGATTCTTAGCATTTTCAAGCTTCAGGGTTGTGAATATCCTAAGTTCTTGAGGTTCTCTCTTCCACACTGGATCATATCTAGATGCTTCTAGCTGTGGACTTCTAGAGAATATTAATARCCTGGAAAGCAAAAGCTTATCATTTTGGATCCAATGGTGTTAATATAACTATTTGTAGAATTAAATTGTTTCGATTTTTCTTAATTATTTTCTTCTTAAGAATGGATAGTTGGACAAGGTCACCCTAGAGGGAGATTTAAATAAAATCTAGTTTACAGTAAGCTTCCTAGTTAAAAAGTGAATCAATATCTGTCAAATAAATTTCTACCTGTGTGATTTTATTTAGACAAGTGAGAAATTAAAAAAAAATCAATTAGATAAGTTTGTGTCCATTCACTAAGTTTTATTTATATAGAGCAAGCTGATACATGAAATTCCTGAAATCCACTTTTGATCTCAGTAGCCAGTGGCCAGGGAACTGGCTCTACAGTTATTAAGCACATTTATATTGATATAACTGCATCTCTTTTGGAAAAAGAGAAATGTATTTAACTGCAGTAGTTACACTAATGTATCTTTCTGGATAGACCATCTGAGGACCTTTTATGCTGCTCTGGCTATTTAAAGGAGATATAAAGCAAGTATAAAGTGCCTTCCTGGAATGTTACAGTAAAGTACAGAGAAAATGAGAAAAAATGAGATCTTAAATCTCAAAAGAAAGAAAAATATACTGAATGAAATACTAGTTAAAATTAGAGGTACAATTATCACTGACTGCTTTCTGCCAGAATTTCACATTGTATCTATGTAAGGTTAGCAAAAAAATCCCAATATTGTATATTTTTGATCACATCCCATTACCATCTRTACTATACTGTCATTTTTTTTAAATCTTTTTTGCATACTGTTTTAAGAGCTTAGCTGCTGCTGCTACTGTTACTGAGTAACTTACTACAGCTAATAGTGAAATAATGATCAAAAAGAAAAAGGTATTTTAGGATTTTTTCCATAAGTAGAACTTAAATCCTATCATCTAGCAACTGAACAGAAATATAAATTATATGAAATTAGTTCTGGTATGTCTCTAATAGTATAGACATGAATGTCTTTAACCCAGTGCAAATGTGATCTGGCCATGGAGGGGTTGTTARAGCTTGTACAATTACAGCACATCACCCAATACATGTGAGTCTGAAATGAGAAAAGAGTGCAACAGGATATTGTTGGTAAGGTAATTTTTATCATAGCCTGATATACATAGCTATGTGTTTTACTGCAGTTAGTAATTATAAGATGATTTATTAAAAGTCATATGTAGTGCATTCCTTACTCAGTTAAATACTGGATAAAATATACTGTATGAAACAACAGTATTCAATATTTCACACAGAGGTATTTATTTTTGTCATAAATTAATCTGTATGTCATTGGAATGGACAATACTGTCATATTCTTAAATAGTTTTATTTTTACACTTCAGAAAAGTACGTTATTTGTGCCTACCAATTTAACACTACCAATTTGATATAATCTATGATCCTGTAGTTCTTACTGAAGCAAAATTTCAATACATACTCTTGTTTATTTGAAGTTCATAAGGCCAGGATATCTTTGTGGATATTTTTTTTTCTTTTTCTGGAGAGGTGAGGAGAGAGAAGGAAGGGAAAGTCAAACTGGACCTACCAAAGTTTGTAACAAAGCTTTTATACACATGATAGGGACCAAAGTGTCATGAGAGGTTCTGGCAGCATTAATAATGGGTGGTTATCAAGTCCTTTCACACTGCATCTGTATTAAACCTTGCTTAGTATGATTGTACCATTTTGATCCTGCCAGTTTCTGCTTTCTATACTCTTAGATACCCTAATGATTTATGGAACATACTTATCTCTAAAATCAGATGCAGCCAAGTTGAATTATTTTTTTTTACTATATTATATGCCTGTCCTACATATCGTGCAACCTGAGCTATTTGTATATTTTAAATGTACACAACTAATAGAAGTTGGTACATAAAACCAAACAACGGTCCCGATACTGAAAAGCATTTCTATTCAGGAAAACATTCAGATATATGCCTGGGACTCATTGAATTGATAAAGTTGCATCACATGTTTAAATATATGCTTGATTGCACTTTTGAATAGGGATGAACTTAGATACGTCCCTAAGTGCTTTCTTTAGCCAAGGCCAAACACAGTGTAAATTGGAGTACATGGGTAACAGACTTTTCGGTGTTATGTCTAAACTGTGGCTCTAGTTGGGTGTTTACTTAACTCCCTTAAGTCCTTAAGACTCAAGTGCAAGCTAGGTTTTACTTTTATCCATTCCTTGCTTTTCGTGGGAAGGAAGTATGTATAAAGATGATCAGAGAGCTAGGGCACACTTCAACTTTGGTGGTAGAGTGGTAGAGAGTTCAGGAGCATATCTGTCTCATGGTTGTATGGATTATGGCCTTCCAGATGTTGRTTTGCAAAAGTATATAATCAATTTACTAATGCTGAAACAGCTGCATTGTTTCAGCATTTCTGAGTTCCACATTTTTATGAAAATATGATGGTAAGTATAACTTGAGAAAAATCTAAGAGATGCATGGTTGGATAATAAGGAATTCTAGTGGTAAAATATTTTAAAATAAAATCTTTTTGTGAATTCCAGAGTAAGCATTAGAAATTTTGCTTTATGATTAAAGATTTGGATAGCCAAACCAAAATGAATCTATTGTTATTTATTAATCCTAATTCATTAAGTCTCCTCCATTATTCTCCAGATATTTTTGTGTGGTTCTTTCCAGAGCCCTTATTTCAGTATAAATGGAGATGAAATATAGTTATGTGAAGTTTGCTTTCATTTTCTGRGATGACAGCATTTACACAATTTATTATTTGCCTCTTGTTAATTCACATCCCTTCTCAGCCTTACTATAGTTGAAGCAATTTAGTGCAGTAGCTGGCACAGAAGCTGGTCTTTACTGAGTCTATCATACATGCAGAAGCAAGTATGCTAGTAGAGAGAAGTTGATAGAAGCTGGAGATGTGATCCAAAGCCCGTGTTCTCTCTGAGGTATCCTTCTCTCAGGCACGGTCATATCGGTCACATCATTACCAATATACTGACACATGTAGCAACCTAGCTAATAGATCTTAAATATCTTCCTTTATCACTAGACATTAGCTTTGTATTACATATATAATACATACCCTTTCCAGTAGGAAGAATCATGATACAAGAGTCATGAGTTAGTTTAAATCAAGGAATTTGTATTGTATTCTTAGCTTGGACTCTTGACTTTTTGTGATGTTGTCATGTCATTTTATTTTGACCTCTCATCTCCTCTTACAAAGCTCTGTGTCCATCACAACTGGATAATAGAGCAGAAAATTTTGAAAATAATTTTTTTCAGGGCTGTGACAGGGGAAAGCATATGCTTCGTTATGCTTTGCATGTGTCTCTTTACAGTCTTTGTTATTACACAGTTTTGAYGAAGATACGTGTTATTTTGGAGTAAATGAGGTTGCAGTTGGCTGAATCTGTTTGTTCATGCTAATTATTTGACCCTTTATCACGATGGCTTCTAGTTAGTTGACTTCTTACTTTTTTCAGCCTTTATGTGATTCAGAATGAAGTAGCTGAGATTCCATGGACCCTTTCATATAAAGCAAAGAGAAGTTCCCTTTTTGCCCTGCAGCACTGCAGTACTTAAGCTTGACTCCAAATTCAGCACTGTGCCTCTACTTTATAAAGAAACTCTTAGCATTTACAAGAGATTTCCTGAAATGTGGAAACTTTGAAGTCACTCTTGATATTCTGTCTCTGGACAAAAAAGTAGCATCGGTCTATGATTTGTCACAAGACTAGAAAAAATCTTTAAGCAATTGGTCTCATTAGAAGGAGTCTTGTCATTATGTAATATTGTCATCCCAGTCAGGGGATGAACAGGGTTTATGAACGGGGTCATAAAACAGCAATTACGAGATGTGTCAGGTTGAAAGAATTGGGCAAGAAATAGTCTTTCAGGAAGTGATTGTTGGCAAATTGCCAAGGACGCTTCTCTCCCAGAGATGGCTGATTCAACTAATCTATGGCTGCAGTCCTCATAGTACCACAATATTGCCTGCCAACTGAATGAAGATCTTGGGATCAAGACCATTCACCAGCTCCTGATGCTCCTTAGTGATCCAGGAGATTCTTGTCTTTACCTGTCCCATTCAGGGATTGGCTTTATCCTACAGTCTCTTAGAGATTTGGCTATGCTAGTGAAATCTTTAAAAATGTTCAGAACTTTGGGAGTGATATGATCATAATATGTGCAGTACACAGTGCATGCAATATGATGGTGGCATCAAGGAGTAAGATTTTGAAGTTGATCCTTTTGGAAAGTTCGTCAGAAACAGAAGCAAGAATGTTTTCTAAAAAAAAGATGGAGGATTAAGGCTGCTGTATCATGTAACATTGCTTTTCTGAGCTAACATAAACTGTTAAATCAGATCATTTTCCCACACATTTAGTGAGCAAAGAGTAAGATTAGTTAAAACAAACAGTAGAATTTAACTCTGGAGAGTATTATTTAACAGTAAGGAAGCAAAAAAATTCATACTAAATAATATCAGTGGATGGCCCACTCTAATTTCCTAATTTCCTCTAATTTCCTAACTAACTGAAAAAATAGATTTACTTGTGAAGGGAAAATAGTTTTAGTTAATGGATTTATATAATAAATTCTGTGTTTATTTTTGAACTTYCTCACTTGTACAAGCCAATAATAACTTCCCTATTTCAGTAGAGTGTTGTAAATGTAAATATATTAAAACACAATTACTCAAATATTTTTGGCTAAGATACATGTGTTCCTGAGGTATCTACATATGCTTTTTAACTCTCTACTGCTAACAAAAATTACCAAATATCCAGAACTTCCACTGAAGACTATTGGGGCTACAGATACTAATTATCACTGCAAATGAAGGTATTTATGTATTTGCATATGATTTATAATGCGTGAATGTATTTGACTAACCATATAAGGAAGAAACAATCGTTTCTCTTCATAATTTGCTGTATRAAGTCATGAAAAAAACAGAGATTTTCTGTTAGGATTTTCTGTAACAGTGATTATGAGTAAAATGACAAATTCAGAAAGATATTAATAGTGTAATGAAACAATAGTCATATTGGAGAGAAACAGCAGAAGTAGGGCTGAATGAAAAAGCTTGAGAACATAACAGAAATACAGGTCACATCTAGTTAGAATTCAATGCAGTCTTTCTGAGAGGAATTAAATTGAAATGGGAAACTTTCCAGTATCGTTAGGTAGGGCACAAGGATTCAGTCTTTTAAATTGATACCTGAGTGATGTATTAATAACAATTGATGATGATAGCTCATGACTTCATACACAATCAGCATCAGCAGGCACATAAGAATATTCTTSCATGCAGTGAGAGAATTTTTAGTGTATTATTTGCCTCATGTTCTGAAATATGACCCCACTTTGCTGAAGTCAATCTCTGCACAAAAAAGCATTCAGTCTAACTGGCAAAAACTGACAGAAAGATGCAAATGGATAAGATAAAGCAAAACTCTACTGGTTTAAATTYGTATAAGAAAGCACTGTTAAGCTCTCTGCTCTTAGGATTTTAGGTTTTTTAGCAAGCCAATGAAATCAGATCSTTCAGTGTGGCAGAATGTCAGTCTCCAAGGAATGAGGTAGGGTCCTAAATATAGTTCAAACTGGAAAGTATTTGGATGGCACTGGTATAGGGAATGTTTTATGAAATTTCCATATATAAATAAAAGATGAATGCAATTAGTGCTCACCATAGGATATTTCCTTCTAGGTGACCTGACTTTGTTTGTTCTATGGTTTTCAGCAGGAGATGTGTCATAAAATGCCTTTTGAATATCAAACAGTTTGACTGAGCTGCCATAAGCATCTCCATAACCTTTTATAACTGTCTTCATGAATGAAAATTTTGCCTTTGAAAGCCATGTTGGCTATTCTCTTTCAGATTAGCACTTCAAATATGTTCTCCAACTTGCTTCTAATTAGTGATTCCATCTTTTCTGTATGCTACAGATGAACAATGTTCTTACTGTTTCTCCAGGTCAGGACTGAATGTGCTTTTATAAACACTAATGCTTTATCTTTATACTTTTGGATTCTTGAAACTTTACTTGTGCTGGTCATTTTTTTGGGATAATTACCACAARTGTGTGATTTCATCCTATTCTGAAACTTGACCATCAGAGTAACTGGAAGTGTGAGTTTTCCATTAAGTTCTTGCAAGTTACATCTACTCAATACTTCCGGCAGTCACAGCTCATTTTTTAAAAAATCTGTGGTAAAGTCTGATGTGTTTTGAACTTTATTAAACTACTTATGTAAAAAAAATATATATATATTTTGCTCCTGTTCRTCATAAAATCAGTGGCATTGAAACTTGTTCAGAACTAAATCCACACTGAAGTCCTTTGACTTCTTGTGGAGGTAACTGTTGGTAAGGACATGATGTGTTATGAGGAACAACAAGGCTAATTCTTAGATCTGTGCTACTCTGCAATCAATTAGTTTCAATAAAATTGTCTACCTTAACCCTTTCAGAAGATTCAAATTCCACATTAAGGGTATAGTGTGTGGAATAAAGGGGACTTGTGGTATAATTTGCACTGGAAAGAACAATGACTTGAAAAGAGCCTGCATCCCAATTCAGCTGCAAAGCTAGAGTCTTTGTTCTTTGGGGAATTTCTCTCTTCCTGATGCTAATTCCATTCTTGAAATAATAAATATCTGTTTCTGGTATTGCCACTTCAGAAATCTGAAGTTATTATGAAGAACAAACACAGAGGTGGAAGAACTTCATGTGAGGAAATAAAAACATTTGTGTGATTATGTATTATTGAATTATATAGTAAAGATGGAAAAGCAAATCAAAGCTCAAGCTATCCCACAAAACACAAAGCAAAATATGAATGCTCAAAATAGGAACATTTTGAGATTATTTCTTCAGTATATTTATTTCCATGTGCCTTCATTCCCAGTGGCCATTTGAGATTGCAAATAGAATTTATGAAGTCCCTTGAGAGCAACTTTCCATGCAGTATTTCCAGCCTCACCAGAGGTACAATTTCTCCAACATCTAGAGAGAAAATCTGTTCTTTTTTGAGCTCAGAAGCTACACTTAATCTGACAAAACTCTGTTTTATCAGTGAGCATGTTGACTCCAGCACCAGGCCGAAGTTTGTTGAGTAATATGACTTTTCCTTTTTCTAGTAGCAGACAAATTATTTATGGTTCTCAGCACCATCTTTTTGTGTAGCTGATGATTAGTTCTAGATTTGATTAACTTCTGAACTTCTACAGTAATRCAAATTCAATTGAAGTTTTTGAGCTTTTCCCATTCTACTGGAGTCTTCACTGTGGTTTCTTCCTAATATGTTCAGTGTGAGTGCTTGATACTTAGTACATTAAGAAAGTATTCAGTCATTTACATGACTGAGTTTCTCCTGTCTAGGTAAAGGTGACTGAGGAAAGATATCTTCAAGTGTGGACATGGTCTACTTTGTCTGTACAGCAAATACCTACTGTTGCTAATGTAATGGACATACGCATACTAGTTGAACAATGTATTCCTAGATATGCAGCTAGATTGGAGGGTAAGAAAAAAAAGTCTAACAGAGATAATATACACAGTGTCTTCTCTCAATTTTCCCACTATGTTCTTTTATTTTAAATTTTCTCTACAACATCAAAATTAAAGGCTCAGATTAAATTACCATGTCAGCTGAGTGTAACTGATAATGTGCATGCTGTTAGCCCTTAGCAGCAAAAGAAATTCTAAGTGACCTATTTTACCTCACAGTCCATTACTGCARTTAACTGACATGCTGCAGTAAATCAGTTTGTGTCCAAGCTGCAACCCCGCTTTGTGCTCTTAATTACAAACTGAATGCTCGTGGAAAATGTTTATAAATCTCTAGTACGCATAAGGCATTAAATTTACCATACTCTTAYGTAAAATTCTGGCAAATTAAAAACTAGCTAGTTGTGATGCTATTACTTTTAAATTATTTTTTCATMCATCAGTGTTTTGCAATTGCAGTCAGGAAATCATGCCGCATTTTCTGTGGAACTCTACAAGTGTAACAACATTATGGCCTTTGCTTTTGAGGAACTTCTGGTTTAAAGTAGACAAAGACGTTGTGAGGTAAGCCAGCAGGAGGCACAAAGTCAGGGAAGYGTGGTTCTGAATAGGTTTCATAAATGCTAGACAAGGGAGACCAAAGCTTAGACATATTGTTCTGGACAAGAGAAAGGAGAGTTTGAATTGGCATTTTGAAGGAAAGCAATGGGTATGTTTTTGCATGAGTTAGAAAGTACACAGGTATACTGCTCTTGGAGAGCGAGTACGTRACAGACAGGATTACACAGACACTGTCGTATTTTATAAGACACAACCTAAGCTTTCACATGCATGCCACTGTATTCATTAGCTTGATTATGTCAAAGAAGAGTAGCTGGCTGTTGCTGTGCCAATGTATGGTTTTTAGAATCTCRTTATTCAATTTTACACAGGGAAAGGCAACATACACAAAGTTATCTGTCTAAGAGGCACAAGTTATAGAAATGTTATTTAATAATTAAGGCCATGGATTGTAGTATAGATCTGCCACGATGCTTCATATTCCTACTAATTATTGTGCTATAGTAGTGGAACAGTTCAGTGTTTATGGTTGTAAACGATATTGTCCAATTGATAAACTTAGTGCTTATATTCTTCCATCCCCTTGACACCCTCCTTTAAGGTATTTGGAGACGTTGATAAAATCCCCCCTCAGTCTTCTCTTCTCCAGGCTAAAGAGGCCCAGCTGTTGCAGCCGTTCCTTGTAGGGCAGATGCTCCRGTCCCCTAATCATCTTTGTAGCCCTACACTGGACTTTCTGCAGTAGCTGCACATCTCTCATGTACRGGGGAGCCCAGATCTGGACACAGGACTCGAGATGAGGCCTCCCCAGGGCTGAGTAGAGGGGCAGGATCACCTCCCTCAACCTGCTGGCACCACTCTTCCTAATGCACCCCGGGATGCCGTTGGCCTTCTTGGCTACGTCGGCACATTGGTGGCTCAGGGTCAACTTGTTGTCCACGAGGACTCCCAGGTCCTTCTCTGCAGAGCAGCTTTCCAGGAGGTCAGCCCCCAGCCTGTACTCGCGCRTGGGGTTATTCCTCCCCAGGTGCAGGACTCTGCACTTCCCTTTATTGAACTTCATGAAGTTTCTGCCCATCTCTCCAACTCTCCAGGTCYCTCTGAATGGCAGCACAGCCTTCTGGTGTCTCAGCCACTGCTCCCAGCTTGGTATCATCAGCAAACTTGCTGAGAGGTTGCTCTGTCCCTTTATCCAGGTAATTTATGAAGAAGTTGAATGTGACTGCACTGAGTACTGAGCCCTGGGGGACACGGCTAACTACAGGCCTCCAACTAGTCTCTGCAGCTCTGATGACAACCCTCTGAGCTCTGCCACTCAGCCAATTTTCAATCCACCTCACTGTCTGCTCATCTAACCCTCACTTCCTGAGCTTACCTATCAGGATGTTATGGRAGAGAGTGTCAAAAGCCTTACTGAAGTCAAAGTAGACTATATCCACTACTCACCTTTTACCTACCCAGCCAGTCRTCCCATCATAGAAGGCTATGAGTTTGGCTAAGCATGATTTCCCCTTGGTGACTGTGCTGATTCCTTCCGATCGCCTCTGTATGTCTGGAAATGGTATCCAGGATTAGCTGCTCCAGTAGTAGCAATATGTTTCACATTATAATAGGTGAAGCTGGAACTTTATGTAGGGTGTTCCCACTCTCTGTCTTGTCTCATCTGCCCTAATTCTGTCACTGACTTTGCTTTTCTGTTACGCATGTCGATTTAGCGAGGATGTAGTTATTTGCTTGCTGTGGTTTTGTCGTTTGGATGTTATCTCTTTTTCTCTTTTTCTTTTTTTCTTACTGTGGAGTGCATTTACATCTTTAAGACTTTCTATTATATTCTATGAGAGGGTTCATGCACTGTGTTGTATTAGAGGATTACACTGAGCTGTCTTATAAAAGCTATTTGTGCTCTTGATTTGTTTTTCCTCTCAAAGAGCAAAGAGGAAGGAGAAATATATCAACTATATTTAATATCTGAATTCCACCAGTGCATTTACTCACYTATGTGATAAAAAGCTTGAGCAGTAGTAGAGCACTAAGAATTAGAAATAAAATTAAAGAAATAAAATCAAACTAAATTAAGAAAGTAGAAAGCCTCTTATTCCTCTTTTTCCAAGAGGCAGAAATAAATTAATATATTAAGTTCTGTTCAGCAACAAGTACAGAAATTTATTCAATAAATTCCTGTTATAGTTATTCTCAACACTGCCACAAATGTTTTTTTGTCTTAAATGAATATTATAACTTACAGCAAGACAGAAGAGGTGCAGGTGCAATAATAGAAATGTTGGCTGTCAAAATCTTGGCACAGAAACTTCCAAGTTTCTTTGAGTCAGAGGGGCCATGACAATAGCATCTGAGCAGATATTTGAACTGGAAATTCACAGAGTTAGGGGAATTACTAAATAGGTTGAAGGCCCAGGGATTGCCATACCAACTGTATAAAAATTGCAGATGAGCAGCTTCATCTCTAAGCTTCTTGATGACGTTAGACCTTACAGTATTCATACCCACATGCCTCCTTTGTGTGCATTAATTTTCAGCATACAAAACATTGTGCATTTTTACTCATGTTATCCAGTGAGAAAAGGTGTTTAAAAAGCCAACRCACAGGTTTACATTCAGCAGTTTAATTTAACTCAATTTAATGCCAGAGATATTACTGTCTCTTTGATACTATTAAATATTTGAGGAGAACGTATTGTAGCTCAATAAACAGAAGCATTGAAGATGCTTTAGTGGTATTATGTCCCACAAAGAATAACTGCATGATTTGAGGCTGCATTTTATTTATTATTGAGAACAATGGCAAAAAAACCCCAAAATTAAAAGGTCTGTGAAAAAACAATGGGCACATATCTGTGTGTGTTAGTCTCTGCCTATGTGTGTCCTTTGAGACAATCTGTATTGGTGGAAAAGATTGTAGTTGCATTTATGGCAGTGATGTGAGAAAAATATTTCTTTATTTAAAAATTTATCAGCAAAAAGTGTTAAAAGATTATATAATTTGGTAAGTTTTAGAAACTGTTGATTCACTGCTGAGATGTATGTGCCAGTACATTTAGTTTTTTATACTGGCTGAATTTTGCTCACTGAAGACCTATTAGAAATGTGTAATTCATACTGATTTCCTCCTTTGGTGTGTTTTCCCTTTCTTTATGTTACATATTAGTAATGATGAATAATTCACTTGTATTGCTTTTAATAACTAGTTTTGCTGAAAACTGAGATATTGTKCAATCCTGGCTGAAGATCTCTCTGCATTTTCACAAATACTAATTAATTGTGGTTTTTTTGCACAACTGTGTTATTATCTCTGTTCTGTCAAGATAGGAGGAAAACTAAACATTAGGATTATGCGCAAGAACTGAGACATGAACTTCTTCCTACYGACTCTCTGCCTCAAAACCACTTTTCCACCTGACTTGCCCAGCATTCATCTGCATCTCTTAACTGTGAGGCTTTGTGACGCTCCATGTGTCACTGTAATTGTTGTCATATTATCCACAAGAAAAAGGTGTACAAAATTTTCATGATCATATGTGTTGGGTCTTTTGGAGAATCTTTTTGAGAGGGGAATGCAAGAGCAGCTTACAAACACTTAACAACTGGTAACGATGGCTGGGGATGACTGGAGGGAGATGGACAGTGGTTTTGTTTGTGTGTCTGTTTGTCTGTATTGCAGACAACAGATAATTAAATTAYGGTGCTGCTGAGGCAGACTGGGTTTCTTAGATGCCCTGGAAAATAATGGTAGCAGATTGATACTAGGAGAGTTGGGTCTAAAATGAATTGAATTAATGTGGAAAGCTGATAATAAGGGCTGTCAGAGAGCAGTCCAAAGGCTGTGGGATAAAAAGCGTATGGTCAGCTACATTTGTGCATGTATCCATCTGGAAGAAGCTGAGAAACTTTACATTTGGAACTGGGTGCAGGAAACAAGGGCTCTAGTTCAAGGCAGTTTCTGACTATTTTGCACAAAAGCTAATGGCTAGTATTTTTAGAGGACTTCTTGAGATCACGTAAGAAGTGACAGCTTTTATAAGGGAGAGTATGRCAGAAGGCATGTGGGAAATTTAGGCTTACTTTGCACCAGGGTATTCATTCAACTTCACAACTACTGTTGTACCTACTGAATTCAACAGCAATGTTTTTTTGATTTGGTGTTTGTTGCCTCTGTTTAAATGTGCTAGAGCTGGAAGTTTTATTAGAATTCCACAAACTTTGCAAGTAACATTTTTRTGTGTGTTTAATTTGTGTGTTACAGGCTTGTCTCTGTCTATACACAATCTGCTGCAGAGTGCAAAAGAAAATCTCATTAAACTTGAATTTTGTAGAAATGCATCTCTAGAAGATATTTTCCATTAGTTAGAACTAAATATGTCCCTTGACAATCTAATCCCTTCTATTTCAGAAAGGGCTTAGGAAAAAAGCCTCTAACATGGTTGAGAGTTATTCCTATAAAATAATTTCAGAAGTTCAATAGTTTCAATAATTTTAATAATTTTGGAAGCGTTGTGTTTTGGAAATCAGAAGCTGGGACTGAAACATCAAAAGTTATTTATAGCCTATAAAAACAAATTGTTAACAGTGGAGGCTGTCAAACAGAGAACACGCACGGCCAGGGAGGAGCCGTTAGCGTAGGAAATGTACCTGGAGTGTTCAGGAGGAGTCCATCTAAGTTGATTTCCTGATACTAGCAGACACACTCTTCAATATCACAAATCAATACACATAAAGCAGTTTTGAAGTTATGGGCTGTACCTTGTAAGGTGCTAAACATTCTGGTGCCAGCTGAAGAAAACAGTGTGTTTAGCTTCAACAAGACAGTGTCTTTGAAGTTCTACTGGCACTTGTGATGATTRGATCAGGACTGCAAGTCAGCACCTTTGTGTTTGTGTAGAGCAATTCACAGAATCACAGGATGGGAAAGGCTGSAAGGGACCTCTGGAGATCATCTAGTCCAACCTCCCTGCTCAAGCAGGGTTGAACAACACAGGCATTTATGTTAGTCTGTAAAAAGTCAATTCAAAAACAAGCAAAAAACAAACAAACAAACAAAAAAACACAGCCATGCCTAGTAATAAGTTCTGTCTATTCTAAAGGCTTCTGGTACTATTAATGAAAAAAGTGATTAGGGTAAGGAAGTGAGACCTGCACACAAATGTGCTGTACCCTTGGTGTCCTGCACGTTTTTAATGCTGCAGGTCTAAGTAACTACTGGAAAATCAATTTCAAGAAGAGTCTTTCAGATTTCTAGGTCTTGGGGCCTCTTCTCCTCTGTAAAATACTTTCTTAGGTAGTGACAACCATTAAGGCTTGTGAAGTGCTCAGAAACTACTGTAATAAGGATTATCAAGGTAATCTCTCTGCTTTGTTTTGAAATGGAACCCTATGTACTCTGGAGATGGTTTAGATACCCACCAAAAAATCTCAACTTYATGCAATAGATACTGAAGTCTCTAAATTTTGGCTGATTTAAAAATGCTAGTTGCTCTGAAATCTTCTCTAGAAATGTGTGTTTCATTTGTTTGAAGATTCATAAGATTTTCAACCTCTGGACAATGCAAGTTTYGGTCTTGTTCCTACATTCTTCTAGGTTTTGTCATTGAACTTGCAGAGAAGTTTTCAAAAATCTGGTTATGATGAAGTGTATGTTGAAAATAATGAGAAATTAATCAAATGGGAAGCTTATTTTAAAGATAAGGGAGCATGTACCTGATTAAATATGTGACATAAATATTTAAACCTGTATCTGTTGCATAAATAATAATATAGATCAGACTGAGATAGCCTGAGGGTTCTGTAAGTGTTATGCTGTGTGTTCATCCCACAGAGACAGGAGAAACCAGCAAAGGCTTCACATTTCATTAAACCTTTAGACAGTTTTTTATATTTCAAGCCCTCTGGGGTGGGAGGATGGCCCTAAATGGCTTTCTCAGATGAGCTCTAATGTAAACACTTTGGCTACAGTTTTAAAAATGTTKTATGTGACATCAGCTATGCATGTTTGAATGAGCAGGCGACTGGCAACTTGTGTATTTTCTAAGCAGATAAACTGCAAGGCATCATCAGCTCTACTGTAAACTGATATAGGWCAAGTATAGTAATGGAAATACTCTAAGGAAAGTAGATTAAAAGTTTTGTTTGCTTGTCTGTTTCTATCCATCGGAGATTCCATATATAGTATACCCTGCATTTAGAAGTTGAAATAATTCATGTAATATATATGCTGAAAATCTGTCAAGCACTGTAATCCAGTGTCCTGGTTTCTTTTTCTTTTACTTGCTTGTGCATGTAATCAGTAGAACTTTATGCATTTTGCACTATCTTGTATTAGCAGATCTGTCGTGCTAGCAATACCTTAGCAAGACTAATTCAGAATTAGTTCAGGTAATTTCTGTGGTTATTTCATAAAGAAGATGATAATCTGAAGATATCTTCTGKTTTTTAGGAGCAGTAAAAATACAGAGTGTTGTGTCAACATATTTTTTACGTAGATAGAAAGCAGAGGTAATTTTCCTACCGCTGCTGCGTATCATGAACTGAATATGCTTGAGCTAAAATCTTTAGTTACCTATATAATTTTMATAATTTTCGTAATTTTCATAATTTTACTCAAAGCCTTTTTTTTGTAGTTTCAGTATCTGAAGATGTGGTCAGTGCTAATGGTATCCAGCACTGAATAAAGATAAGATTCTTTTGATGTCTTTCTTGTATGTAGTTATATCTATTTCTGCTGGTTCTGTAAAAATATTTCTGCAGTTAAGAAATAAATTTAAAATTCTGCTATCTGTAACATCAAAGAAACAGAAAAAGCATAGCCATTCTAGGAGAGAGGCAGCAGGAAGGGTTGGAGTACTTATTGTACTTTCTTTGAGGCCTCTACTCTTCRAAATTACAGAATTGTTCCATGATATTTTTAATTGATTATAAGTATCTCCCTTTATGTTTTAAATGAAATTGTGATATAAGAATAATTTAAAATATATACATATATGTAAGTAACAATATATATAGTACATAATATAATTGCTGTTTAAAATTCCTGTATCTGTGACATGTACTTAGCAATATTTCTCTGCTCCTTCATGTATCAATTCCCTAAGCTTTCAAGATTCAGAGATTCAGAATTATGCACTAACAGTGCTCATGGGGCCCCTGCTAGTCTTTGATTATAATCTTTTCTGGGTCAGRTTAATAATTCATAAGATATTTTTCTGTGAAAAGAGATATGTTTCCTGTCATCTTCTGTCATCTTTCTTAAGGCTTCTATCAACTGTCTAACAGATCTCAGGCCAGATAAGTTCCTTTGAGTGTTAAACTTCAGAAAATGGGTAATTACTAGTATATGAACAAGCACCAAGTAAAGAACATTGTTAACGTGGACATGTTTTCTGGATCTTCAGCTATTAGACTGTAGAGCAAGGAAGGTAATGAAAGATCCATTTCATGAGACACTTGAAATGCAAGTGATAACTTTTCTGTTAAAAAAAAAAAAATCACTGCGAGGAATAATCTTGCAATGTGCAAGAGCTGTAGATGCGAATAAATTTTGCAGCATTTTTGAGAGAAATGATACATTTTTCCTGTATCCTCTCGCTGGTTCCTTTAGGCCGATTCATAGCTGTTAACATCTTGTTCAATTTACATTCTTTGGGATACAAAACGGATTTGATGAAAATTACATCTGTGCTAGATTTAAAAAGACATCTTTACTTTTAGTTTTGTTTTGTTTTATAAGGGCCCATTTCCCTCTGTATTTCACTGAGTGTTGAAAACTGCTTTCACTTGAGAGACCCATGTATCTGGTAAAATGAGTTAGAATTAAACAATTCAGAATGTAAGGTAAAGAAGAAAATCCCAGGGATTTTGATTAATGTTGCATTCTATTACGTATTTTTTTCAATTACATTCAGTTTGCCATTATTACTGAGGACTGAAATAGTGTTATTTGAAGTATTGCTATTCCTTTACCTGTTGCAGACTTCCAAAAAAGAAAGTCGAAGTGTAGGTGTAGGTTGATGCTGACCATATGGAAAGTGACTCAGTTATATAAGGTCCCACACAGGGTAGTGAGAGCTTCTCATCAAACTCCATATTCTTTGAAATGAGGTGAAAAGAGAACCGTGTTCAGGGATGGGGAGCACCTCCCTGTGTAGACTTGCGGGCTCGAGTATTCCTTGCTGCAGAGCTGTGGAATAGATAGCAAAGAGTGTGCAGGCCACGATGTGGCAATGCTGGCTGCAAGCCTTCCTCTGTTAYAGACTTCTTGTGTGACCATGGGAAAGTTGTCTGGCTTCCCTGCTCACTAGTAAAATAGCCTAATGTAAGGATAAATCTGTTAGTTTGATATACTCTGTACTGGAAAAATGAGGCTATACATGTGTTTTTATTCTCCTAGAATCATGCCATAAGAAGACCCTGGCATGGAAGGAGAAGGCTACTGCTTTAAAAGCAGTCATGATTAATTCTTTTGCTAAAAAATATACCAATCTAGCATCACGATAAATCTCAGTATGCAACTCTGCAGTCATCTGGAACTGCTTAAATTACATTGAATCAAAGAACTGAAGTATGATTAATATTGTTATTTCAAGATAAGGTCTTGATGATATGTTGTATAAAATGTAAGTGGATGTATAGAAGAGTAATAAAAGTATTATTTTTCTCACAGATAATTGATAACTTTTTTAATTCACATTCCACTATAATAAGAAAGATTAATTTCTAAAATATCAGCATAAAATGGATTGGTGTGAAAGAGGCATTGTTTTCTGTCTTTTTAAATGGTATGGATGTGATTAAATTGCAGGTGAGAGACTACAACCTTATTATAGCAATGTAAAAAGGTAGAAGGGGCTAAACTACTCTTTGAGGCACGTATTTCAGGAATGTTGTGCAATCACAGAGAGAGAATAGCAGTGTAACTTGCAAGACAAGTATTAATGACAAAGAAATTCATGCAGAGATTTAAAGGTCTAATCACATATTGTAAGCACAAGTATTAATGACAAAGAAATTCATGCAGAGATTTAAAGGTCTAATCACATATTGTAAGCACTTCATCTGTGGCAAAGCTTGAGACAACTTAAATTGCATCTGGGAAAAAAATAAAGGAGGTAGTAGGCTTGGAGATTCTGTATTACAGTTTCTACGTAACCGGCAGTGCCTGGTTAGCCTGAACTGGAATTAAAGACACTCTTTACCACAGCTTCAGAAATATTGGATTRGGGAGAACCTAGTCAATGCTTGCAGTTTTCTCAGCCTCAATTTACCTTTCCTCTGCACTTAAATCCTTATTATAGTAGAAAGGCGAGAAATGACTGCCATGAAATTTGCCCTGCCAGTTTTGCATCCTCTAAGGATTCTTTTAAACTGGGAGATCCTGCCATTCTGAGATAGGTTTAAATGCTCTCTGGACATATGTAACTTTCTGGAGATATGTTTCCTTCACATGSCAAAACTTGTGATGTGCTGTGGTTGCTGTGTTTATCTAATCAACTCCACTTGTTCCATAAGGGAAGTTCCTGTTTGTAATAGTAAAGAAGGCTGTAAGTCAAACTCCTAATGGTTCACAATAGTACACACTTCTGTCTATATACGCTCTGGAATGGGAATCCTATATATAATTTTATGGCTATAATTCACCAAATCTCTAATTTTTTTTGGAAATAACTATAATTAAGATCAGTGAAAAGTCAACATACAATGGACAAAGCCCTCTCTCTACTTTTCTTGTTCTTCTTCAGTACAAATATTTTACAATATTTCATGTTTTATATCCAAAAGAAAAAAGGGCTATGTTTCAGCTGAATATAAACCAAGGATAATATGATAGTGAATAGATATATTTGGGYTCTTTTTTTGATCTGAATCTGGATAACCTATTACAAAGCTAAGGACCTKGAGCAACTGAAAATAGGAAATTGTTGCAGTGTTTCTTATGCAACTGGTAAGAATTTGAAGTGTCCACTYTGCAGGGAATACTGCCACTGTCAGGTTTGTTTACATTATGAAACAAAATACTAAGCCAGTATTCTGCAATACATTGCCATATATTATAGTATTGTTTAGAATATAACAAAATAAGTRCTATTGTTACATTGCATTCACTTGTGCTTCTGAATAGGTTATTAAAAATATTTTACATAAAAGTGTAAACATGAACAACCTAAACTCAAGCAAAAGTTTTTTATACTAAATCAGAATAAAGTGYCTGTATGTTATTGAAATAAAATATCTTGGCATCATGTAAATGAAATAAGAAAGCTTAGATTAAACTTTTTCCAATATAGTTTATTCAGAGCAGAATATTTCAATAAAATGTATGTACTAGAAGCGTATCTCTCCTATGCAAAGCAATATTGTCAGAAAGATCTGAGCTAACTGTAATCAGTCWTAGGTGTAAAGGCTGGGATGATACTATGATTCTGTGTTCAGAATGTTGCATCCACTTTGGAAAGAGTTCTGTGAATTATTAGCAGCATAATACCGTTCATTAAAAGTTTCAGTAATGAAACAGCAAGACAGGATTTTTATCCTGCTGTGAACTTTTCTGACTTTTAAGTTACATATTTAGTATACTTCAGGGGAATTTTGCAACATGACTATCAATATCATTTCTGAGTTTCACAGTTAAATCCATGAGACTCAAACAGAAAATTCACTCCTTGTGTTATTGTGATGCAGCTTCTCAGGAGGAAGATGCATTACTGCCATATTTACCACCACCACCACCACCACCACCAGCAATAGCTACAAAGAAACCACAGTTTGGAGATGGTCACAACTGTCTTACGGGAGATCTATCAATTTCTTAAGCATGGAATTACATTTCATTTTCAAAACTTTTTAAACATTTATTTATTGAGCAGCTCTTTAATTTTCATGAAAATATATTATTTTGTGCATTGCAAAGCACAGAACTGCCTGGCAAATGCTGATGGATTCTTTCAATGCAACTGTGTGGTGTATATTTTCTCCAGAACATACTGACCCTGGGGATGGAGTTGGAACCTGGGGCCAACTAAATGCATTACAAATGTATTGTTACATGAATAGACATTAAGTATATGAAGTAGCATCCAGAAGAGGGGTATGCAAGTCCCTTTCAGTTGGCAGTCTGATGTGGCAAACCTAAAGAGAGCAACTGTGTGTATATCAATAAGCTATTTTCCAGATAATAGCTGAGAATTAAGACTGTCATTCAAGGAGAAAGGTTGAAGCTTTCAGAAATGAGGTTTTTCTCCCACGTGATAACTTGCTGGTGAACATGTAAATTCTCACATTTCTTCTAGAAACGAGGCATAGATGGTCAAGATTCTAGGTCCACCTGGAAACTTGACTTCAGCAGAAAAATAAGTTGGTGAGGAGGTTAGTGACAAAGAGCTCATTTACAGAGCTTTCATCTACATGTTATGGAGCAATTTCATGAGCAAGTCAGTCGTGTACTAGGTTAACTGTGACCAGACCTAGCAATCACCTATTCATGATCAAAGATTCAGGCTGTTGGTATGTGAGCAGGTTATAGTATGTATGTTTATGTTTTTAGCATTTAATTACATTGCCATTCTATTTAATAATGTATTTTAAAGATGCAATTTACTGATTTTTTCATTTGTGCTCATCTGATGGCCTTTGTCAGCCAGCTTAGGTGAGTTCATTTCCTACTGCTTTTGAACTTTTCTTGGTGGCAGTCAAACAATTACTGTCTTTCGTGAGATAGTACAATTTCATTTCTAATTCCAAAGAGTGTTACTTGAAACCATGACTTGGTTTTTTTCCTAATCTCTCTTTTAAAATTTCACTTGTTTGAAAACATAAAAATGAAGAAATATTGAGGTAGTACATATCTATTGTTTGGGTTTCCRTGTGCCATTTTCAGTTTTCTAATATGCAGAACTCTGAGCCTGGTGAATGTGAAAGACCTGGAGATATCACTGGATTCCCTGRGTCACAATGATTTGTCATATGTGCTTGTTTCAATTACTAGACAATTTCTTCTTTCTCACCTCTTTACTTTTCAGCACAATTTTACGTCCATTTTTTTTAGCTCATTTATAGTGGTTTTTTGATTTTAAGCGTATTTCAAAGATCKCATTTTCAGTTGTTTTGTAGTATTTTCTTGCTTGGACAGTTAAGAGCTAGAATAGAACAGAATTTTCAAAAGAATTTCAAAACAGCATTTTCRAAAGAAACTGAAGCTAATGACAATACTGCTGGTAAGATAGATACCAACGGTAATGTATGCTGCTCGTTTTTTCTTGCTCAAGTAGCCCTGGTATGTTAAAATTAAGGCAAACCTGCTTTATTGTAATCAGAGCAATCATGRTATGATAGTAGCCTATAGATCTTCCTGTGCAGAAGTAGTTCTTTGTGTAGATGTTGCTGTTTGATAGGGGTGATATTTACATAATTCATCTTTTCATCTATGCTTAGCTGTTAACCACTGGAGTCACTATACTGGAAGTAGCACAGTGTTGTAACACCTCCATTGATGTGGGTGTGTGTTTTTAACAATCCCCATGGTATGTGATCAGAACTTCTGGTACAATTTCAGAAGTAASGTATAGGGATTTCATCAGGTTAAAAAAAAGAAATCAGTCTGTTCCTCAATAATCCACTTAAATAAAATGCATGGAAGTTGTTTTTCATTGTAATTTTCTTTAGTAAGGATTACTGCATTGAATAAAACCACATCTAGTACGTATTTTGGTTCAGATTCTTTACAGACTCCTTAAAGTCCTCCTGTATTGGTTTGCATTTGCTTCACACCATTATTAATGCTTTTATTTTAGGCTGAAATTCTGCAACAAAATTTTGCAGTAAATGGGTAAAATGTGCATCTATRATATTGCAGAATAGAAAGGGGCCACTTGAATGGCAGAATCAACTGTATGTYGACATTTCTTGGCTTTTTTGAAGATATGATGCTTTGCTCAGTAAAGACATGTTGCTTAAGACTGATCATTATTARCCAGTCAGTAAGAGAGGAAAACCTAGAATTCCTGTCTCTGAACTCTGTCCATATTCTGATAAAAATGGTTGGATGCACATACATACACTTGTACATTAAAGCAGGTTTTCATACATTCTGTAATTCAACATTATCATTTAAGGTAGATTCCATTTGCAAATGTTCAAATGGTYCTACCAAAAAGTTAGGTTAGGAGATGCTATGTAGCAACATGAGAAATAAATTTGGTAAATAATACACAGTCGTAGACAAAAAAAGGACTACTATTTATTTGGTAGTTATTACAGTGTTGTAAGAACTAGGCTATGCTCAAAAATGAGTTGYAGCTAGAATTTACAGGTTTGGGTTTTGTTTCATTGCAATCAAAATGTCGTATTGTGAAGTTCATGTTATTTAATGTTTGCTTGATATTCTCTGTGCTTATTGCTTTCTGTTTTGGTTCACAGATTGACTTTTTTTCAAAGGGCATTTTTAATTTCCCACCAGTAAGTTGGCTGATCATTGCATTAATAGAGTGAGATACATAAAAATAAGATATGAATACTGTAAATGAACTTTAAATTATCTGACACACTTCATCACTGCTAGTATTGTTGGTGACTAAGTATAATAATTTATTAGATACACATTTAAGAGAATTTGAAATTACCTTTGTATTTTCGCTSTAGGATTATCATATACATTGTCTTCTATCTTATAAAAAGCAAGTTCAAATGACAGTCAATTGTAATGTAGGAAATGTGTAAAATAATTTATTTATTCTCTTTAAAAAGTGTATGTAYAGATAACATAGAATGTCAGGAAGTCACATTCAGGAACCTATTTTAAATATTTTGTGATTTAAGTATAGAAAATAATCTATTTCTGAAACAGTCAAGTCATCATGCATATTTGAAATTTTAGAAGAGGGTCACATAATCCTCCTGAACTGTAGAAACAAGAAACATGATGACAGGAAAGAAGATCTGTTACTTGAATCATACAATATGACTGGATCAACCATTGGAATTATACTTCTGACCCACTCCAACATTAATAAATGATCTAGTATTTTCCAATTCTCTCTTCTTTCCCCTTGTTATCCYTTTACTTGTTGATTTTTCTAAAGACTAAATAATAAAAATATTATATGGAAAAGTTACTTTAACATATATTAGGCCAGTGTGCTACATATATGAATAGGTGTAGGGATGAGAGAAAAAATGGTAAAGTAAGAAAAGATGTAATCTTTTCAGGTTCAGCCTCTCAGAATTTAATTACAGGGCCATCCCAGCATTTTCAAAAATCCTTTTTCWTTTTTTAAGAAGTCCTATAATAGTATTTCCATGGTCGAGCAAAAAAAAAGTCTAATGAGTTTGATAATGCGTGGAGAGACAAGGGTTAGTCCTCCACCTCGCCTGTCTGGCTGCTCAAAGATGAGAAAAATATGTTTTTAATTGTTTGATAAAATTTATTTTGGAACGTGTGTCAGTTTTGCGAAAGAAGACACTGCCATTAAAAAGGATATCTGAACTCCAGTTCACAGTATTAGAGTAACAGTTCTGATGCAGCGTATCGATTTCRTATCTTCTGTTAATAACATTTCAAGAAATATGTTTTTCCTGCTGTTCATGAATACACTGGTTTATAGCATTGGTGTCCAGGTACTTGGCTTCTATTGATAACCATTTGTTTTAATAGATTCTTTTCTCTCAAAGACTAAAATATTTGATAGTTTCATAATATGTGTTTTTACTGGAAGAAGAAATGAAGGGAAGTGTGTCTAAAACAAGCGCAGCTGAGTCAGCTATTGTCTATGGCACAGTCGTGGGAAGCCTTTAGGGCTGGTCACTCCGTTCGCAGACTCAAGCCTTCTTCCCTAAAGGTACGTCGCATTCCTGGTCACACAGAAACAGGGCGAAAAGGTCTCCTGCGCAGTGGGAGTGGCTGATAGTTACTACTGACCTTTAACTGAATGAACTGTCAGATCTGACCTTTTACATAAGTACGATAGGGACAGGGAAGAAGCTAGCAGCAATGATTTTACTGGTGCTTTTTCCTCTGTGCTGGATTTTTCCGAAACTGCCGACTCTTTTCCGACTCTTCTGGAGTCCAGAGCTGCTCATTCTCTATTTGGCTTAGTTAAACTTTCTTCAGCCTCTGCTAATGAGTAAAATCACTTTAAAAATGCAGATTTTGGAATGAATGTAATTATCTATACTGAATATTGCAGTATATTGTAACCATAARTAGCTGTTTGGGGTACTAGGAATGGGTTACTCATGGCAGCACAGARTAAAGGAAAGCTATTTCATCCTTAAGCACACATGCTCTGAAGTGTGCTGTTAATTGTTTGCTATTTTTGGAATAATTTTTATTTTATACAAACACTTGTGTAGTGTCATTAGTAATGTTTTTCTGAGAAGTAATAATTATAATATTATTACCAAATRGCTGCATACTGTTTTCCTGCACGTGATTTCAAAGAACATTTTGTAATATGACATTATTCCAATGGAGAAACGGAAAGTTTATCCTTATTTCTCCTGATCAGAATTGTCTCTGGAGATCTTGTTCTTTGCATATTGAGATCAGAGTGTTAGTCTCTAATATGACCTACCACCCTGTTTTAAAGAAAAGAGAGGGGAAAAATGAGGTGGAGTTGCCAATACATTAAAAACCTACCAAGAGATATGTGTTTCTTTTATTTATATTAAGTGACATGAGAAGATKTATTCAAGCTAATTGACTTCCTTTAAGAAATAGGTTCAGACAGTTAAAGGAGGATATAAATGATTAGAAATACAAAGATTTTAGCTAKATCTAATAGTCAGGAGTAGCTCATTTCATCTGCAGTGCTAAAAGCACAGAACAGCTTTTAGCCTGACTTATTTAACTCTTGAGGTTTCTGTTTGGAAGCATATCATCTTTTCAAAAGACATTGCTAATAATAACATGTTATTAGATCCACACCTCAACACAGAGATGGAGGTTAACAAGTGATCAGAATTCTTTCTRTGCACCTCTTGATGAAGGAAAGATGCGTAACTATTCTGGAGGCTRAGGAATTGAGCTTCAGTGTGTATAATCATGAATAGGGAGTACTGTCAAATCAGAACCAGACAGCTTACGTGCTGCAAAAATATCCTTCTCTACACATCCTTAATCACTGTTTTCCAATAAGAGATGACTTGGAACAGTAACCAAGAAAATATACTCTTTTCTTCACTGGAAGTATAAATGAAAGCAGTAAATATCTTAATTCAATTCCTTTTGCTGTCTTTTTGATACCTTACTTTTCACTGCCAAGGACATTTGTGGGAGAATATGAGGTTGTCATGATCTCAGTCTGGATCTGAACGTCTGTTATTTGATGCTGGCCATTTAGCAGGTGCCAAGTTCATAGCATTATCTACAGCAGGATGAAATTAGGATGCAGAGAGTGTATGTATGATAGCAAGAGAGGCAGAGATGCCATATCAAAAGTGTCATTTAAAGTCATGTGACATTCAACTAAGATCTTCGTGTTTTATTCCATGCCTGTTTKCTTCCCTATATTTTGCCTACTGAAAATACTGAGGTGTAGTATTCTAAGGTAATAGTTATTTGGGCAGTCTGCCTCTGCAATACTCCTAATGCTTTGCCAATTGTACATTTTCTCTTGTACCTAACATTTTTTACAGATAGTATAATTAATCACACTTTTTAAATTAATTGTTTGATTTTTTTTAGGTTGCTGTCTGCATCACCTAACTGTCTCCACTCTCAGCAGGAATGGAAAATAGGTAGGAATACATTTGAGCATAATTCTACACAGTTTCCAATGTAAGTTAAGGTAATTCCCTTCAAGTACTCYAGAACTAGTACCACTTACTATCTCAGAAACTGTTCCATGCTAGCATAGGGCCATATGTGAAGCCCCTACAAGATGACAGTCCTCTTGCATACTCTCAAAACTCTTCTCAGCTCTTGGTACTGAAATACTCTCCTCTTCTGAGCTTTGAGAAATATAGTCTCTTTACCCACATTACGGTGTCCAGAATAAGGGACGAGAATTTAACGGAAGATGAGGAATAAACGAAATGATGGATGAGAGAGTTATGTACTTTGAGTAGGGGAGAAAATGTATTCACAGATAGATTTGCAGGTGTGCGAAGAGCTAACTGAGAATAGTTAGGCACATCTCTACGTTCAAAGTGAGTAGGACAGTGTGGCTAGTTAGTGAGAACTATTTAATTAGTGTTATTCACTTCCATGTATAGATACATGCTTGACCARTTGTTGAGTTTGGTCTATGTAGCATACTCGCAGAAATCTCAGCTAGATTATTTACTCTAAGAAATGAAATTACTAAGTTTTATATATATAAAAGTTACAAACACTTCTAAGGAATGAACTCTTTAGCACATGGAATTCACAGACACTTTTAGAGAAATTATGTCTTTCTGTTGCCCTTTGTTGCATCCTATTGAGCAAGGATTGTGATTCAGTGAAAATTAGCAAGCAGTAAGTTTTCTGGTAATATCTGAGCCAAAATGTGGAACACTTTTTTTTTTTTTTTTTTTTTTTTTTTTTTTTTGCTAGAAGCAGTCTCTATAAAAGAAAAATAAATTTGCATGGTTGCAGAATCAGAAAGGTTTGAAGAAGCTATGAAAAGAAAAAGGAGAAGATTTCTGTGCCAGCTAGTTGTATTTTTTAATCTAGTGTTAAATATCAAAGCTTAACATTTCCCTATTATAAATTCAATTTAATGTATAAGAATGAAAAGATATTCCAACATAAATACAGTAAAATATATTGGCTGAGAAAATGCAGAGAGCACAAATAATTATTTCAGTAGATCACTGCATTGCTGAAACTCCAAAAGGTTCAAATTAAAAGTGTTTGAAAGCCATCCTATAGGCTAATTGTGTTTCCTTAAACCCTAAGGCAACTCATGATATCTCCATGGCAACTGTTCTTTACTTTGTTATTTAGAAAACTGTTTATGCTTCATACTTCACATATTACTGGGTATAATGAAAACCTAATATTGAACAAGTTTAGTAGCAGCTTTTACTATGTCCCTTAAAGTCCAGGTATTATATATGTGATTTCTGGTCAAATCACTAGTATAAATGCTAAGTTTTTGTCATGAAATAGTCTCTACTTTTTTTTTTCACTACAAAATACTTACTTGATAACAATGAAAATGATGCAATGTTATTTTTTTCATATGTCATTGTAATTGTGATTCAGCAGGTTTTAATTGCTCTTCATTTGCCTGTAGTTTTCATGCAATTTAGCAGAGGGATCAGAGTGATGATAGTGATTGATAGCAGTACTAAACTGAACATGATGAACTAGATTCTTATTCATTTTACAGTCCATACTGTATCATTGATACCCGGTAGTCTCACATACTATAAACCACCGCAGAGTTAGGACTAATAACCTGAAGCTGAAAGGAAAATGAAGTTAATGAAGGAGTAAATAGGAACCTGATAAAGCTCTGTCAGATGTTCAGTCTGGCATATTCAGGAGATGAACACCTAGAGTACATTTGCTTCCCCAGCTTACTTGCTTAATGACTACCGACAGCTCATTTCACCTCTGTACCTTAGTTCCTATAGGTGGTATTAATGACTTTTATCTTTTTTGCAAAACATTGCAAGATCTGCACTTGAAAATAGATGCATTATACCTCAGAGCTTTTCTGTCTTTGTGCATCCTAACCAACTTGCTTTCTGGTAATGTTACGCCTTCTGTCAGTTCCTGCCCAGCTTTTGTTGTTGCAATCGTTCCAGAGAGCTACTCAGCAGTTTCAGAGTCTGGCTTCCTGCTAACCTTTGTCAAGATGCATCATTTTTGCTGGAGCTACTTAGTTGTGTTTATTTTTAACAGAGGGGAGGTTGTAAAACTTTTGGCCAGCTGCTACTGCCTGTACTTTTACATATCGGATAAAATTCTTGCCAATGTAGCTCATACTATGCGATGTTCAAGCAGTTGAGGGAGGTTTACATTCTGCTGTATGTAGTCTTCTGGGAGGGGCTCTGATGTGAGCTGAATGAAGAGGAACAACTGACAATGACTCCTGGTCTTGTAGTCATTCTGGAGCATGTAGCAGCACTCCTGATTCAGCTGCATAATCTGTTTGGGGAGGCAGTGGTAGTGAGATATGTGAACAGTTCTGGGCAAACATCTCTTAAGGATGTTTTAGATCCTCTTGTACAGATGTAGATGGGAAAGAGATCTCTTCAACCTGTTGGGATCTACCACAGACCTGTTTCTACAACGTTATGGTACTTTAAAGTAAACTGTAAAATATTTTATTCTTTAAGGGTTAAATTTTGGTTTCTAAAATCTGTGCTTTAGTATTTTTCTTAGTATTTAGTTAGTACTTAGTTTTCTTAGTATTTAGGCGTTTTCTTCTTCACAGATTTCAGTTTATAGTTTGTGTGAGAAAAATTATACTTAATGACAGAGACTTAAATAAAAGCACATGTTTGTGTGCTTTGCTGAGTTGAAGCCTGTCCCCTCAATGCCCCATTCCAGCTTCGTTGCCCTCTCTCTGAGAAATATGAGACYAGCATGATGATAACTAATCCTGCAGCTATTGTTATGGTATTGTTTATATGTATCAGTGAGGAATATTTTGAAGAACACCTCCAATGGTTTGGACTAACCTTTAATAAATCAGGGTACAGCAAACTGCTTTGTGACCTTGATCAACAGTAACACAATTCAGATACCAAGTGCAGATGAAACAGTTCCCAAAAAACTTAAGAATGTAATGATCACATTTGTATAGAAATTTTAATTTGGTCTTATGGAGACCATAAAACCACCCCGCTCCCAACTGTGTAATAGTAATAATTCAGTCATCACGAGCAGCTTGGTAATAACAAACTGCCAGTCTATCTTCCAGCACCCGTTGCTAAGAAGTTTTAGTCCCCTCTGCTAGTCCTAGAAAAGTATAGTGGCAAGCAGAATTAGACATAGATTGTGCATGCCTGGAATGCCAGTTGATTATGATGCTTCCATTCAGGCAGCTAAAGAACTTCCTTGTGGTTTTTATTTGCATGTACAGTACAATTACAAATGCATATGTTTCTATGAAATCTATGAACAGAAAATAGTKGTTAAACARTTTGCAGGATGAAAAGCTAAAAACWTGTTAATTGTGAAGTCTTTTTTGATTTGTGTTTATAGTAGCACTACTAAGCAAGAACAAGCTACAGAGTGAATGCATACCATTCATAATGGCATTGTTGTTTCTAAAACCTAGTGCTAATAACCTTAGTGGTATTTGCTTAATGTCTGCTTTTAATTTTAAGAGGTAGGCTCTAATGTTCCAGTAATGACACAAATGACAGTAGTCAGTGCCTCTTTGATGCAACCTCCAATGGTCTATTTAATCTAATTGTGATATGTTTGGGGAGCTATATTCATATACTTTATTTCTTGCAGATGGCTCTGTCACCATTTGGTGACGAACAGACCACTTGTACACAACCTTTTCACACCTCTATCTCTGAAGTCTTCCTTATCTCAGGAATTCTCAGAGTTAAGGCTTCAGCTTTTGTTTTTGCCAAGAAAATAAAGCATGATTGCTTTAGGAGCATTTGGGCCTCCACTGAGAGTGGGGGAATTCCACAATGTTTGACAGAAGAGTAGTTGTAGAAGTCAAAATACTAACTATACTCCTCCTAAGGACTCATCTTTGCAGGTACAAATCCTAGCAAAAAAGATTTGGCAGTTCTCTGTTCCCTCTTCAGTGTTTCTGTTGTACAAGGTAACAATAGAGAATTTACCTTCAGAATTAATAGTAATCCATTTGAGATATTTTTAACGATCCTAATGAATTTACATTTATAGAAGAGTTGGTTTTGTCCAATAAATTATACACGACATTTCAAAAATGTAGAAGTAAAAAGGAAGCTGTATAAAACATAAATGAAAATGAAAAGCATTCAAGAATGCATAATCCTATCCTAATAGAAGTTTTAACTTCTTTGGACTAAGTCCAGTCTCAGAAAAGCACCCAGTGACTTCAGTTAGTATTTTCACAGAATCACAGAATGGTTGAGGTTGGAAGGGACCTATGGAGATCATCTAGTCCAAACCGTCTGCTCAAGCAGGGTTACCTAGAGTATGTTAGACAGGATCGTGTCCAGGCGGGTTTTGAATATCTCCAGAGAAAGAGACTCCACAACATCTCCGTGCAGCCTGTTCCAGTGCTCTGTCACTCTCACAGTAGAGAAGTTCTTCCTTATATTCAGGTGGAACTTCCTGTGTTTCAGTTTGTGCCCGTTGCCTCTTGTCCTATTGCTTGGCACCACTGAAAAGAGTCCAGTCCCATCCCCTTGACACCCTCCTTTAAGGTATTTGGAGACGTTGATAAAATCCCCCCTCAGTCTTCTCTTCTCCAGGCTAAAGAGGCCCAGCTGTTGCAGCCGTTCCTTGTAGGGCAGATGCTCCRGTCCCCTAATCATCTTTGTAGCCCTACACTGGACTTTCTGCAGTAGCTGCACATCTCTCATGTACRGGGGAGCCCAGATCTGGACACAGKACTCGAGATGAGGCCTCCCCAGGGCTGAGTAGAGGGGCAGGATCACCTCCCTCAACCTGCTGGCACCACTCTTCCTAATGCACCCCGGGATGCCGTTGGCCTTCTTGGCTACGTCGGCACATTGGTGGCTCAGGGTCAACTTGTTGTCCACGAGGACTCCCAGGTCCTTCTCTGCAGAGCAGCTTTCCAGGAGGTCAGCCCCCAGCCTGTACTCGCGCRTGGGGTTATTCCTCCCCAGGTGCAGGACTCTGCACTTCCCTTTATTGAACTTCATGAAGTTTCTGCCCATCTCTCCAACTCTCCAGGTCYCTCTGAATGGCAGCACAGCCTTCTGGTGTCTCAGCCACTGCTCCCAGCTTGGTRTCATCAGCAAACTTGCTGAGAGGTTGCTCTGTCCCTTTATCCAGGTAATTTATGAAGAAGTTGAATGTGACTGCACTGAGTACTGAGCCCTGGGGGACACGGCTAACTACAGGCCTCCAACTAGTCTCTGCAGCTCTGATGACAACCCTCTGAGCTCTGCCACTCAGCCAATTTTCAATCCACCTCACTGTCTGCTCATCTAACCCTCACTTCCTGAGCTTACCTATCAGGATGTTATGGGAGACAGTGAGTGCCCATTTTGAGCATGGGTTTTATGTTGTGTTGAGCCCTCCAGGCTTACTGTGAAATGAATAGAAGTTGAGTAATCTCTCTTTTTGAATAAACTTTGTATCAGGTACAAGCTATGAARTTAAGGATTTAGATATTAAATTAAACACAAATATGGAAGGCATGAGAAATAGTGATCATTCACAAATAATATAACTATAAAATGATGAGACTAGAGTTAGACATACTGCATATATCAAAGTGATTCTGAATAACAACGTAATCTACTTTTGTCATAACCCAGAACCTATGTGGATTAGAAAGCAAATGAACAAAAAGTTAATTACCACTTATTTGATTATATTTATGGTCTGGAGATCTCTATGTAGCTAGCCTATGGCCAAAGACACCTTTAGCTGCTGAAAGTCTTCAAGTAATTAAAAAAAAAWTTGCACAAAATGCAGTGTTAGTAATGTCTAATGATAATGATAGTCCTTTTTGTTTTATGGAACCTGAATATTAGAAAAAATCAGAAAATTTTGCTAACACAAACATCAAAATAATAGATGTCATGTGAAGCATTTAGCTTATTTTATTGATTAGTACTATACTGATCGCACTTTATCAGTATGGCATTAAACTTAGAAGCAGTAGGGAGGATTGTGAAGGATGAAAAGGGAGGAAAATGTGGAAAATGAGTAGACAGAGGTACAATTTCCTTTTCTCATTACTTCACTGTTTTTCCTATTCATTTTGTCCATGAAATAAAATGAACAGATAATTTTTATGATTGGCATTAACTGACTAATAACTTCCAAAATTAAGAGAGTCTTTTTGGTGTTAGTTGCATAAGGAAGTCGAGGGAAGAAGTGTAGTTATGAAATAACATATTGATGCTAGCTTGAAAACAAAACCCCTGTTCKACCTTCAGTTTTGCTTTATTGTTGCTACTGCATACTATTTGCAGATGCAGAAATAGAATGTAACATACAGAGACTACAACCAAAGATAGAGAAGGAGCAATAGGAAAAAAAAAAATCAAAAAGAAAAAAAAAAAAAAAAAAAAAAAAAAAAAAAAAAAAAAAAAAAAAAAAAGAGGGGGAAGGAGAGGAAACAGCACTTACAGAAACAGATTCTTTTTATGGCTATATTTTTTAGCACTTTTCACGGGTGACATTTATTGTGAAAAAAAGATATTCTTAATGCTTTTTTTCCAATTTAAGTATAGTACAGTGTATGTGTACGAATATATATAGATGCAGTGCTAATATGGAAAGGTATTTAACGTATCTTCTGTCACTTAGTAAATGTATTAATTTCCTTTTAAACCTTGTCCTATCTTTTAAAATTACAGAGCTGGCTTTCTCTAGAAGGGCAGTAGAAGGTACCCTTCAGTTTTTCCTCATTAGTTAGACATTGTCTGTTAAATGTGTCTAAATACACTTGGGTTTGTTATCCTTTACTAGAGAGGTACATTAAAGCAGATGTGATTATCAGAGCAATAAGCGTTCTCCTCTTGGACAGAGAAACAGGCATATTCCTTCTGATATGCCTGGTGACTGAGGGAAGTACTGGAAGGCCCAGTTCGTCCCAGCTTCCCTTGATGGTGTGACATCATCCTGATCTAGGCCTGGGATTAAGGACCACAGCAGAGTCCTAAAAGCATGACTTGCACTTTTCACATCTCCTTCTGAAATGTTCTTCTTTGATATTGTAGGTTTATTGATTACATCTGATACTATTAAGAAAACACATTCCTCCTGCTCACCAGGGTGGGCAGAAGCAAAATATATACATGCATTCACATACATACACATTTACGCTAGGGCAGTTAAACAGCGTAATTAATCAACTTGATCATCTCTAAGGAAAATGGAAAGCTCAGCATTGTTATGGTTTCTTAGCATCAGAGATTACAGAAGCTAAGAACATTTTCCAGGAGAAAGAGACTGGAGAGATTTTGATGCAGGTTTATCTTTAGAAACAGTACAGGCTGGATATGTGATAAAATAAAGTAATGTTTCATAAATACCATTTTTAGTCTGTTAAGAGAGAGTCATTTGACTTTGGTATCCTGAAACAGTTGGCAAGATACTTTGCTCCAGTTTCATTTCTATGTATGTTTATATGGCTCTATTTTGTTGTTTCTTTTGTTTTGGAGCCTTTGGAGTTATTCTTTAACAACCCTTTAGAGTTGTCAGGATTTTTTTCTACATCGGTGCCTTTAATTCTTGTCCTGTCTGTTTTTTTCCTTCATATTCTCCCCTCTGCCCCTCTTGCGGTCATCTTTTTTTTTTTTTTTTTTCTTCCAGCTCTCTTGCTGCTTTGCTTTTTGATTCATTACTTGAAATACAATTTCTCTCCATATGAAGAAGTATCACAGGCATGATTTACGTGATATTTTCTTTCTTCAAATACAGATGTTATAAATTGTGAACAGGAGCCYCTGAGTAATGTGGTTTAAGATTATCTATTGAATCCCTGGAGTTTCAGCAGAACATTGATTATTGTTCTGATAATGCTGTTCAAATTTAGAAAGACAGTAATGTAGCAAATAAAAAGTAAATTAAATCTGATGTAAGGAGAAAGCACAYTGGAACAAATAAAATCCATTAACAACAAAACCTTATAAAAATATACAAGGCTTAAGATAGGCTTTATTTTTTATGGCATGCATTGCAGAAGCTCAACACAAATCAAATAAGTACCGTGTTTCTATCCCACAGATATATATATGTGTGTGTGTRTATGTAAAATATCTTTAGCAACAGGAGGTTTTCAAAATCTGATTCCTGAGCTTATTGCACTAAGATGAGACAAGATTTCAAAAGTGCCCTATAATCTTGATTGTCTGTATTCCTGTGATGCAAAAGGATATGATTTTCAGAATTAAGTGTGTAGCACTTTCTGCAAATGATATTTGCCTCTTGCTCTTAGTATCTYCCAAGCTGGGAACACCAAAAATTAAAGCAAACTAAAACAGTAAGACCTTTAAATTTGCTTTAAAAAGAATTGTGATAGAGAAAGTTCTTAGTGGGGGCTAAGCTTAGCTCTGTCACCTGGGGGCTTGTGGTAGAGAAAGATCAAGAAGATACAGGTTTTTATAAATGAGAGAGTAAGACTTGTAAAAAGAGCCRTTACCAGTGTTACCTTCTGCTCCTTCAGCTACATCTATGGACTCCCTTTGCAGGATATGTGCACAGTGTTTACTTTTAGTAATATGTTGTCAGTGGGATAGAAGGACAAGAAGATTCTCTAATATAGTATTTATATAATTGCAATTTAACTCTGTAGTGAAAATGCCAACAAATTAATTGTAGAATGAGTACCTAATAATTATAGAACAGTTATCATTAATTTGCCTGGTAAGTCACACTTGCGAACTCATGAATGATATGTTTGTTGTTCAACACTGTCTTTACATTCTCTGATGGGCTGAGGCAGTGGAATGTGGATGTTGAATGATTAAAAGTATGAGGTGGCAAGCATTTCCTGATTCATGCTGGATCTGACGGAGTCTTAGTACTTTCCATCTAATTGTTCTACATCTGTTCTGACATCTGTGAATACAACRTATCCATCCAGAAAGGATGGCTGGCATCTACCAAGTTAATAATGCTAAATTCACATTAAAACAAGGATTTATTTTTAAGTTCTGAACAAAAAACCCACTAGAATCTTCTGTAAAAAGCTCTGCCCTGTGTGTTCAGCTGCTTGTATGTTATGTATACAAATAAACCCAGAGAAGTGCACCTCTTAAGCAACTTTTTGATTTATTATCCCCTTTATAAACTAAAGCAAACGTTGAATTAGGTGTTATTCCTTTTCCTCATTACAATACAGCTAATAGCAGTATTCCCAGTAGTATTAATGGGTGCAAGATTAGGCCAGAAAGCTGGGTTTTTTTTGCTTCAATTAAATGAGGGTACAATAGATTATTCTTTCAAGGAGCTGTCGTGTGCTGTAAAATATTTGGTATTTTTCATCTGAAGGAARCAACATGCAGTCATTATTTGTATGAAAAGTGCACTAAAACTTGAATCTAAAGCRGTTTAATAAGTCGCTGAGGGACTTTACTAATGCCTTCATCTGCTAGATGGTAGTCAAAACCAGGAACTGTATCATTCAGTCTCAGTGCTCTGAAACAGAAAGTAAATGTCTAACAGGAACTGTTCACTACAGTTGGGAAACAGAAACAGTTGTCTGAAAACCAAACAAAAACTGTATGTTAGTCTAAATGTCTTTTAGCTGACACAGTGGAGCTTTCTTCAGAAACTGGAGGGAGCTGGTAGCACTATGGTTGCTCAGTTTCTCAGGATATGAAGCCAGAAGGTCTGCAAAAACCAAGTATGAAAGAAGAACTCTAATTCTACCATTTCAAAATAATTTTTCTGAAGATACGGACAAATCCTGTAGTTATGTCTGTCGCAGCATTACAGCACAGCCTAGAAACTTCACGGAATTGACTGTGATAGCTCCATACACAGTGGATACTTACAGCATTACATAGAGAAAGGCCAGAGTTTATCAGACAGTGACATGTGATGTCTAGAATGGATGTYCTAATTTACTGTCCGATTTCTGAACACTCAAAGACTTCTTTAAGTATCTTCTCATAAACTGTGATGGAAATTTTTAAGTGGAAACAGAGGTATCCATTCGTTCTGTGTCTTGATTCTACCTATAATTTTAAGGCAAAATGCTGAAGATGTAACACTGATAATAAAATTGAGGCATTTTGTRTTASTGATGRTACCAGGACAGATTAAAGGGCCTGAAGTAGRCATTTGGGTGGAATTTAGCTGCCTRAGTCCAAATCTTCACTTTTGAACRTTATGGCTCTATTAAGTTACTCACCTCAGGTTTGCAAAAACATTAGATCTATGAGATGCAAAGGTTTTAAGCGGCTTGTCAAAATTACATCTGGACAATCAGTGGCTGAACAATGATTAAAAGCTGACTGTCTCTGCACCTTATCCCTTATTTTGAACATTAACCAATGGAAGAAGACCTGGATATCTWATGATATTTTGTATGAAGACATCAGTGAGCAAAATACAGAAATGGCCTTTCAGAACAGGGACCAGAATATGGAATTGCCTTTTCCAATMTCGGTGCCCTGAATTAACATACAGAATCATGCCTATGGTTGGACTTCTGCTTTTTCCTTTCATTCAGGTAATCTCCATTTCTTCCCCAGAGACTTTCAGAAAAATGGAGGGTATCATCTCCTCTCCTCACATAACCTATTATAATCCAACTTATTACCACATTAGTTACTGATTCAGCACCCTTTGGGGAGGTAGCAGCTGGTAGGTTTGAAACCCATTGGATAAAGAGGAAATTGGTCTGATTTTTGATTTCTCTATTATCTATTCCAATTAAAAAGGCTGTAGCATGGTCATTGATTCAAATCAGAAGTTCACATTTTCTTTATACAATCTAGCGTATCTATCATTATTACAAAAGCCATTTTATCCCTGACTGGTGTGAATCTCCAGTTAGCATCCCATTGTGAAGTATGCCTCAGCCAAACTCACTGTTCCAAAGAGGTGATTTTCGTGAAACATCCAAACTGTTCATTCATTGCAACACTCTTCATAACTATCAAATGCTATATTTRTCATTTGAGGCCAAATTAATGCATAGTGCTGAAAAGAGGCAAAGGGGTATGCAATGATGTTAAAAGATCTCAAATAGAAGAAAATACTGTATTTCAGAAAAATTAAAAGCTATTGTATATTGTATTTTGTATTATATTGAATATTGTATATTTCATTTTAAGTGCGACAGCATAAATATTTTCATGTCARTTACTGAAGACATTTAATTGAGCATACACTGGCAGACATTCGAATCTTAACAGTTATTTTAGCAAATAATATTAAATAACAAAAATTGTCTATTCGAACTTTTTCTTGATTTTKTAAGTTTACAAATATTTTAATAATTTGGAAATATTATAGTCCTCTGACTGTGTAGTCCTGTAGCAGTAATTTGTATAAAGATGATCCAAGGTAAAAGAGATAGTCCCAAATCACACTTATAAAACATTTTAAGGCTTATAATTTTTAAAATAATATTTATAACATATGTAAGTATTCCTTTTTCCCATTTTTTTCAACTTAATGATGACTTATTTATACCTGAGGACACATAATGATGGCTCATAAAAATCTAGCTAGGTACTCTTCCTCTGAATTAATTTCAGAATAATTTAGAAAGATTACAAAAGTAAAAATAAAATTTAGTTCAGTAATTATAGAATAAATTGTCACTCTATATATCTATACATCTTATTATACCTCACACGTGAAAATTTCTGTCCCTGGTTTACACAGAGAGAAATAGAGGCATAGGCTGATGACTCAGACTTGCTGAACCTGACACAATAAATGAAGGAGTGGAAGCTKATGTTCTCATTCCATTACTGCTACCCTGTCCACTTTGTCTTCCTGACAGAAATGAAACCATGTAATTAGATTCCGGTTGAAATTGTGGACAGCAGCTTATACTTGTGAGGAAGCGCTGGGTCTGACCTYAGTATAAATACCTAAGAACTTTTATGGATGGGTTTGGATCTGAAGTTAAACTTTGAGGTTTTCACCTAACTTCTAGTTTCAGTGACAGGAAATCCTAGAAACAGACTGGCACTTGTGCCTCATCGGAATGATCTCTCACTGATACCTTTTTCCATAGTGTTGTTTAAGACTTAGACTGTCAAGCACATTCACATGAGTTCATGTGAATGTTCACATTTGCATGGAYGAGCCATGCAAAATTCATCCTATACAGGTGTTATTCTGGGGGACCTTTTCTGGTGTAGTAGGCAGGAGCAAGGGCAATGTCAGTTCTTAYAGAGAAGATAATGAAAAATGGCTGAGCCTTTGAAACTCGTTTGCTTGGAGAGAACATGATATGTGGGACAGATTTAAAACAAATTTTGTGTCTCTAAGAAAAATACTCTTCTAGTGGAAAATGTGCATGACCAAGGAAAACCTTCTAAGTACATGCAGCTGAAGGAGTTAAAAGGAAAGCAGAGACTTTTATTGCCAGAGGAGAAATCAATGCACAGAAGAGGAATGCCTAGAGTAGGCAGTGTGAAAAAAAGTTTAGGCACCAAAGAGGTAACGGTCACATTACAATTTATTCCTTTATCTAAAGTAGGGCTGTAATTTATTCTTCTAACTCAGCAAAGCCCAAATATTTGGCTTTTAAAACTGTAGTACAAGGCATTTTTTAGAGATGTGTTGAATAACCTGAGGATGCATAGTGGAAARGGGGCACCTTCACTGGTTTAGTTTGTTCAGTACCCTCTACGTAATCAGTACTGATGTCCATTGCTTATGCCACCAAAAAGTTGAAGATGGCTRTATGACTAAAGCAATTAAAAAAAAGCATTAAAGAGAGTCTGTTTATAGATTACCTAGCAAATAAAATATTGTGATTAGTAATTAAAGATAGCCCAAAGGAAAAATTGCAAAGGCCTGATGTCCTTGTATTGCTGGTACCTACTGGAAATGGGGTGTTGCTTTATCGCTCTGTCTCTGCTGTTGTATCTAGTGCATTCTAGCAGAAAGGTGACCCCCTTCAGTGATGTTGTACRTATAGGTGGTGGAAACAATCTGAGATGCTTCAACTTTGAAAGATTAAAAATATTACTGCTMTTATTACTTTTGTCATTGATAGCCAATCCTAGATAGATTCAACATGCTTTGGAAAACATGAAGAGAGAGGAAAATTGTTGTTCTGAGTGCCCAGCTTTGCACTATTTACAGTGCTAAGGGGTTGATCTTTGCCCAGACCTACAGGAAATCTGAAGTAAATGGAATCATAACAAGCTGAAGCTGGGTTTTTTTATAGATCTACGGGAAAAATAGAATGAAAGAAAAAAAAAACAAAACACCATACCTAGTATGATGCATGTAATTTCTTTTAAACATAACTAGGGCCACTTTATGTGCTTTTGGAATAACTCACAGTGAATCAGACTACAAGGATTAGGCATCTTGGATCCATGGTTCATGAATATTAATGTACATTGATGAGGCATACAGAGATGCAGGCATCCTTGTCTCCTGAGAAGTAATCCAGAGTTATGTGGTTCTTGGCTGTAGCATAACAGTTAAAATTACAGTCTGAGTTCCTTCCCCAAGTTGATTTAAGTAGCCAGTAGTGTCTTTTCCTATTTGTATTATCTAAATGTCACTCTCTTGCTCACTTTTCAGATGTTCGGTGCATTACTTCTTCACCTAGCGTTTTGAAAGAAATCGAGTATTTTTTTCATGCTTGTCATGATAGGCCTCTCAGAATTACCAGAACATAAACACTGATTAATAATAATGATCGTGCAAGATCTGAAATACTGCTGAAACTTTTTACTCTGTTACTAAATTGGGATACAGCTGTAAATGAAGTTGTCAGTATTTCTTACTGTGGGCCAGCTTAGACATAGTAAGTGAGCCTTAGTTAACCAATGCTTTTAGAACAGCATACACARCTCATTTCTGTTCACATTTCTCTGCTTGAGGTGTATTTTTCAAGTACCTATGCAGATAGCTGGWGAGTATTTGAGGTGAGTACTAAAATGGGTCAAAATAGCAGTTCCTCGAATGTGAAGATGTACTCCATGGTTTCTATTGAACTAGATTTGTGACAGGGAGCAGTTGTGCCAGGTGACAGGTGATCAAAGCTGAATGATTTCAACTGTGCCAGGCTTTTTTATTTGCYTCCCTTAGTTGTATAATGTGGGTTAGACAGCTGAAACCCCATACTAGCTGGCTAGCTGACATCCCAGGCCCTCTTTTTTGAGCTATTGATAAGTAAACAGGCTAGCTAAGTGTATTTTAAGTGAATTAATAAAATGTATGCATAGGTGTCAGCTTACTTTCTACAATCTAATTGTAATACAATTGGAATCAGTGGAATGACAATAAGAGAAACTGAATAACACATTTCCTTTTCCAGATACACTCCCCTGGCCATCAGTAAAGTGACGGATAATTCTTGACAGTGGGGAAAGACGAGTCTTTGTGTCGCAGACAAAAATACTTTTCTGATCTGCATTTAGGACATTATAACATAAGGGGAAAAAATTCTCCCRAAGATCACACATGGCTTTCCAGCAGCTTCAAAGCACTGAGACTGATGTGAAGGCAACAGACTTTGAAGGCTCGTCAGGAAAGCCTGGATGTGCCTTCTGCTCACTCTAGTGCGGTGGTTCTTTCCACAGAGTCCCCAAAARGGAACCACAGTTCTCCATTCATTCCCTGCAGAGCATTCCAGCATTATGCTGTTTTTGAGCCCTCACATTTGGCATAGAAATTGTGTCAGTAGGTGGAGAAAAATCAAGAAGAGACCAAGCATGTTTCTGAAGCTGTTCAAATATGTACCAGTCCTTTGAGTTCATCCCACATGTAGTCCTGAGTAGCACAAAGATAATGTAATCTCATGTTCCTGCTGTCCTGCTACTGTCCCCCTCCTTTGATAAGTATAGCAGAATGAAGAATTTGGCTCAGAGGTTTTATGAGTGTCAGATGCGTGTGGCTAGTTGTAAGAAAGAAAAGGGAAGGTAAAAAGCAGAAAGCCTGTACAAAATCCTTGAGTAAAAAAGCTATAGTTCTGAACTGAATACTGCAATTGTAATGGCAGATGCAGCTAGGATTTGTGTGGTACCCTACAAAACTCAGCGTTGAATATAGATTTGAATGGAATTTACCTTTATCTCACCTGCAGTGAATGAATAATATTTCATTTCACCCTTCATTCAGCAATTTGGCAGTTGTGCATCCTTTCAGTAAGGTAACATAAAAAAGCTTTACAGTTCTGATCTTTGTAGAACTGTTTATTTTAATCCAGTCAATATAATTGGTAAATTTTCACCGGGGGGGGGGGGGGGGGGAACACTTTTGTAGGTTCAGGAATTAGGAATCTGAGAATATTCTATTTCTGAACAAGATTAAATGGTAAAGATATAACTGATGGTTAAGCATGCAGACAAAATCCTTTCAGTAATTACAGCTTTTCTGGAAGTGACAGACTTTTGTAATTTAGGCCTTAGACAGTAATTACAAAACAGCTGCTATTTTAGGCACAGTCTGAAGCACACCCATGCTTCTTCTTTTGGAATTCAAAATAAATAGAAAAACACTGTTGGAATAGAGAGATCAATGGCAGACTCATGGCAGAGAGATTAATTAAAGTCACTTTTCTAAAAGTAACGTGGCATCATGTGTAGACACGTGTTACTATGACAGTGCTGTATGTACTATTGTAATAAGCTCCATCTGGGTTCACTGTCATGATRTCTTTTTGTTGGAATTATTTTTTAAGCTTTGTGTTGAATCTTTTGGGTCAAAAAGCTCAGATTTCCTTTCTAGACTGTTGCATAAGAACCACTGTGTCAGTGGTTGACTTGGCAGAATCTGGGTAAATTTCTTCTTGCTAGCATATGGTAAAGGCTGTTACTGTAGTTTTACAGTAGTAACTTAGAAGAGTCCATACAAGACACGTGCTGCAGCTTAAGAGCAAGGTAACATCATATGCTGCTCCTGCACCTCGGCTCCTGCGACATTCAAAGTGGTGTGCATCCTTAAGAATAATAAAGGATGTGTAGTAATCAGTTGTCTTTTAGTGCTGCCTCGTTTGTTGAGGCAGCAGGAAGGCTTTGGTAAATAAAACTGGGAATTTCTCAAAGTGAAAGGATTATCTCCTAGCTAAAGACAGTAACCTGTGTGCTTTGCGGCTGCAGCCTGCTATTGCACAGGTGTATTTTTCCTCTGCAGCAGCACATTTTGTACCTATTGCTTTGAGTATGAGACATGAAAAGTGAAGCTTGTATTTTGGAGAGCCACGTAAGATACCTCTCTCAAAAAGTGCTATCAAAATTTATTATGAACTTAAAGGCCAGGTTGTTCTTGAGCTGTTCAGGATAATTGTTCAATCAGCTAATGTGGAATTGTCTTTAAATATCATCTGTTGGTTTGTTCTGCCTGTGAAAGAACTGAGAGAAAACCAGTCCAGCATGCAAACCTCTAAGGAGATTCGCAGGTTTTCTTCCATTCTTGTATCTTGCTTGTAGCCACCTGCCTGATTGTCCTCTGCTGATCTGAGTGATGTACAAAGAAAATACTGAAGTGCAAGTTTTTTATAGTAATGTGGTTCTATCTGCTGTATCCTGACAACAGGAGASAAAATTAGCTAATACATTTATTTTTGTGAGTAGCTAGCAAATATTACTACTAAATGCATGATGCTTTGCATTACTCATACACTGAAAACTTGCTTGTCTTACCCTCTAAAATACACTTTCCACTCAAGCATCTTAAACAARTAATGGTATGGAAATTTCAGATTCTTTACTTTGCCTAAAGTTATTACCCTTACCGGAAGAGTTCTTAGAAGGCACYGGATGTGGCAGAGAGGAAAGAAAATTAATATAGAACAAGTGTTGTGTCAGTTCGCCTCAAATGTTTGGTAACACTGTTTCTAAAGACAACTATCTCACCTGTCCTTCCCTTGCTCTGTGAGAGCAAACATTACTGTATTCCTGAACYCTCCTTTGGATAAATGTCAGGATGCTCATATGTTATGGTCTGAAATACTTTATTAATGTATTAATGTACCTTTTTAGATTTCACATGTATTGACRTATGTCTGATGTTTTAGGAACAGACATAAGTAGCTATTGATTTTGTGATTTGCTGCAACCTTGGATTTTGCAGCATTCATCAAAAGTGGATCGAGTATGATATTASTATTAATTCTTTACATTTCAATCTGGCAATTTATTCTACCATGTTCTGATGTTCTGAAGCAGTGCTTGTGGCCTTACGCTTTTGATCTGTCACTGGAAGACAAAATACACACCTTTCTAATGAAAGTATTATTGCTGTGAAGTAATAGCAGACCAAGTGTGAGTAACAGTTGGAACAGATTATTACTAATTTTGTCTGTTGGAGCTGATCTTGCTGGCAAAACTGCAGGAGAAATCTACATGTTTGGGAAATTATTCTTACATATGAAGAATGAGAATCACTGTCTAGTAAAATCACTGATGGGAAAAGCACTGAGAGAAGGATGATAATRGAAAGGTTTTGAAGAAAGGAGAAGCAGAAAAGACATATCTGAAGTGGAAAAAATGAGGKCGAGAAGAGTAGAAAATTAAAAAAATATTACGAATACATTTAGATGCAACTTAGGTCTTATTTCTACTTGGAATGGAATTTCCAAGCCAATGCATCTTAGAAAATTACTTGAAATCTTCATTTCAAGTAGTGAAATAATGGGAAAAATGGAGACTAAGGACAAGAAACCTTAACTTCTGCTACTGATAGCAAGAAAAACATCTGTAATAGTAATATATTTGTTTCCAGTTGTTGCTGGAACTGTGTAGTAGTGAGCCAAGTCCCAGATAAAGAGTAGATTTCTGCAATCTTTACTGCATAGTACCAATTTAGGAAGTCTTCCACTACTTATGATAGCCTAAACGTAATTTATTTACTGACCAAAAATGTGYCTACTGTTCTAATTGATGAAGTCCTGCAATTGACATAAGACTTCCACGTCTTTGGAAGTAKCTTTCCAGTATCTCCCAAATTCCTTTCTAATCCAAATTAAAAGCTTTTTTTATTTTTAAGATGTTGGTAATGAAATACAAACTGAAACAGAATATCTTCTAAAGATCTTTTGAACTTTACAATTATGTATGTTGCTGCTGCAAGGAAGTGCAATGCTTGAGTGCTGAGCCAGTGTCAGATGCACCAGTGCAGCCGACCTGACGTTAGAAGCTGGTGAGATTCCTCATGGGTAACTAACCACAGAGAACCAGGACCAGACTTAGCAAAGATTTTTAGAATAGTTAATATTCTTTCTCTGAAACGTGGTATACGTTAGAGCATTTCAAACTGAAAATAAAATGCTATCATGTTTGGAGAGCTGGGGTTTTGAACTGAGCAAATACATGTACTGAGATCAGAAGATTGTTTTTTGGGAGGAGGAGAACGATTTCTACTAGAACTGTGCCTATTCTGAACTGAGTTTTAATAAGATTGAAGGGCTGACTGTGGAATTTGGAATAGTTTGTTTAAGCTAAATTATGCGATTATTCATCAATTGCTATTTAGTGATGTTACTTAGTACTGATTTGAATGATCACCTTAAAAAAAAAGCCATTCAAAAGGCCTCTTTGAGAAACTATTGTGTTTTAAGTGATTTTTTTTTTAATTATATATCCTTTTTGGAGTTACTAGCTGAAATCTAATAATCTATTGTTTTAAAAATAATTGTGTCAGTTACTTACCAGGATATGAGTGATGTGGTTACAGTAGCACTCTAGAAGAATTCTGCCTGCTAAACTGAAAATTACAAAAAATATATAAAGATCGGTGTAGGATGTTGTCATTATTAAGGGTGGTTCCTCACACAAAGGTATTTTTATTAGCTATTTTTCTCTTTGGATAAGAATCTAACACTAGCTGGCTTATTGACATTTCTGAAACTTTAAAATTATTTAATATTGAAGTTGCTTTGGTTATGTTCTTTGGACTAGCCTCTCTGTTTAGGCGCTTATATGTTATGGAACGTTTGCAGATTTTCCCACTTGTGTTTGTCTTGGAACACAAATTCAGTGAATGTTATTTGCAATTATCAACTGGGTTAAGGCCATGACCTTTCTGATGGTGTGGTACACCAGATTGAAGCGTGTAGTAAACTAGCTTGGAAATAAGAAGTGCTTAAGTATAGCCAGCAAATTATTGGATGCTGTTAAAATGGCAAGCACTGATCAGGGTGGTGGWAAGATGTGTTAACTGAAATAAGCTTTGTCACTAGTAAGGAACAACTTTAGCTCTCAGTTCTGAGTGCTGGAACTTCCTATTTGCAGAAGTAGGATTGTGAGGGCAGGATATAGCCCTAATCAATCTGTAATTTTGTTTCACGGCAGAGAGTAGCTTTTTTTGTTGTTTTTGTTTGGAATTTCCACCAAGAGTCTTAGAATAATTTGCATGTTGCTTATATCAGAAACTGCTGCTAGGGCGTACCACAGCCATTTCTAGCTTACTCACAACATTGTCAGATGCGAATGGAATTACTCTGTGGTAAGTATATACAACAATGTATAACTCACTTTGCTGGAGAAGTTGCAAAGTTCACTGACCTTATCATGGCTTTGGATGCAGAGGTTTTGTGACTCCATGATTTATTAAAAAGACTCTACCAATTGGCATTTCTATTAGTTTAACTTGTAAGGATGTAAGCTGGACAGAATTAATGTATGGCTTTTTTTCCGCTGATCCCATCTAGAAGCTGTTGATACAGTGTGAATCAAAGTGTAAAGTAACTTTTTGGAACTGGCTAACTTAGAGAAAGCTACTTTCTGAGTTACTGATTTCTTACTGTAATGGTTTGTGTCTTAGGTTATTCAGGAACATTGTTCTGCACTGTCCATGCTCTTCTATCGCTTCAGGTTCTTTTTAGAATTGGTCGATAGGAAGAGGGTCTTCCCTCTGTGGAAACTTGTAGTCAGCTGCCAGAAAAGCTTGCTGGCAACGAGGTATCTCRCTGAATTTTTATTTCACTGGATATTAACCACGCAGGATCACTTGGCTTCTCGGGTTCAGTAGTATGTAGGAYGTCTTATGTGTTGTTGACTAGACCTTTGCCATGTTGATTTTCAGCCACCTGCTTGTTACTTTCAGTTCCTTAACAGTCTTACAGGCAAAGGCTGTTGCACTCGGATGCTCAGCTGCCCTGGTTAATAGAGTTCCATCTCTCTTGTTATATTTTACCAGGTCAGCTTTCTGGAGCACATACTTTCCTTTTTTGTGTCTGCATAGAAAGCAGAAAAACAGTCTATTTACAGTCTATAGGTWTCACCATGTTTGAAGATAATATCAAATTCAAAGCTACAAGGCTGTTTTCATTTCTTCTGTGATCTCAAATAGTCCCAAGAAGAGAACAGAACTGTGTTGGAGTCTTCTTTAGTTGCGTGAAATTATTGTATATCTGCGATCCTTTCTTAATACAGTAGATACAAGCAAGCTGGATCTTCCAAATGAGAAAAGGCTGAAGTTATCCTTAAAGAGCCAGAAAAAAACTCTTCCTTAATTAGATGTCATGCRTGTGTAGGACCTTTGCTGATGGATATCCAGTTTCAGTAGCTGTGAAACAAGAGAAGAGCATAGCCATTTAGGTGCGGTTTGGGTGCAGTTTTGTCGTCGCACTTCTCTACATGCTTTTCCATTTGTTTCTGGCCTCTGCCAGTGGACTCCTAGGAATTTCCCTGAGGTACATGTTAGGTGTTCACAGGAGGAATGCTAATTTTATTAATCTGCCATCTAAACACTAATTCTGTTAATTTACCACACTGTCACTCAGGGGAAGCACTTCTGAAGCCTCTTTATGCTGTTCTTAATATTAAATATATGCAATTCATGTTTGATATCTCTAAAAATCTTTCTCTATGATTATGGACATAGAATGAAACAAGGGGGGAGTCTCTCTATTCAGAAACTCAGATCTTGGGGTTTAAGTGCTGTAAAGGAACAGTCACATTAAGCATGTCTCTCTGGTCACATTTATTTTATCAGAACAACATCTATGGAGAAGAGTTGAGTTAAAACACTTCCAAAATGTTTTGTGGGACTTCTTTGAATAGTGACTTAAACTTTTATATATTAAATTCAAAATAGTAAAAATTACAATGGCACATTTTCTTACAGAGTTTTTATTAAGAACAAAATTACTTGTTCAGACTAGATCTATATAAATAAATCACAGTACATTTTTTACTTGTGTTTAGAAGATTGTAATRCATATTATAAAATTAAGAAACTCTTTTATCCCTCAAACCATCACTGCAAAAGGAATCATGCATATTTCTACTAAACAAACCAAATGCCCAGATAATTGAGAGAGCCTTGATACAGATGTGGCCCTACTCCAAAATCAGACATGAAACAGAGAGATATGAGGACTATTTATTGAACAAGAAAGAATAAAGCATAGTACAATGTTCATGTGATATAAAAAAAGTATACCAAAACAACACAGCTCTGTTCACGCAACTTTGCAATGGATATTAAAAATGACAGCTGGCCTGCATGCAACTAAATAAAACATTGCAGATTTACAAGGCTACATTTCAGCAAAGGAAGGAAGAACTAAAAAAGCCAGACAAAACAAACAAACAAACAACCCAGATGCTTACAAGTCCTCTTGTCATCTTCCCCTCCATGCCAGGTGTGCTGTGTTCAGTCATTAGTTGAGGTATATCCTGATGATACCTTTCCTGAGTAGTGTCTCATCACTGCCACCTGGATTAGTGCATTTCATGGACCTTGAAGGAGATGGAGGTCCTTTCAGAGAGCTGCAGGACCCTAGAGTACTTGCAGCTGTAGTTCTTTGCCCAACCCACAATTTTGGCAATTAACTTTTAATGAAGCTCTTGAAACTACTCAGCCTGGAATGTGCAGTGCCATTACAAGATAGTTCACACCTTGCACAGCTTGGTTCCTATGCTCTTAGGCTGTCACTTCAGAGCAGAATTATAGGTGTAAGCAAGGCCTTTCACTAATTACAGCAASAATCAAGGTGAAGTTAGCATTTTAAAAAAATACTTTTTACAAATTCTGTTCTGCTGCTGTTTTCCCCATTGCAGAGTGCTTTTATTAAATCCCACAGTATTGTAGATTACTTTCCCTACATACTTTTTGCCTCCTAGATCAAAAAAAAAAAAGTTATCATTTTTGTTATTGTTTTTCTTGCTTGATAATGGGCTGTAATCATTTGACAATACGTTATTCTAAACAGAAGAAACCTTTAATTGATGGCATTTTCAGACTTGGTCACCTATTGTATGTTTTTCATTTCTTTCTGTTCAAATGAATATATAAAGCCTTAACAGTAATATAATTTCAGATAGATTTCTAACTGGGTCAGACAGACTTTCCAGACAGTTTCCAATCCTTTCCCCTTTATTGTTTGCTACTTTTAAGCCAAAAGAGAGTTTGCAGCTATTTTGTTTTTATGRCAAGTAGGTCCCCTCAGTGCTCTAATGTTGCCAAGTGATAAAAGGGTAAATGTGTCTCTTGTACCTCTTGCTTTAGGTCTTCAGTGTTGATATAACTACATGTAATGCTTGGTGTAAAAAAAGGTTTCTGAGTTTGCTGAAGAATGACTGCCCTTTATTAGCTCTCCCCTCAAGCCCAGAAGAGTGGACTAAAATAGTCATGCACTTTTTATTTTGTCCTTTTCTCTTGTTTCATCCAGGACTGAATCAGCTCTGGCTCAGTTTAGCTGTATGCTATTCAGTTCTGTTAGTGGTAGTTAAATTGGACCACTGTTTAATACCTTTTTTGTAATTACTGCTTTTTCTGTTTTATGAATCAGCTGGGGTAGAATGCTGAACTGCGCACTGACTGGTAGGATCAGTCTGAGCTGTGAGTCTTTTTTAATATATGCCTGGTTTCTGTTCTGCCCAGACTGAGGTGCATGATCCACTGCTGGGATTACGTGCAGGGAAAAATGAAACAAAACAAAACAGAAACATTTTGTGTTTTCAGTGAAAATGGATGAAGAAATATTTCCATACTCAGTTGCAGAAGGGTGGTGCTGTGAGTRTTTTAGCATAAGAATTTCACAGAACTGCCCATTATAATCTGCCTCAGTCAGTCAGTACCTTGGAAGACTTTCTCATTGACACTCATTGCTTTTTCATAAAAGAACATCTGAAGTGGTGGTTTGTTCTGGAAAACTACAAGTAACAGTTTAACAGCACATATTTAATGAGAAACAGGATTAAAATCTTGCTAGATGCATTTCTAAGGGATTTCCTTTTCTATTTCAGAATTGCTATAGTAGTCATGCAGTATAACTGTACATTCACAGGAAATAAGAAAACAAGTAAGGGCAGGGGATTTGGAATTATTTTTATGAGCTCTACTACTAAATCATGTCTGGGAAACGTAGTTCAGAAAAGAGAGAGTGGACATGGTCGGGGTCATGATTATTTCTCTGTCTCCAGTTGCTTTTGTAGCAATAGATCCTCTGTTTCTTCCAATGTGCTGCTGCATTATTGCACTAAAATGCAAAGACAGTAGCAATGTATTGGCCCACCAGAACCCCAACATGTACATTTGTTAGCAAATATAGCACTGGTTAAGTGGATCATAAAGATGAAGAATGAAATATGCCAATATAGAAAATAACTATCATCCCACATGTGCTGCTATTATAAGGCAAATATTTTAAAAAGCATATTGTAGTGCCACAGCCTGAGTAATGGTTTGCAAATTGTGAACTAGAAAGCAAGTAGTTTGAGAATTTAGTAAAAATTAAGGTTTCTTCCTAGTACATAAGCCTTTGAGGTACACTGGCTTCCACCTTAAATGCTCCTTGAACACAGATTTCTTCTTTTTAATAGAAGTGGATTCAGAATCATTCTCATGCTGCCAGCACCTTGAGCATTAAATAAATTGAAGATGGTAATAAAAYCAAAAACACTAGCATTTATAATGATATTACTTTTTTTGTTCATGCCCCTTTGAGTTGCTAGGGACAAATCTTAGAAAGACTTCTATGCTCATTTATGGAGAGGAAATGAGCCTGCTGCATAGGGGTTTTCCTTTTTTACAGAAGCTATACTCCTAACATTGCCCTAGAAATAGCAGTTTCAGTGGGAAAGCATGCAGCTGCCTGCTTTGCATTCCAAGCAGGGATGAGTGTATCATGATTTGTCCAGGGAATCAAAGAATTCTACTCCAAAAGAGAAAATTTACCCTCTTTGCTTATGCATATCTCCACACGTCGACTCCCGAGAATTGTGTCTGAGTAGAGTGCTCAATTTGCCTGAAGTGAGGTTCATGCATGAACAGATATGAGCACTGTACTGTACTATTGGCCTGCTGATACAAAGCAATCTATCAGCTTCAGTTGAAAATCTAGAGAAATATTTTATATTTGTATATAAATATTACTGTATAAATATTTTTTATTTATACAATTTATATCTGTATTTTTGTTTATTTTCTGGACATGCCCAATTTTCTTTCTGGAAATTTTGCTTGGGCAGGCTTTGAAGCATTATTATGCATGGTAATTTCAGACTGTTCCAGACAGCTGCTGAGTCTGGAAATCCTGGATTCTTCACAATATGTGCTATATGCTATGGCTGCATAGCTTGAGGTTTTGGGAAAACATTAGATTTACAGGACCTATTCTTTATAGCTCCAGTACACATTTACAACAGATCCAACACTCTCTAAAAGTCAAGCTGTGCTTCACCCATTAGCAGCTCTGATTTTCTGGGAGATCCTCAACTGATTAAAACTATTTTTTTCTCAGATTTTGGATCAAATTTTCAAGTGTTTTCTCCAGTCTGTGTTTGCATGTTTGTGTCAGCTCAATTGTAAATCCAAAATGCTTGGTGAGCATTCATAACAACATGAAAGAAGGGTGTGTGTGTGTGTGTGTGCGTGCGTGTGTGCGCATGCACGTGCGTGTGTGTGTTATAAAGACAAGGGTTCCATACCTGTAAATTTATTTCAGGCAAAATAACTTGTATGAACTACACATACTTTGCAYGTGCATTTAGCTATTAAAGATCGCAATGTAAAAAACTTGAATCAAATTCTCCCTGCAGAAGTTTGAAGGCAAGTTAACTCCACGYGTGGCTAAATAACAATCAAAAATTATTCTAGCAGCTCTTGTTCCAGGACATAGATTTTTTCATGTGAAAGAGTTTAGTGCTTTGATATATTTGTTTCACGGTCAGAGTTTGCCAACAGTTACAATATATTGTCATGTAAGATGGCCATATTAGTTCTACTATAAATAATAAATAAGATCCTCACAGGCATCATGTATTTGGAACAGCATTTTAAAATGACAGTTTGTGCCTGTGCACACTTATGTGCATGATGGAGCATAGCTACCTGTGATATGTTTTCAACTTTTTGCAGTCTCCTGGATACAACTAAGAAATGTCACTGGAAAATTATCTACATTTTGATTGAGGACTAACAACCTCTATGTTATACAGATGGTTATCGTCTTTCTAAAAAAACATACTGTCATTACAAATGCCATATGTATCTTGTTCTCACCCACAGAATATAGCTTTTCACTTTTCCAGTTTTGAAGGATTTCTACATGGAACCATGTTTTCATGTAAGATGAAAGGAGGCACCAGCTGAGACTGAGGACACAACCCATCATCAAAAACAAATGTCCGATGACAATCATTCTTGAAAAAATCCRTTTACCAAGCTGTCTGTTACAATACTGAATCTTTTTTGCAAAGATGAGAGCCAAATTTTTTACTGTTTCAGCTAYTTGTTGGTTTTCATTGCTATTGTATTGCTTGTAAAATCTTGGTTAGTTTAATGAACAGAACTTATGACTTGATTTTGGGCAATGCTTATGACCACACAAATATCTATAGGTAGCAGTACAGTCAGCTGATGAATTAATGCTACAAGTGAATAACATTGCACTATTTGAAACCAATAGCTCTTCACACAGTAGAATACTGAGGGTCCTATTCAGCAAATATTCAGCGTCCTATGACTGTGGCCACAGAGGTTCCAGAAGCTCTCGCTGAGTCTAATCCTGATTCAGGAACCAAAATGATATGCTGTGTATATATTTCTCTGCACAGCTTGGATGGGCTGGACACCCTCCCCCACTTGATTCCTGGGAAGGAAAAAAATATGTCTGTTTAGCTCCGTTTCATGCRAAGTGATTCACAGTAATGACATCTAAAGAAGTTAGCCAGGCATGTATGAAAAGAACAGGATGCCTGTAGAAAGGGAAGAGCTGTCAAAACTTAATTGTGGGCTCTGGCTGTAATAAAATATATTAGAGGAGTGAAACAGGTTGGATATAAGGATGTAGCCAACTTCTAAGAGACACTTCTCATATTCTGGGAAATAGTAACCATTGCAGTACTCTTCACGTGCTTCGTCAAGCCACTGCTATCACTGCTTGGCTGCAGCTGACAGCTATGTGACGCGTTTTCTAAGCCCAGCTGCCAAATGCTCGTTTCAAATGTGGCACCTCAGCCAGCAGCTAGCTTCTCATTGAGGACATGAACATATGGACAGAGCCACCCCACTCTGCTGGAACTGTTCTTTCTGTTATAATCTTCTACCCTCTTCCTTGGCAGCGTGTGTGTGTGCGTGTGTGTGTGTGTGTGTGTGTGTGTGTGTGTGTGTTGGCACCACCCATGTTCTGAAGAGGCACGGTGCCCTCCAGCTGCAATAGAGTTTGTGAGCACTTGAAGGTCTCTGTGCTGAAGACTGTACTGCTGTGGCTGCCAGGCACCAGTAAATGTAATTGTGTATGGAGACACAGCACTGCTGTGGTATTTTTGCCATTTTGCAGCATCTTCCCATTTCTTGWCGTTTTTTGAACCACTGCTAGTGTTTACAACAAAGTAAATAAAGTCCTCAATTGCATTCTAGTAACATGACTACACTCTGATGCATACAGTATACTCATAGAGGCTGCCCACTACTAGCTTCTGTATCTTAAATGTTTATGGCATTATTCCTGGCTTGGTATGACAGTTTTCTCTATATTTCAGCAGAGGGGTGACATTGGGGCTGTTCATAAATATAGTAGTTTCTTCTGAGTGGGGTTACTATCTGACGTTAGCCAGTGATAGTAAATCATGGTAACTCTTAGGCAGCAATTTAGTTAGATCTCTGATGAATTTTTGTGTCTCATGCATCAGAGTTAGCATCCTCTGTATTGGGAAGGGAGCAAGGTTTAGACAGAGGGATTAAAAGGATGTCTTTACCCCACTGGACTCTGTGGAATAGCCCCTGAGGATATGGTTAAGAAAGAGTTCAACAGGAATGCCAGATTTCTGCTGAATAGGTTATAAGGGTGAGGAAGCCTCTTCGGCAGCCATCCAAGCGCAGAAGACCTGCATAACATTTCTGCTGAACAGGGCCCTAAAGACAAAAAACAAAACAAAACAAAACAAAAAACATAGGATGCTTGAAAAGCTTTTCTGATTGTGTGGCTTCTTATTAACGCCTCAGATCTCCAGAGACACTTAAACATGTTTTTTTCCAGTGCAGTTAGACATTCCTTGAGATGTGCCAGTGGCATAGATATAGTGTTAGTAGAAGTCCAATTAGTTTGCTTTATATAAAAGCAATAGATCTTTATTTGGTCATTCCTTAAACAAGGCCCATTAATTTATATCAATTATCCGTGAAAGTTACCCAAGATCCTATTTATAAAACAAAAACAAATCCTTTATCCAGTGTATAATGTTTGAGTTTTCATGTGTATGTTAAAGATAGAAAGACACATTTTCTGTCCCCCTAAAATTGAAAGGAGCAGACTTTACTTTCATGTTATGTTTGACTTTTAATACTGGTGTTTCCAAGCCCTTTTCTAGGATTTAGTGTGTATGTGTGGATCTGGTTTTTGTTCATAAGATTTTATCCAGCTTTTAATGCCATATGGAAGAATTTTCTCAATTTTAGTAAAGAGGAAGCAAGAAATAAGTCTTACCTCTGCAAGAGGATGCCAGTGAGCAATGGGTTTCCGAGGGTACGAAAGCATTTCATTCCAGTGGTCGCGACCTAGACTTTCTGCATCGTTGCCTACTTGACACACTCCAATGACCTCATTGTGACCTACACTGTGAAAATGTTCCATAATATTTTTTTCTTACAATTTACTTTTAGAACCGTAGCCCTTACATATTTTATTAAAGACATTAATCAAGGCTCTTTATAATTTTATATGATTTTATAAAATTATAAAAATGATAATTATATATATAATAATTTCATATAAATTATATATAAATATAGTATTTACCTATATAATATTTWTATATAAATTATAATTTAATAATTTTATAATGAACTATAAAATATATACATTTGCTCTTTGCATTTTCCAKCTACTCAAGATAATTTAATATTTTCCCCATCATAGCATACACTGTGTGTCTGCATGCAGTTGTGTGTCTTATTTTTGTGCTGAAGAATGTACAAAGTTCTTCATTAATGYTCTGTAATTAGTTGCAAGTATGAGTAAATTCTAAGGCACAGTTTTAGAAATGCAAGTGTGTCTCGAAGGAGTTAGAACACTTGTACACAAATAGGAAATCAGTGTGTGGACAGTTATGGTTATATGTGTGGAAAATCTGATTATATGCATTATATATCTGCACATTASTTATGTCAGTTATAGGTGCAAATCTGTATTTTAAAATTGAGAAGGAAGTTCTGCCTGAAAATTCAAGAAATTTTAGTCTTCTACCAAAATCATCATGACAAAATATTTTGTTTCCCACATAGTGGGGAAAATAATAACTTTGTTCCTGGTGCCGATTTAAGCCAATAGATATTGTTATTTTACAGCTACAGGTATCTCACCGGTCATAATCCATAACAGCTATCGACAAGTTAATTTGGTCAATATTTTCTGGAGGGACATCAAAGACTATGGCTTCATTGTAAACAGGATTAAGGGTATTCCTCTTGGTGGAAGTTTTCCTTTTCTTTAGTCGCCTTCCTTCACACATTAAAGAAACCTTCACATAGGGATCTGTGTGAATCATAATAAGAACATTTGTTTTCTTTTGTTGTTTTTTAAGCAAGCACAAACAGAAAGTAAAGGGGGTCATCTGCTTGTATGCCCATACCTGCTTGCAGAATTAGGCACTTGTACCTGGGTGGAATCTGAGTTTCTTTTTTACAGTGGACTGCCTGGGAGGCAGTGGACATTCTGGTTGAATGCTTATTATAAACAATTTAGGTTCAAGAAGCTCCTTGTTGTGTCCTGACTTCTCAAAGGTGTTAAAATATCCACCAAACTGTTATATACGACTGTTTTATAAATAGTCTTGGTATCAGCCTGTTTAGGACACCCTGATTATATCTACAGATTTGTAGGACATACAGAAGATGACAGTATCATACACATTAGGATTGGCTGATATATGGTTGAATACAGTTACAATTTCAAAGTGTAACAATTAAATGGCTTATATTTCCCAAGAGAATCATAATTATTTTTGAAGATTTGAATGTAGTTAAAAGAATATTTCTTTGTAGTTCCTTTCTGCAAGCTCTACAACTCCATGCTAGCTGAGTACTGAAGTCTATGAGTGCTTATTTCAATTAATTTCTTGTTTTTATTATTAAATCTTGAAACGGTTGCTGAAAACAGATGATAACTGTTTTGTCCATAGGCCAGCAAAGCAGAATTGGCTCAGTGACTCTTGGAGACTATCCAGGGTCAGTCTGCCTCTGTGTCATAGCCGTAACAACTTTCTGCTGTGAAACCAAATTCCTGATGTTATGAACACAAGTTGTCCAATTCTTGCTGTTCTGAACCGTGGTGRTTTTAGAAATAATAACCTTGCTGTCTTTCTAAGAGCAAATTATTTTAAGCTCTTTGCAGTGGCACAAACTAAAATATATTACTTACTTCTCAGAAACTCCTGTACTCAGGTGACTCAAGAGCTTGCACTGTAAGGACCCTTCCTCTCAAAAACCTTCTAGGTGTTGATGGAACTACAGCTGTAACTCAGGAGGGAAACAGGTCATAAATTGGGTTGAGCATTAAATAAATTCCTACCTGATGCTCCTGTGATATCCATTGCCTTTAAATTTCTTGCTTTTATTATTGTAATAGTTAGTCTACCAGCTGTTGGAAGGTAGCAGAGTGAAAACATCAGGTCACCAAGATCCACATTATCCTATTGCAAGGAAAGAGAGACAATGGGAAACTGTAATAAGAATTTTTCCTATTCATCCGCCTGAAAGGCAAGAGCAGTTGAAGACAAAATATGCCTTTGGGGATCTACAGTTATCCAAGCAAAGGCTGAATTCTCATTCTGAAGCATATTGCAGAAAAAATAAACACTCATCTGCATAGAAAGTTCGAGTTGCTATGTTTGATGCTGGAACATCAACATTGTAAGTATAAGTGTGGTTATAATTTTTTAGCTGTCAGTCATTGGAGATAAAACATATCCAAGTAATGAGGTACAGTGTGCAGCATTGAAAGACCTTTGTTCTGTAGTATCTTTTGTAGTGATTTGGATGTAATGTTGCTAGATTGGAGCAGACCTCTGTGCCTTTCCTTCCAGTCTGCAGAAGAATAACCATACTGTGTTCCACAGAGAGAACATTGGTTAGGCAGAAGAAAGCTTTATGCAACTCTCAAGCTTGCACAAACTCGGGTGTGATATTGGGGGTGAAATTGCTGTGCCAATAGGGCAGTCTCTACCAGAAGTAGAATAACTTTACTTTCAGTACCTTAAACAGACAAGTAAGCTCCCTCAAGCTTTTCTGCCTGCTTGGATGTTAGAATGACTATCAACCCCTTCCTGTGTCAATCAACTTTCATGTTTGGTTAGCTATAAAACTATAAATAGAATCCGAGTTTCAGAAAGTTAGCAAAAAATGAGCAAGTCCTGTTTGCAAAATCTCTCTCTTTTTAAGGAAGTCTAGCTCTTTTATGAAAAGGGATAAAGGATTGCATCAAATGAGTTCTAGGATTAGATTTGCATTTTTTGCCTGAACAGTGAGGCTGGTGCTTTCATAGACCTACCTCCTGTAATCCCAAAATTTCATTTTGGAGCGAAAAGAGTTCTTCTGTCTAGCAAATTCAAAGTTAGATTTTGGGTTTTATAGGGAAGGGAAATATAGCTGTTTTGGAATATGTGCATCTTAGTTTGTGGAACACTTTCTTTCCCAGCTTATCTCCTTCTGTGTCAGTTTGGGAGAATGTCAGCAAAATTGTCCCCTCAGTGTGGGGAAAGCAGGCCCAGCAGCACTGATTTATGTGCTAACTTCCCTAGATCTTTTTGAATCAGGAGCTGGGAATGCCCCAAGTGTGATGAACACAGCTGTCCTCAGGTTTTATGTGTCCTCTAGAGAAAGACTGTCATTTGGTGTGGGGAAAATAGCTACAGCATATGAAGTGTCAGGGAGTCATCACTGACATTGTCACTAGACAATGTCAGCATAGCAGAAAATTAAGTTCTGTGTCTTAATGCTTTCTTTTTTCCACTCTAGTATGTAGCACAATCTTTGCTCATCAGTTGTGTAAGTCAAAGTCACATCAAACCAGGCCTTCCTTGGCATAAAATAACAGGGTGAATTAGTGTTTTGAGGAAAACTGCTGATTATGACTAAGTGACAAGAAATCAACTGAATTGCTGCAACTATACAATGTAATTGTATCAATATTCTGAAATGYTGCATTTTGTTTCAAAGTCACTAGTGATACACATTACTTCTGTTGGTGAAGAACAGCCAAAAGATGGGTAGACACAGTTCCCTGAATGGCATTTCACCTGTATGGACCGTGACCATTAGACTGGGGGAAGTTTCTTTATTTCTGTTGTTGAAATTGTTCTACTTTGGAATAACTGGTATTTGTTAGATTAAGTAGATACCGCCTCAAGAGTCTGGGTTTTGGCAGTAGGAAAGCCTGCATTTCAGTCATTCCTCTAATAAATAATTAAATCTCAAAGAGAGATAAAAAAAAAAGCCTCAGAAAGAGTTAATGAGAAAGGGCCTCTAGCCTTGCAGCAAGAATGTTCTTCTCTAGAGTAGGAGACATGGGATTTGAAGAGTTCTCCCACATCCCCGTCGAGTAATTTATTAGTGGGGGAAAAGGAGATGACAGATTCCTTCCAACTAATGTTTTCTGAGAATGGATGGGAGAAGTGTCCCACYGACTGCAAACTGAGAAAAAGTTGGTTGCTGTAATTCTTAAATTTGTTTTGTAAATTTAACTTTTTGATCCATTGAAAATATTTGCATTTTTATTTATGTTCCTTATATAAAACTCAATTCTGCAGCAAAGCCTAACAGGAAGTAGCTAGATGAAAATGGCTGTATTTTTAAATATATTTGCATAAATTTTTGACCCTTGTCCTGTATTTAAACACTTTTATACAGAAATACTGAGTACTTTTTAACAGTGATGGTTCCCTCTAAGCTGTTGGTTCTCAGCATCTACCCAAACTCTAAGCACTCCTTCAATTTTTGACTATGTTAGTCTATGGAACTTGACACAGTCTATGGAGAGAATGAATATCAGAATGGGGACACTGCTCTACCTTGACCCCTTTGCTTATTTTGTGGTGCTATCCTTACTGTTAAGCTCTCCTCCTCTTGACTAGAGATCACGCAGACTAAATCACAGGTAGAAAATTGTTTTAGTGATCTCTAAATATGGAACAAATGAGGGTCAATGCAAAAAAAAATCAGAGAGTCTTTAGAAGCTGTGCTGGTATAAGCTTTTATCCAGTGCGTACATGCCTGTTACCCTTTTCTCCTTCCCCCCCCATCTCCCACACCAAGAAATAAAAGGTGGTAGATGACATAAAAGCTAAGTAAAAATAACTGAGAACAACTCCTAATAGCGTAGTGCTTGTCTCGGAGTAGGATGAACTAGCTACTGCTTAGACCAATGCGCAGAATATATATGGTCACTATATATGGTTTCATGAGTTAGCAGGGGAGACATCCAGAAAAGAAATAATTGCTGTCTCATAGAGTTGTAGAATAATATGTATTGGAAAGTATCTCTAGAGGTTACTTGATTCAATTCCTTCCTCAAGGTGAGGGTCTTTGCTTTAGTTCCCCTTAGCTCATGTAAAGGGAAAATATCGTGTGCATTCAACCAGAGAAATAGATCTTTTCCTTATGCTGCTGTTGGAGAGAGCAGCTGTCAAAGAAGTAAAAAGCTGGTGATACGAGCGCTTTGTCAGTAATAACTAGCTTTTAACCCTGACACAACTCTGTCAACTATCATTCCTTGCACTCTAAAGATCAGTGTTTTGTGGTGGCTGTAAAACTAATAAAGCTTGTGACAATCTCAGGATAGCTGATACAACTCACTCAGTTTAGTGTCTCTTCATGGATCATATTTGGAAGCATACCTGCTGCAACACTGACTCATTTTGACTGGGGGAGGATCAAAGTGCTGTTTGAGAAGGCGATGCTCTCAGAAGKCCTACAGACTAAAGTGGTGTGAACATATCCACAGGAAGTTTTTCTTGGCTAACATCTGCTCACTGGCTAACATTGGCTCAACTTTAGAGGAAGCACAATTGATCTAAGACATTTTCCCAGTGGTCATATAAGCTGGGGAAAAAGAAGCAAAAATTCATGCGTCTTTCCCATTGTGATGAAAAACCTTCCAAAATTTAGGTGTAATTCCCCAGTTCTGGGGTACTAAGATTCGAAGCTGTAGGATTCTCTGTCTTGTGCTCCGAACCATATAACTCTGTGGGGAACAGAATTTTATAAGCCATTTACAGAAATTACTGGGTGTAGCCATATTTTTGCAATTTTGAGAATTTGTCACTCTGGCAGATTTTAACCGAGAGATTGTTTTTCATGAACTGGTCACAAACTTTCAGATGAATATAGCGCTGTTGAATCACTCCATTTTTTCCTGACCAGAAAGAAGCCCACAAAGCATCTATTGTTTTAACTGTGTATATTGTAATTCTTAGATTTTTTCAACTATGGCAAAGTAATTTTATATTCAACTCCAATGCTCCACTTGTTGACTGTGTAATTCATTATGTGAGTACTATAGATGCTTTACTGTAACAACAGAATACAAGAATTTCCCTAATTTCTCCCAGACTTTATCATCCTGAATAAGCATTTTAAAAACTTATCAATTCTTGTCAAAAAGTTAATGGTAGGTAAATGAATTACTATACCGTTGTTTCGAATACATATTCCAAGAAAAAATGTTATACCTCTGCATAAATGAACTAGCTAGAAGAGAAGAGATCACATGTACTGAATGCAGTGTTAAGAATTATCCCATAAAATATTTAGCAATAAGTTTTGCTTTGTGTTTGCTAAGTGATCTTTACCTGCACTGCTATGTATTTTTTAATCAAATGCCACAGTGACAAAATGGCCTCATTAATACTTTTTCAAAATTGTATCTGCCATCATGCATCATAAATTGGAAGTAAAGGCTGTAATCTCCTCAGTCTTTTCCCGTTCTAGAAGTTGTAGGTGTTTTAACAACAGGTTGCAGATGATTGTGCCTGCTCGGAAGTCAGTCCGTGCCAGTAGTGATCTAACCACGATGATCTCAGAATGCAATGGAAGCAAAGCTTGCAGGCAGCAGCTGGAAAGGGATCAACCTTTTGGCATGCAAATCCTTCTTTGAGTCTAAAGCAGAGGACCTGTCTTCTCACACTTTTCTTTTGATTTAAAGGGAATTAGCTACTATGCCATAACACTAGTTACCTGGTAAACGTTATTTTCTTTACACCGAAAAGAAAGAAGTGAGAAGTGAGCCTTTGTGGTGTCCTGGCCATTTCCCCCAGCTTAGCACTATTTCCTTTTATTGAAGGGTGAGCTTTTTACTGTTGTAACATTGTAAACTTTGCTTTTGGGGCTTCAAGGTTCAGCTTATGAGGAATGTTCTTCAAAGGATGCCACAAAACGTGACAGAACCACCGAATTTACACAGTGTGTACATCTGTGCAGGTAAATGTCAGTGGAACAAACAGCATGTTCTGACTGGTGATCAGTGATGTTGCAGCTGTGACCATTGCATTCACCAAGCACAGATCTTACTGTAAATTCAGTTTCGTGACAGAAGAAGCTCTGTGTAAGAGACCATAAGAAGGATTATGGCACATTTTCGCTAGTTTAAAATCCCTGAGCCACATGGCCTGAGCCATGGATAACTGCTAAAAGTGTGCTGTAACTATCAAGAAATCGTTTTAAGGAACAGAATTAACAAGCATAGTTGGTAAGATTTTCTGCAAGGATTACGTTCCTGTTTGAACAATATGCTTGACATAATGTGGGTATAGAAATATTTCACTACTGGAGACCTTTTTTCATTCCTGCTTTGAAAAGGATTTCATAATATTGTAGGTTATCAAGTCATCCATTTGTATGTTCCAAATTTGTGGCTAATTTTGTTTAGTGTGCATAGTAATACCATCCTGTCTATGTTACAGTGCAACCAGGCTAATCCTAATATAACTGGATCAAAAAGCTGTTAATAGTGTTAATAATTTCAAAGGAAAGATTCAAAAGATAATTAAATTACAGTAATTATTTATTCGTATAACCATGTCCTCCATCATTTTACAGCAGCAAGCTGTATAAGAAGAATATAAGACTGAATATGCTGTGATAGACATGCCTAATGTCCAGGCTGCCTTCCCGTTGTCCTTAAAAAGAGTCTATGATCAGAGGAAACAAACAGCTGCCTCCATTTTTAATCTGTAGCCTCCTCATTCCTACATTCCAGAAAAGGTTGATGTCTGGCTTGCTTCTGCAGTGCCCCAGGCTTCAGCACATCCAGAGGTTTGGAGTGATGACTGAGTGCGTGGGTATTGTTAGTTACACCTTGTGGTGAGCTGTTCAACCTGGTATCTGCTTCTGATCATCCTGCCTAGATTTGTCTCTGAGCCCTTGTTCTGTTAATGCAACCCTTTATTCATTAGAAGAGCATAAAGTTTTTTTTTTCCCTGAAAAGTTGTCCAGTGTTACCTGGGAGAGATAGATATTTTTCTGTAGTCAATAATGGGTAGTCAGTCAGCTGGGATTTTCAACTAAAGGTATAAGCCACAAGGTTTGCCTGAAAACTGCATCTCCAGAAAGGGAAAGAGTCCCATACTGGATGCTGAAGGAAAATCCCTTTCATTACTGTTAAGAAGTGTAGAGATACAGCCTCCCTCCCACTTAGTTTCCTCCTTGTTCCATTTATGGTGGAAATATTTGATATATCATAAAAGTCTTATTATTGAGTCATTTTCAGTGGCTTCTACTGAAATGGTTATTGTTCCTGCTAAAACCAGAGAATATTTTTGGTTATCTCCATGTAAAACTAATAGAGTGATAATGTATCTTTTAAAATGCTGATTTCCACTGTTAATAGCTTGTTTGCCTACAGTCACATGCTATTTATAGGTGTTAAAATTACTAATTTTCTTGGAGATTATCCTGCAGGATAAAACATTCCCTAGTATTGTGTCAACAGCTCCATGCTGGTGCTTAGGTGAGTATAGCTCAGCATACTGAACAGGGAGGTGTGTAATCTTAAAGAGAACTGTGACAGTGGACCCTTTCGTGGCTTCACTTTTGACTCCCTGGAGGCTGTGTTAAGAAGCTCAGGTTGGATCAAACCTTCTCAGTGAAATCTGTAAATTGCCAGTAGTTCTGACAAACAGAGATGCCATTTAGGATCAGAGAGCCCCTGTAAATAGTTAGGGTCATCCCTTCTCATAAACATGTTTAGATGCAGAGGACAGATGTGTAAAGTCATGCAAAACAGGCAGCAAGGGATGGAAGAAAACATAACAAATGATAGCTTACAACCTCTCATTTTGCCTGTGGCCTAGGAAACAACATGCCATCCTTGAGTTAGGAACCATAAATTCTGGACCTGTTTCTTCGGAAACTTGCRTGTTATATTTCTGGAGCACACAAGCTGTGTTAGGCCTGCTAGCAAGCAGTTTCTGCACTGCCCTTACTTATTTTAAATGCATTTGCCAGGTTCCTCAGTTCCCTATGAATAAAATGACAGCCACTACTTTATGGTATGTCGCAAAAATAAAGTTAATTATGGATTGTGAAGTGCTCGGTTGTATTTTTATGCACCTCATATACATACCATTAAGGGGGACACTGGCAGGGAGTCATATACTTGCTTATTTGTTTTAAAGTTGCTAATCATTAAATATTTTTTTAAGGTACTAGCAATTTTGAGCTACATGTATGAGACATGCACATCAAGAAAAACTCTTTAGAAATGTTTGATTTTAATTGGATTTKTACATGACTAGAAGAGTGCCAGCTGCATTCTCATTACAGAATGATTCACATTTTAAGCTGACTAGAGAAAATATAAGTGAAAAATTCTATTTTCATGACATCTGAAATCAAAGAAATGAACTGTACCAAGATAAGCATTTATTAATGCCTCAATCAAAACTATTTCTACAGAGGTATGTTTGAGTAAARGTTGTGAAAATGGGAATGCCCTATCTTTTGTAATTATTCTTTCAATACATCAACCTCAGACTATATTTGATGTTGTAAATTACTTTGCAAATTGTATTATTTTCTCAGTATGAGTCTCTTTTTTGCATTTCATGAACTGTATTTTTTTTAAGTGAAAACATTACATAAAGAAGCTTTTAGAACCATGTATGCTAAAATGAGTCTGATTTCTCTTATTAGAAAAAGAACATTAAAAAACATAATTCTGAAACTTCACTACAGTGAAGAAATTATTAAAAARGGTAGAAATGCTTAAATGTAACTCACTCTGGACTTTATACGGCTTTGGATGTACAATGTGATTTTCATGTCAGGTCATAGACTGGCTATCAGCTTGCATGCCTATACAACTGTACAAAGTGTATATACAGAAGCTTATCTGATGGGAAGGGCAAAGAGGCAAAATGAGAAAGGGCACCTTTGAATGACCGGTATTCTCCCATGGGGTTGTCTKTGGCACAGCAATTGTTACTCAGCACACATTGATAAAAATACTGGACATGAGAGATTCTTGCATGACTAGCATAATGAAAAGGAACCTCAGATAAAGAATTTAAGCAAAAAAAGACTTACAAGAGAGAAAGAAAAGYACCTAGGGCTGCCTGCTGACCAAAAGGAGGAGATTCACATTCTACTTAAAAATATATATATTTTCCTCTAACGCAGACAAGTTCAACATCAACTTTGCTGCATTAACTGTTTAACTTTATTTGTCTGTCAGAATTTGTATTCCTGATGATGATACCACAATACCTTCTACTACCTTTCGTCAGAGTATTCTGGAGCATCTTACAGTCAGACTGTAAGATGCTGACAGACCAATTCTGAATACTACATCTTTGTGCTGTACTTCCTAGGGACTGAAAGGAGTCTTTCCTGCAAACTAAGTGGTAGAAAGCCATCACATTTATCAGCTCAGGGAGTGTTTTCTCTTATTTTAACTTTTTCATAGTTTTGCTTAGCATCTTGGTAACTTCTACTTTAAGACAATATCAACAGTAAAGCATCYAGCAGATAGTATATTCTTGGCTATTTTTTGTCAGGTTTAAAACAGTATTTTCAACAAGCTTGGCTTTTTGGACTTTACAACAGTGTTATTGTTCTTACTTCTTTTTCAGTTTGTCTGTCTTCTGCATCAAGCCTCTGAACATGAGGCTGTTTGCATCACAGCAGGGTGGGGGATCTGCACTGTGCCTTTTCTTCCTTTCTCAATTCTGAACCCATCTGTTGGCCAGTGCTAAATGTTGGACGCTCTTGTTTGCTAAAACTCCCAACACGCCAACAAAGTGGATATTCTAAGAAGGTACATTTTTCTTGTACAGAACAGGAAAGTGAGAGACAGAAAGAATTTGATATATTGTTCAAAGCTGTTGGTTGGATCAGGATCAGAGGGCCCAGGAAGATTTCCTTTTCCATCTCATAGAGAAAACAAAGTATAGTTATGCTATGGAGTCTATAATTCTGTGTCTTCACTTCAGAGCCTGGAGATCTTTTGAAGCAGGTTTTTGGTTTTTTTCTCCTGTTCCCATCATCCCATGTCATGACTACTTTTCTTTAAGGAGGATCACTGCAGTCCAGATAATAGGATTCTCCAGATAATAGGATTCTCCAGATAGGACTGTATTGTGCCAGTCAGTCAAGGTATCTTAGGATGTGCGTAACTGGGGTCAAAGGATTTGCCTTTCTTGTTCATATATGGTTCAGAACAAATGTAATTAATGTCTTTGGGAGGAACATACACAWAACTTCCTCTTGCCACAATGTCCTTAGTAAATCAAAGACAAAGGTCTTTTGCTGTAGGCAGTCAATGCACTTCTCTCTCTAAAGAAGCAACATCTGCATTGACATAATTTATATTCTATAACTAGGATGGCAGTGATTAATAGATTGCCTTTCCAGTCAGTTAGCTGCATATTGTCTTCTGTTTGTTATCTGAACGCGTTTGTTCTTACTGAGCCATTTAAGATATTACTGGCAAATTATTCTGTGGTAAGACCCTTATTTTAAAAAGCCTCCATTCAGTAGAGATAAACTATATAYACATACCTAGTTTTAAACATATGCTTAAATCTTCTAGATTTTAATGGATTTGAATACTTAAATAGATTTTCGGTTCTACAGCCCAGAGATTAAAATGCTTTGCTGAAGCCCATAGGCTTAAGAGTGAATATAACAAATTWTCCTATAGATATTGAGACAGAGGTTATGTCTTAATTTGTTCCCAGCTGAACTGACGAACTGGGGAGATAGTCTAAATTGAGCTAATGAAAATTTGTAGAGAAACGATTGAAAAAGCTTGAAATATTTGTTCTGTTTGTGTGTGTGTGTGACAGTGTTAGAAGGTAATGTCACAGGAAAAACAGTATAAGGCATTATGAAAATGAAACTTCTGAAGAAAGATAATAAAGTAATTTCTAATGTCCTCATCAATTACTAAGAGGAGGAAAGAGTGTGTATATAGAGTTGTTTTTGAAGGCTTGCCAGATGGCCTTGCTGATCGAGAAGTCAATTAAAAAAAATTTAAGTTCGTCCTTGCTAGTTAAACAGTTTTACTGAACACTTTTTTGCTATCTAGAATTATTTTTTTATGTAACTCTTCTGTGACTTGTTGCTTTTCTACAAAAACACAAAGCACAATGTGGATTTAATGAAACAAAAACTACCTTCTTCCCTCTGCCCTGACTATTTTTTTCCAGGCACTACAATGTATCCTTTATCATTTTGATCATTATGGAGAAGAGAGGGGAAAAGAAGAAAGTGCAAGAAACACTTTAGAGTTAAAGAAAATGATTTTATCTTCCTGATGTAGTATTTAGAAATGAAAATGTCATAGCATGTAAGATGTGAATTTACAAGTGAGGTACTGTGGRTAGATGATTGTTCCTTCATTTCTTCTAGTATATCCAACAATGTCAGTGTTTACAAGTTACTATCCTTGGTACTGTGCTTCAAAAGTCCTCAAAATTGAAGTTCCTTGAGTGTGGATTGAATGATTTCATAATGCTGAAGTCTTCAAAGGGAAGACTTTAGGACAGAGTTGACTGAAACATTTCTCTCTGCAGACAAGCAGTAGTGCTTTAGAAATGCTGACAAGCTTGGGAACAGGAGTGAAATTAAATTGTTCTATTTAGGAATAGGTGTTTGGAGAGCAACTGTATGAAAGGAAATGCAAAAGAGAACTTCATCTGGGAAAAATAAGAATTTTGATGTTAGGTGAAGTTGGTAAAAATGGAAGAACAAGTAGGTCAGGCAGACAGCAGATGCCTCTGTTTCACAAAGCAACCTGCTGGTACAATCTGCAACAAKGAGCAGGAGTTTCCCAAAGTGAGAACCAAAGCTTTGAATGAATGCCATCAGTATTTGTCATGTCAAAACTAGTAATATTTTAACTGACCGTACCTGATTTGGATTAGACCTACATTTTTTGTGAAATACCAAGATTGAAAAAAAAAAACAGCTAAAAGACAGGTTACTGCCATTGTTGTGCCCAGTATCTTACAAAATGAGTTAAGCTGRTTGGGACAACCCTATTGACTTCAAAGAAAACTCTTGATGAACATTATGCAGATGGAAAGAGAAAAGGAAGTACACCCTTAGGGCTGCCGTGGTAAATGCTGGCCTGTTAGCAGGGGAAACTAAATTACATGTTAAACGGTCACTATCTCTAGGCAGGCATGAGCTTGAAGAAAGTCAAGCAGCAAATCCATTCTAATGCATAAAATCATTTCCACTGTGAGTAATTTGTCAGTTCCCTCTTTTTTCCATTCTGACATAAGTTGAAAGTAATGTTTAATTATCTGGCCTTTCTGTTTCTCTTTTTCTGTTCCTTTATGGTTTCTCAATGTCCCTCTAATAAGGAAAATTGCAAATATGTCCAAGAAAAATAGCAAGGGAGGAAACTAGTTTTCAAAAAAAGTTAACTAATCAAACTATTTTAATCAGAAATGTCTTGCCTGTTAGTATTTCTTCCTTTGTTTTAAAATGAAGATGCCAATTTAAATTACCTTTGTTTGCAAATGAATGTGGTGGCCTTTAATTCTGTCTCTGGAAAAATCTCTGTAACCTTGAGTTACAGTGGTTGCACGTGAACTTACGGATCTACTAAACTATCAGAAAATGCTGTAATTTCTAGTCCCTGTCAATGATGTGTTCCTGTGCAGGGACTGAAAGCAATCAGTCTGTCAGGGCCCTGGGGGCCCTGCCCCTGCCTGGCCACAGCTTCCCTGAGCCCCACTCCAACCCCCACCAGCGGGCAACCTGCGCTGCCTCCCCGCAGCCTGGGGCTGCCCCATCTGCCCTGCTCCCTGGCGGGACCAAGGATGGGCCCTGGCAGCGAGGCCCTGCCCTGCTGACTGTGCCGTGGCCCTCGGCCCCTGCTCCCTGTCCCCCAGGGGAGTGGCCAGCCCTTGCTGCTCCCCGCCACAGGCTTAATTAAGGATAAAGTCTACTGGAGGGGCAAGAGAAAAAAAAAGAATATATATATATATATATATATAGGCATGCTGCTAAACTGAAATTAAATTAAAGCTCTGGCCTCCTAACAGTTCCTCACCTTTCCTTAGCACTGAATGTCATTCTCAATACTGGCATTTTGTGTTGTATAATGCAGCTGTGTTTTGCGTCGTGAATACTAATCATATCATTTTGAAAAGGAGAGAAATGAAATAGGTAAYGCTGAAGAAACATGGAGAGAGTCACAGTAACAGAAAAAAACAGAGATGTCCTTTTCGATCTCTGTAAGCGCCTTGGGTAAGGATGTATTCATTGTATTAGGTGTTCTGACTTCCTTTCTACCCAGACTTATCACAGRTTCTACTCTAAATGGGTAACAGAGACAGGTCATTTTTATAAAAAAAMTGGATCTACTTTTAGTCTAAGTAAAATTTTGCTCTACAAATCATTCTCTTTTTAAACGACTTAGCAGGAAAAGGTCAGAGAAGGGTCAAAATAATGTAGTATAGAAAGCTAGCGTCAAACTTACTTAATGTTGTAGTAATGTGTCATTCTTACTATTCCAGAGATTTTTGTCTGAGATATGGTTAACTTTTTAAATCAGATACCTCTTACTGGGCTTTAGCCATCTGTTGTGTAATTGCATCTCTGTTCTCATTTCAAAAAAGAAGATASAGTGGTCTGGAAAAGTTAGGAGAAGATCATTTTGCTGAGGGCTCGAGTTTAATAAAGCTAGAGAAGCATGTGCTCACTGTTGTACAGACAGCGAAGAAGCACTTTGCCTCTAGATTTTGRCTATTTGAATGCAATGGAATCCTTTCACAGGCCACTAAAGTAACTATTAGTGAACAGTATACTGTCATTAATCCAAACTCCATCTAATCTTTTTAAAATTCTTGTGATATCTGGAAATCAAATAAAACTCAATAAAATCTGTGGTGTGGCCTTTCTGTTTCTCTTTTTCTGTTMCTTTATGGTTTCTCAAAGTAATGAGAAGAGCAGTACCTCAATTATTAAGGTATACCTAAGGTAGGCTTTTCAATACTAATATTTTCCACACGTATCTCCCTTTAAGTTTAGTACCCATATAGCAGGTGGGGAAAGAGGCATGGCTTTATGAATCATTTCTTTAATTTTTTTTGAAAGTTACACAGAGATTTTCTTCATTGTTATTAACTCTTTCAAATAAGCACCTTTCATGTATTTCATAATTTTAAAACCAAAGATAAAGTACCTTTCCATTGAAGTTTCTCTATTTGTTTTGTTTCTCTAGAGACAGTTTTTTTGTTTCTCGTCCCCCTCTCAGCCTCCTACCCCTCTTTCAGGAATTAGTCAGAATGCTTCATGCTTTTCTGGTAGAAACTAACTTTTTCCTAGAACTTCCTGATGTTTAAATCCTGTTACCTCTGAAATTGATATAGTTACTATTAAGTGGTGTAATTAAATGCAAAAAGGCGACTTGTGACCTGTTATGTGTATAAGCAACAACACTGGTGCCATGCCAGACTCAATCCACAAAAGGTATCTATCTATACAAGAGAAATAGTGAAAATCATTACAGCTTAAAAACATGTCTAAGAGCATTCTACATAACCTTCCATTAAGTTGAAAGCACRACTAGATTTAACAACATGCATTTACTAGCAAGATTTCTCTATAAAATCACCCACTTTTAAGAACAGTAAAGCGATTTCCATGAAAAGTTTCATTTACTTCTTATTGATTTATTTAAATGGGTCATCTGGAAAAGAAAATCACTACAAATTTCAAACTGAAGCAGTCAAGGTAAAGAGACTACTTCACTAGTAGCATTATGCTGTTAACGGATTGGGTTAAAAGGTGTGCAGTCGTACTGCTTTGATTGTTCTTGCATAACCATTCCATTTTAATTGCAAGCTAAATGGAAGAAAAATGTAGTCATGGACTCGAAGGCTAACCCTACAAAAACATATCTATTAAATATGGGAAAACTGACAAAACTCCTAAATCTTCCATACTGCAAAACTGTTTCATTTTTTTACTTACAAATTTCTCTGATTTTGAAATACAAATGGAATTAAAATAATAGAGGAAGGAAGAATGAGAATGTCAATAAAATTAGAATGTCATTCCAAAAGTGAAAAATAGGACTGCTTTCATCACTTATTTATCAAAGCATGCTAATACGAAACTTCATATTTGAATTAGGAGAGAACTTGGGTCTATGGGGGTTATTTGGTGGAGGGGCTCTTTTGGGGGGGCTGGATGTGAGAGACGAGAGATAAGGGAGGCTGTTCTTTCTCCCCCTAGAACTGCTCCTGACATTTGCACAACAGATGCTGTGGAAAATTTGCTAATGCATCATGTGCCCTTATGCTGTTGGGTATATAACCCTCGCAGGACACACCTCCCTGACTGACCTTCAGAGTCAATGATGCGCTGTGCTGACCAAACAACGAGGGGTTACTTTTAACACTTCTCTTAGGCAAAGCCAAAAATATTTCAGTGTTTCTCAGTATTTTAGCTAGTGATACTGCTTGAAAAGCCAGTGTCATAGAAATTCAGCTATCCTCTTTTCTTCTGAGACAGTTCTAGATTATCACCATTACGATACTAAGCTRCTCAGATGCAAAGGAGGAGAGGTTATGCTGCCACTGTATATCATTCACCTCCCTTACAAATGAATAGAATATTTTAGTCTCCAAACCTGTTAGGCAGTTTACTGATCTAGCACTACATCTGTTTAGGAACTGTAAAGAAAAACAGCTTTAAAATAAAACTGAAGAACATGAGGAAGCTAAAGAAAGGGAAAGGGAAAGAGAAATCTATTACAGAAAATGCAGACTCTGAAATCAAGTGCATCATCAGGTGTCTGCAGTGTGAGCAGGGGAAAATGTGATTGTGTGGAGTGTGATAACAGTTCATTTTCTGTAATACTTGTTCTCTATCAGATGTACTTGTGGATCTCCATTATAGTTAGACCGGTATTTTAGGACTATTTTAGTGAGTATTTTTTATCTTTTAAAGAATGCACAGAGGGCAATATAAGATGTCAGGTGAAAAGAATGCAGCAAACATGGATGGAAGAGCTTGACTATTTTAAGTCCATAAAAGTGARTCAACAGAATTTCCTTCTCTTAAAAAACTTTTTCTAGTATGGTTTACATTTGTACTCAGTTTAGAAGGTACTTAGAGAAAAAAAGGGATTTCTTTTTATGGCTTTCTGATTGGCCTCATGTACATTGGGGAGTCAGGGTGAGCTGCTCAGACTTCGACATGGTTGTTTATATGTAGAATGACTGACTGATGTTATTATATACGTACTACCCTATGAGTAGGAAAAAAAGTTACATTTTTAGAAAGCCTTGAAGTGACTTTGAAAGCAGTGTCTTGCAGTCGCTTAGGAGCCTTCTTATTTTCTCTTTTTAGCAGCTTATAATATAAAAAATCTAGTAGTTTCAAAATGAAGAAAAAGTTGGAAGTTGACTTGTCCTAAAGAATGGCTTCACTTGAGGATTGTTGCTCACTGAGAATGATCGACGATTTTGGATACTCAGTTTGACACCTTAAAAGGGCCTGATTTCAAATTTTTGGAAGGGAGTATGATTTTAAAAGAATCTAGTATAGTTATCKGTGAGCATCCCAGCTCATAATTTCCAGAGCAAGGCTGTCCGAATGGAAGGATAATATCCCTTTTTTGTTCTGGTCTAGTGCTGAAAGATTTCCTGAAATAAATGATTGGTAAGAACAGCAGAGTAGTGGGATGGAAGAGAGTATCTACCACTGTATTTACTGTTCTGTTTTTAAAAAATACATATATTTTGTTGAAAAGCATCATGGTTGTAGACAGTGTGAAAAGCTTTTTCATATGTTGTTTTATAATAAAAACTTCGTGTTGAATGCACTTTTCTTGCTGCTTTCCCAAGACTGTTGACACTCTTCATACTCAGTAAAGTGAAGGATTTGGAGAAGTTGCTGGCAAATGGGAAACTACTGAAGGAATGGGTGAGGGGTGCTCACTGCAGAACAGCCTTGAGGAAAAATAGTCTGTTCTGTTTTCATTATATTAGGGCTGCTGCCAGCAGGTCCAAACTTGATGTAGATGTAGAACCCAGCTCATTTCTGACATAGGGATTTCTATCTGTACCAAATTTGATAGCTGACATATATGTCATCTAGTTAGTGGGGGGAAAAGGAAATAAAAGAGTTAAGTCTTTGTTGAGCAGGTCATTATTGTCATGCTGAGAGTATTTGAAGGATTGTAACTGGATTGTTTTGCTATTCTGCTGAATTTCTTGTTGTACCCCACAGCTGATTTACTTACATTATTCCATGTGGCTCTTTGTACTGTTAACAAGATACTGTTACCAAGCTGTAGCAAGAGGATATGCATGAAATCTCTGCTCCAGTGGGAATTCTTACCCTGACTTCACTGGAGACAAGACTCATCCTGAGGACTGCTCATTTTTACCTACATAAAATGCTGTGGTGCCAGTAGAATGGAGTTTATTGTTTAGATTAGCATCTACTGTACGATTTGTGCTCAGACATTGAAAGGTGTTCATTATTTTAAAGTGATTTGTTTCTTCCTGATGCTCATAAATAACTCTCTAAGGGACTGGAAGCCAAAGCCTTCTGTTTTCTTCCCATCCTTCTTGTACACGCTCCCCCCCCCCCTTTCCTGCATACGTATTTATTTAATTGTTCAGGCTGTTCAGAAGAGTTGCATAATGTGGATCAGATTAAACCACAGCTGGCTTTTACAAATATTGATAGAACCTCAGCATGCTTTTAAAAGAAAACATGGAAAGAATTCTATGAATTCTGAGAACAAATATGCAAAATATAGTATGGGAATTATTAATTCTTTTATTTTTCTGTGTTAAATTTCTTAGCGTTCAGGTTGCAGTTTCTGCATTAAGAGAAAATATTAGATATTGTATGTATTGCTAAGCTCTTATTCACTACTGCTTTTAAAATAATGTTACTACAGGGAAGGGAATAGGAAATCTTAGGTAGGAGATGTGGTGGATTTCAGCCACTTGTACCGTGGCTGTTAGCAACTGGTTGTCTGACAAGCCAGGTTACATTTGCTGATGTTATGATAAACTGCTATTTTTAAGATGCCAGATTTGGCCCAAGAAACTGAGAGTGGAATTTATCCCAATAGTTCATACAATCAGCTGTGACAAGCTCCAGTTGTTTTCTGCTCCCTGTCCATCATAAGCAAGACGTTATCACTTGTCAGAAATCTTCTTCCAGGTGGTATATGTAGCTTTAGTGTTGTGTCTGTCTGATGAAAGGCATAGTGAATSACTGAGCGCTCAGTAAGATGAGCTCTATCTATTGACTACTGTTTTCTTAAGTAAATAGAGCAAGGTGTTGCTCTATTTAATGAAGCAATGAAGTGCCAAAAAATACGAAGCTGTATGGATCTCAAATGTCATGATACCACAAATGTTGCTAATATAGTCTTTTCATTTGAGCCTGTCACTTCACCAAATTACATKATGTGAAATACTCATTCTAATTCTTTGCTAGGGAGCCATAGGAAGTCTCAGACACTATAAATGACTGTATGCTTCATTCTACCCACGTGAATGGTTCCAGTGACATCTGTGGGACTAACTGCAGAAGTTAATATATGCATAATTCTAGAATTTGAGTTTGCATTGTAAATTGCCTTTCCATGTTTGTGGGGGACGGGGTAGAATTGTGAGGTCTCTGTGGGTCATTTAAACCTAGTCAAGCAAGCACAAAATGATGTTCCTAATGGCCTGTTGGATTTCTGCAGGAAACACTTCATAAGTCATTCCTCATACACATATATCTTTCTGAGTGTTCAGAGAAATGTGTATGCATGAGGAGAAATTAAATTAAAAACTGAGTGAAAGTCTGCACTGTAAAAAAGATCTGTGAAGAAAGAAAGATTTGTATTGTAAAAAGATAGTAATCTTGGGACTGATAAATCTTGATGAAAAAGCTTTTCAGGTTGTAGGTACCTCCATTTTTATATTGTTTCTTAGCTCCACTCCCAGGCAAACAGGCTCATTTGCCATGAAAGAATGATGCCTTTGTGTCCCTCTTCCCCGGTATAGTTTGGCTGCCAAGTAAATTACTTTTGCAAAGTGGAAGACACGAACAGTGTAGCTGCAGTAATCTGAGCAAGGTTCTCTACAGAACCTTAATGCTCTGAAGGGCCTGAAGTTGAAAAGGGAAAAGTTGTCATGTGCTTCTAAGAGGCCTTCCAGGGGCAATTCCAAATTGGAATTTCCATTAGGTATTTCTTTCAGATATCCATTTGGATAGCCATTTCCAATTGGGATATTCATTTGGGTAGCTAAATCTCAGTAAAGGGTACTGTGGGTCTTTTTAAATTTCCACTCCATTTATGTCAATCCAGTTAATCCATCTTTTATTTCTTTCAAAGTGCACCGTCAGCTGCTAAAAGCCTCCTAATTTACAAAAGCCATAAATAGGTGGCACCTGACACAATTCTTTAACAACATGGCTGAGGACGTAGATCATGTATCTGCAGCATCCTCTATTGATGCTATTTGGTAACTTAAACTTTGTCCATTATGGATATGTCTATTTAAGGAGTAGTACAAAGCTATTTTTTTTCCTCATAAAGGCTTCATCTGAGCATTTCTGAGTGTTCCAGCAATATACCCTTCTCTGCCAGTCAGCTCAAATCTTAACTGCAACTAATGTTTCTTCTAATATTTTCTCCCCACAATTGCGGCAGGCAATTGTGAAGAGAGCCCTTGTGTGATTTTTTTTAACAAATAGGATAGTCTCATCTTAAGTTCAGCAATCTCTGTAATTCAGCCTATGAGCATAAAACTGTGCTTCCAAAGCACTCTAGCAATTCCTAGTCCAGGAGTTCCTTCTGTATYGACAGTGTTTTTGTCCTCAGTAACAGAAGTCCAGTAAGATACTGTGAGACATGTTATGTCCTCTGGCAAGAGTTTAAAGGGGACAAATGAATCTCACCTCTTGGGGAGAAGAGGTGGCACCTTCTTTTCTGTGTAGTCACCCAGGGGCACAGACATACTAGGAAAGCTGAAGCTGAGATTGTATCCCAACAGGCACTTGTTTCAGCATGCATTAGGTGCTTCCCAAGTAGCTAGGCTGTCTCGAGGGGAGGCGGGGTGTAGAAAACTCGGGTAGTGACCATGTCAGCCATTCCAAGTTAATCTGTCACTGCTTAGGATCCAAAATCCTATGAGTCAAAGTCTGGTGTCTGTCCTCTTTCCAGGGTGGTCAAAATATCCCATATGTATTAGTAAGAGTTTGGAGCACAGGCACAGTTAAGCCCTAAGTTAATAATACACAATAACAAAAAAGTCCACTTACTGCTTAATATAAGACTATGACACATAGGGGAAAGTAATGTGAGAACTGGGAAAAAAGACTACACAGAGGAAAACTATAAAACTCTAAAATAGCCTATTTGTTGAAGAAGGGTGCCTGGTATCTGTGGGGATTAAAGATTAAAAATGGCTTGAGGCACTTCACATAAGCACAGTATGTGCAGTTCAGAGGGAAGAATACTTTCAAGTTTGGCTCTAAATATTGAAGCTAAATTTATGAAGTGGGGTTTTTTCAGAAATTTTGATGAATTCACAGGCTATTTAAATGCTTTCCATGACTCTACAAAATAAAAAGACAAAGCAAGTATTCCCAAACTGTTCAATAATTAAACACTGGTTCAAAGAGGTTTTTTCCCTACCTGGCTAAATACATATTTAAGTTTAAAGTAACATAACCCTGTAGGAAATGGGTATGATACAGTCTGATCTCTGATCATATGCAGAATGGTTGCAGCTGAGATCACCTTAGCTATTTTAGAGTGCTCTAAAGTGGGAGTGTGCTTTATTCATCCTGAAGAATTGCTGCCTGTGAATTGTAAAATATTAGACCAATGTATTTGTTTGCTACTCCCACTAACAAAATTGCATGGTATAATTTAAGGATATGYTTGACTGACAAGGTTTACATTTTGACTTTATGTGCCGTGTGTATGTTACTGCGAGTTGTTTCACTGAAGGATAAGGCTATCTCTCACAGAAATTCTTTTTTCTCTAGAAAAAAGAATTGGCAGTGGAGGGCAAGAATAGAGAGCAAGGGGAAGGGGGAGATGTAGTACAGGGGTGGCTGCAGACTCCACTAGTAATCTAAAAACCAGGAATTTAGGATTCTATTTAGCTTTTTTCAGCACATAGCTAATATGTTGAGGAAAGTGTTCTTCATACACTACTGCTGTTCTGAGGTTGACGCTGAGCAGTAAAGTACATAAAATAAAGACAGAAGAGGGCGCTCAAGAATATGCAGCATTGATTGGTGGAGGAAGAATGTGTGTGGAAACCAGGATATTCATTTCATAAAGAATTCTGMGTTATTTTTATTTTGAAACAGAATATCCCTCAACTGGCTTGAAACATTTTTGCTTTGCTAGAAAAGACAAGTGTTTTGTTCCTATTTTAACTTTCAAAATATTTTAAATTTTGCAATAGATAGGCATTCCAAATGAGAAATCAAAACATTCTGAAAATTCAGTCTTGTCAAAATAATGGCTTTTTAAAAACTATTTTGTCTTTTTGTCTAAAATATTATTTCACTGAAATGGGCCCACTTCTACACACACACACACACACACACACACACACAAACACACATATATATATATAGGAGCAGACTATCCAGACAAAAAAACTTATTTGGAAATTTTGATGGTGGTGTCCTTCCTGGGTTACAGACACTTCATGTTGTACATACATATTTGGTCTTCAACTAATCCCAAAACTCCAATAAATGCCACTGAAACCTCAGTTTAAATTACAACATACACCCTGCTTCTGAACATGTCTGTTGAGGTAAAAAGTTATGTGATCACTTGCACTGAACATTCATCATTATATTTAGTGCCAAGTTTGGAGTGCTTCCGCTGGTGACTCGGGACCTGCCTACCGGCATATGAAACCAGTGTTTTTCAAAGCACCTGACTGCAACTTCAAACCATTCAGAATTTATATTCATTGTCTTTCTCACAGTTAGCAGTTTCTCCAACCATAATGAGACATCCACTGTCTATAAGTTTTCTGAAAACACGTGCCAATACTTAGCTCTATCCCATACAATTTACAGTTTAGGCTTCAGTCTAGGCAGTCATTTAGGCACGTATACAAGTCCACTTTTATTTACTGCAGCAGTTAAGAGGTCCTTATAAGCTACTGCACTGTAAATGGGTTTATAGCTTTCTTCATGACTGTATAAGGTAATTATAACTGTATCTGTCATTACTTTAGCCTTGCTGAGTGCTGTTTCCTAATCATTTAAATCTATGTTATTTCTGATAAATCTTCTACGAGGTGATTAGCAAAGTCATCAGATAAAAAGTAAAACACAGAAGGMCAAAAGGTGCAATGCAGTTTTGGAAATTAACCTGTTTAAATAGGTGGTTATTACAAAATGTGAAAACTGTAGGAAAAAACATTGACTAAAGCAGTTATCTAATGTACGATGACTACCGTAACTGCTGTGTTGATGCTCAAGATTAATTAATTTTTTTTGCATCCTCATTGTGGTGGTCCACAGAAATCTACAGGGTTAAAGATCTATGACTTTTCAGCATATTTTGGCTGTGAAATGATTCATTACACATAGACTTTTTCTGTGAATTTGATTAAGTAAGACTAATCGAAAAAAAAANAAAAGAAACGGTGACCTTCAAGGCTTAAGAGAAGATGAATATCCAGCAATCAGCCACAGAATCACAGAACAGGTAAGGTTCCTCTGGGGGACCTCTAGTCCAAAGTCCAAGAGGAAGGGACYTCTGGAGGTCATCTAGTCCAACCTCCCTGCTCAAGCAGCATCACCTAGAGGGTGTTAGACAGGATTGCATCCAGGTGGGTTTTGARTATCTCCAGAAAATGAGACTCCACAACCTGTCTGGGCAACTTGTTCCAGTACTCTGAAGCCMCTTGAACGCAGTTATGCTTTCTGTGTTTTTTGAGTACTACTTAGTTTTGGTTGTGTTTTTTTAATATATCTAAAGTGTAAGTAACATGAATCTTACCTTTTGTGTTTACTGACTTAATTTGTTTTGCCATGAAATAACYGCTGTTCCTTAAGCTACTGGCATGCTTTTAAGTGGACAAGATATGTTGGTTTRCAAATCTCACTCTTCCAGGGAGATTTGCATTTCCAAAATAATTAAATGGGTACTAGTCCATAGCAACGACTGATTGCCTCCCTGATGCCAAGGGCTATCAGGTTTTAAATAAACAGAATGTCAGTTTAATTCTGGATATGTCTTCAGTATTGGAAGAAGTCAACTCATGTTCCCCATTTGCTGCTACAGTCCTAAAAAGTAGACATGGCACTTAACATTGACAGTTTGAATCTGGAGTCATACCTAAAGCCAGAGACTTTGTTTGTTTCTGTTCCTTCTCAAACTATTGACTCAAAAAACTTCATTTAACTATTCTAAACAATTTAAATCTTCTTCTGAGATCTCCTTCTCAACCCCGTCACTTTTTTTAAACCCAGTAACTTGCCCAAATAGGAAACTTAGAAGTTTTGGCTAAAACATCTTGGCGAGCTACCCATTTTGAAAATCAGAGTAGGTGGACTTAATTGATTTACTGCCAGTGGCAGTATATGTAAATTATAGAAGATATGGTTTAAGGCTGATGCCTTAACCAGGAGTCTGCAGCTTCTGTATCCAGTCTCATCTCTGCTACTAAGTAGTGCAGTGTCATGACCAAGTCACATTCCCTTTGTCTGGGTCTGCTCTGCTGTCCACGAGTATTGACTTACTTCTTTCAGAAAAGAAAGTTTATTYTGCTTAGAGCTTTGAGAGTGCACTGAGCATTATGTCCTACGCCTACACATGTGCATTTGGCACACACTGAGGTGTTCACAGCCTGTTAGCAGAAGTGGTCATGAGTGATGTAACCTTCAGAGAACCTTTTTTTCAGTTGGAGGACAAAATAGAGTTTTGAACTGCAGAAAGTCTGGCAGGCTTACTGAGGTTTCAAATTTTTAGACTTTTATTATGCTTTCCATAAACAACTGACTGAAATAATTTAATCTCTTTGTCTCTCTTTTACACGTATTGTGGTTGGCATTAACATCTCTGAAGCAGGGAACTTGAAACTTCCTTCTGGTAGTGTTATGATTCCAATTGCATCTCAGTTATACAACATACACGCCTAAAAATACAACTCCTCCTATCTTTCTTTCTCAGGCAAATTTGACAGTAGGAACAGTGAACAATCAGTATTTCTTGAATGTATCATTTCAAATACTTACCACCATCCTACTTTTAACTCCCTTCCTGTCAAACCACTAGCTTGTATATCAATGTACAACTTTTAACTTCATTCTTTTTTTAAACTGTGGTTTGTTTACCACTTCTGTGCATAAGGAATCCAGCACTGTATCAAGCACTCTTGTTTTCTTTTTTGCCCACTACTGGTATGTCTGAAGCTTGAAGATTCTAAAAAACAGATGCAATCCATTTTTTGGCTTTGCATCCTTTACTATATGCTGGCTCTTTCTGGATGTCAGAGTAAACAACTTCACATACAGTTTTTGCTTCTTTATAGTTTTGAACTCCCTACAGGTCTTTTTGAGATTCTCAGTGAACCATCCGCAATCTCTTAATTCTGTGACATCTTGCTTTTCAAATTCTGTCTATTGCTCAGTGTTAAGTCTTCTTTCTGTAATCTTTTTGAAGTATTTYTCTCTTCTATTTCCCCCCTCCTTTTGTACCCTGATATTTTTTTTAAAAAAATTGATGGGTAGATGCAACACTCTTCAAGGCTTATCAACAACAGCAAAGCACTTCAAAATATTCAAAAACTCAAAAGCAGAGTAAACTTTTGAATCCTTTCTACTATTTCTATTGTTTGCAGATGAAGAATAAACCATTGTTTTAATCTGACCAACAGCCTTCAATTTTACCAGAGTTTCGTTTCACTTCACACCTTCACAAGAGGTGGATACAGCAAAAAGCCTCAAGGGAACCACAAGATAAGRATAGATTATAGCAATCAGTATGGTAACTATGATTAACAGAACATTAGGTTCATAATAACTGCTAAGTCTTGCTTTAAATATCCTAGCAGAGGAGAATGTTATAGAACGAGTTATAAAGACAGATTACTCTGGGATGTTCAGCCTGGCATGAGATGACAGAAAAATGTCAATGTGGTGTTAGGAATAAGAGGTTTTAAAACGCATATATTTTGATCAGTTTAGCCATTCAGATAAAGAACACTTTCAGAGCCAACATCAGTTTTCACTAATGCCTAGACTTCAACTATAATTCTTTCTGGAAGCTGAAAAGATACCATCAGTATCAAAAGGCTTGWGGGATCTCCAGCTATACAGTGTAATAAGATGCACAAACAATTAAAATGAATGCACTCCTCTTTAGAAAAACAGAAATATGACAAAATTGTCACGTGTACTTATGCAGTGTGTTACCTTGGTTTATTCYTCCTGTGTTGTACTCTGCAATGATCTACATCTAATGATACTTCCCAGCTTCAGTAATTTTGCCTAGCATTTTTTTATTTTGGAATTATTATTTGAAACACAAAGACATTCAAGGATAAAATGATTGAAAAGCTGCTACAGTTATAGTTTCGTTTTGCAACCATAAAGTGCCTTACGACACTCAAAACTTTGCTAAATTTTATGTCAGAGATTCTCTAATATCACCTAATGGCCTGCTTTGGAATGCAGCCAGAGGAGTATTTAACAGCTTCACTGAGTAGCCAGTAGGATTCAGCTTCTGTGGTCAGTCTGTAAGATATCTAAACTATGCAGCCAAGAAAGCTAACTTGAAAGTAGTGGAACTTTCTTAATGATTCTTGGAAGGATTGTCATAATTTCACTGAGTTAGTTCTAACCTTTAGAATTTTGGAAATGTTAATTAGGAAGCTGAGTGCTACATAATTTCATTTATCTGATACTTTTTTCTCAAAACTCACATTAGTCAAAATTAGACTGTCTCCTACTGTGAGTCATTTGCTTTGAAAAGGTCTCTGTTAGCTGAAAACCCAGTGACAAGTCTAGATTCCAGGTCATGTGTTGTATTTGGATAAACAGGATTCCACTTCACACMGGAGTTGCTACTGACAGGAATTATTAATTCAGCAAGTTGTTAAGTGGCCCATATTTCAGWCCTAATATCTTTAATTTCAGAGATTTTAGAAAATCTGAACACAAAACTGTATGTCATGCTGCTTTTGAAGTTTGAAAGGGGAAGTGACTAAAAAAATGTATCAGTCTTTTGCCTAGTGCTGAAGAATGGAAAAAAGAATGGCAGATACCAAAGTCTACTCCAGTGTGCAGGAGCATTCAACTTCCACTTGGTTGTAAAACTGARAAGTTGAATCTAGGACACTTAATGCTGCACAAAGCATTACTGAGGGAATTACTACAATCTGCTCTTACAGATTCTTGCTTCTCATTTGCGATTAACAAGGAAGAACTTTTCAAAGAAAGTCAGCCTCATCCACCTCTGGCACTGAGTGTCCATGTCCCCGCACCTGTTACCCTCAAAGAGAACTGCAAATGCTGCTGCTGAAGTTCCACTGTAGTGTAAAATGGTGCATGCSACAGGTACACAGCATGTTCCAGACAAACACTGATTAAGAAACTGAGAAGTGACCTTAAAATAAGGACAAAATCAAKTCTCAAAAAGAAATTCCAAACAAAGAAAATGGATTTAATCCCTTTGGTCTGTAATATGGCATGCTCCAGATCACAGAGGTATAAGGTGATGGTCTGAATTTTGGAAAAAAAAAATTTCTTAGGGTACACTTACCTTTACAACAGCTTCTTACACTCAGCTAAATATGTGCTTAAATGCTTTCCTGTACTGAGGTCTAACTAACTTAGATTTGATCTTACTGCTAATGTTTGGTTTGACTCTAAAAATTGCACTCTGTTTGAGTATAGTTTTGACATAGCAAATGAARTATTTACTGACTCCTGGCGCCAGCAGCTTCACCTTTGTGGGTTTCTGTAGTGCATTATTCTTACTGAAGGTCTATTCTCCATAGGATGTGCATGATTCATTTTTACTAGCATTACAAGGAGACTGGTCCATGTTTTGAGAAGAAAGTGCTTTGTTTCCAAAAGTAATTGTTGAGTTTTTGTAACTGGTACCCTAATGAGATTCCTATGTAGAACTTGATATTACAGACTTYGGGGACAGCAGAAATATAAACATATTTTACAAATTTCCAATTTCGCTATGTAATAAAAGCTATGCCAATYGAAGAATCAAGCCAATGACTAATGACTTATGACTAATTTCATTCATGGAACATGTACTAAGGTAGTTGTTACATAGCTTTGGGTTTTTATAAGCTGGTTTATGACCCTTGTGTTTTGCACAGTAATGTCTGTTTGCCTGAATTATATCAGGGTGTTASCTCACTTTGTGAGAATATAGCCTTTTCAAGGATGAAGAACACTGCAAAGGAAATCTTGAGCTGCAGATGTACCTGAATAGTATGCTGTAATTTATGAGGAAAATAATGCAAAACACAGAAAAATAGGATAAATTAAAAAAAGAGTATTTCCTTAAGTAAGTTTCAGATTAAGTAAGATTTGGAGAAAGATGCTCTCTATGTTTTCTACCGTATCAGCAGGGCAATGGCTAAACTTGCTACCTCCTATGTAAGCCATTCTTTAATATATCAAAGGAAGGAAAAGTGAGGACTGAAAAGGTAGCAACAAATTCCTGGGGTTAAGGTCAACTCTTGAGAAAGAGACRATAGAATATATTTCTTCAAAAATCTACAAGAGAATTCTGCTTATAAACAGATAAAAGAAATTATAATCAGAAACAATCTCACAAAGAAAAATTATAATACTTACATTGGTGACATATTCAATATCCTTCCAAATATTACATTCCCTGGGAAAATCTGCTAAATCTAAAAAATTATCCACTATCACTTGGCCAATCAAGTCATGCCTGGAGAATCTGTCAAAGTCATATACAGAGAAATGGAGTTTCCGTGTGTTCAGGTCATTGTATGGGACAGTAAATAAAAAAACTTCATCAAATACTGGATTTAGGGTCTTTCTGTGTACTTTAGTCTGGTGTTTTGTTTTCCTGTCAGGAAGCAGATATATCTTCACRTATGGATCTGAAGTTCCAGAGAAGTCCTTTGCAGGCAGGTTGATAGCCTTGTGGATCTTCACTATCAGCTGCTCTAAATCACAATCATATTTCAGAATAAAGTTCAGTTTTCCACATGCCTTGCTATTACTTCTCCGGCCATCATCTGTGTCCACCGATCTTTGTTTATACAGCTCTGGCTTAATGCGGCCAATCCCTGTCAGTTGCTCCTGTTTCTGAACCTGTTGGATGTTGAAGTCAGGGTTGGAGAGGTTGAGCTGTCTTCGGATTGAATTATGCCTTAAGTGAAAATGAAAGAATTTAAATGGTTTTGTTATATGATATCTGTGCACACACACACTTAAGGTCCTGACTTCATTTGACATATTTTTGGTTTATATACTTGCATAAAGTGATAAAACACAGTATGGGGACAATGGGRAGAGCTTACCTTCAGCATTAGCCTACTAATATGGCATTAATTTTCGGTTCCTACATCTCAAGATAGTGGTATGCACTCTCCAAACTTGGCTGAAAATTGTAACAAAATCAGATTCATGGTGATTGCAGACCTAAATGATCTGCCTTATTGGCATGTATAATTAGTGTAACAGTTATTATCTGTTACCATYTTCAACTGCATCCTTTGGATTATTGCCTGTGAAGTAAGTTACATTATGTACATGGCAGCTTGATCYGGCCTATTATGCCAGCTGAGCTTGCTGATTTCTGGTTTTAAGATACAGATGAACAAAGATCACTTCCTGACACTTCTGTGTTTTAATTACTTGTTGATTATTACTACTACTTCATTTACAAGTGAGCTGTTCTGATTTGAAATAGTTTGTTGACCACTCCATCAGTTGTTCTGTTTTTTCTCTCTCATAACTGCTAGCTGATGTAATAAGCTCTGGAGTACTTTGGCTGAAAGCTCCTTTAGTTTCATTGCTCCTAGGAGAGAAAGTTGCTTTTAGCTTCGGTCCAGTGAGATTTATTTCTGGAGTCACTCAGTTATTGTGATTRAAATTTCCACCTGATGAGATGATAGCAGAAATCAAATTTGCAATCCCTGTAGGGGTAGTAAGATGTGAAAGTTGGACTAGGTAAAATCCTAATCTTATATGAATTGGATTTTACTTTGTCCTATTCGTATTCTGTAATCATTCAGTGTACTGGAGTACCATGGACTGTGGGTGAACATAAAAAGAGCACCTGGAAGATATTTAGTACAGGATTAGTCCAAAACTAAATATGTTGAATATAATCAGCAATAGTTCCTCTGCTATCATCACCCATTTCTTATAAATGCATGTTTATATATGCTTAAACAAGAACAGCCTCTTGAAAACTATCCTTATTTTTCTCTCCTACTGCATAATAAATACATAATTATGTAGTTACACATTAGTCATTTCCATGACAAAATATTATCATGTCAAAAGAAAATAGATTTATATCACTTAACCCTAAGAACTTTAGAACACTAAGGTTCTTGTAGTAACGAGAGCTGCAGAATATCCTAGGGAGGAATAAAAAAGAGAACACTGGAGACAGTGCTTCCWTGTTAAAATCTTAGCAAGAATTGTAGCAGAGGCTTTGTCACCAGAAAGGAAAGCTGCAGTTGTCTACTTGTTTATGYAAGGAAGGAGCAGAGGCAAAAGGTGAGCAAAAGCAGGTGCAGTATGAGGAAGATGGACCCCTCCTTCTCAGTGAAAGAGTCTTCTGGAGAAGACCTGGGCAAAAGTATGGGGCAATAAAAGAGCAGGCTAAAGAACAGAGCATATCTCAGCAAATAGTAAAGCGTGGCGACCTGGACAAGAGTTGTACCCTTGTGAAGAGAGAGACAGTGTATCATCTGTTGGAGAGGGCCAGACCAGGAACACTTGCCAGAAGAAAGAACTGCTGAGATTTACAGGAGTGAAGACATGGTTCATGCCCTCTAGAGAAGATACCAAGGCAAATTCTTTTACAGATTAGCATTGCTACCATTTCTTGTGAGTTGATACAGCRTGATGATCCTATGCATTTGTCATTTGATTAACTGAAGTATCAGAACTGCTGCCCTGCCCTACTGTGGCAGAGAAAGCCTGTATCTGACTCAGTGCTTTTGGAATATCAAAGGTACATATGAGAGCTCTTGATATTAGATGTTGGATGTGAATCTTCGATTTTTGATCTTATGATTACTTATTTCCAAGCAGTTTGCAAACAAAGCAGTACCAGCCCTGTATGCTACTTCTGATGTGTTAGTCATGAGTTGAAATTCAACCTTGCATGAGCTGGGTGCAAAATACGGTGTCATTGATCAGGCTTGGGTATGTGTAATTACAGCTTTGACCTCCTCATTGATTCCTACAACAAAATAAGCCTTGGCCATTCTTACACTGATCTAAGGAATAAAGGTACTTAGAGCTTTTGATGCATAGCATTCATGCTGTTTTGGGGACTTCTCAAATTCTTTCTGCTGGTAATTACTGAACTAATTTCTGGCTGCTAGCTGTTGTCATTTTACCCATGTTGGAGTATGCCTGAACATAAAAGTCTTGGCTAAACTTGCTCGCTCAAATGGCCAGAAAARGGGCTAGTAAAGAACAACTGGGCTAGTGTTTACTTTCTCCAGCTGAAGTACATCTGCTTTGACCCAGAAATCCACTAACCAGCTCTTCACATGCTGATCCTTTTTCTCACTGTATAAAGCATAATCCTTTTATCACCTGCCACTTCCCACACTCTCACCCTCCATCTTTCCTGTTCCCTCCCAGAGAGATTCTCCAGTTCCCTTGGAGCCTTTATCAATTCTTGTTCAGTCCTTTTTACCCCACAGTCATGACTGTGTCTAAAGTCTATCACTTTTAATCCCATTTCTAACTYTTGGAAGTGTTTCATTAGCTTGCCCTACTTTTCTTCTTTGGCTGCTTTAAAAATCTTTGAGGACATATTACTGACTGCTCAGTGTCAGTGTTAAGTGCAAATGAACATGCTTTACAACCTAAATCTAGGCTGTTCTGGTGCCTAAAGGGACATACAGCATCCTATCTTGTCCAGCTTCTGAGAGGTACAAATGAGACAGCACTTGATAGAACAACAGAATACATTATGATCCAGTTCTTTTAATGTAGGATGTTTGGGCACCAAATAACTCCACCTAATTTTAAAATATATATATATTTAACAAGTAAATTATACATTTGTAGTAGATTGGTATACTAGACAATCGAGCTGATATTTGGCTGCATCTGTATTTTTAAATATTATAGAGAAATTAGAGCTACTGACCGAGCAGAAGAGGTTGGTTCTGTGATCTGACGATGCATTCGCACATTGTGCACACAATTCTCTTTTGTTCCCGCCTGAGCATCCAGTGCAATATCAGGAGAAGTGTGGCTAATCTTCATGGAGGACTCTGGATATGCTGTAGGCTGGCCCAGATAATCCTCACTGTACTCATGGTCATTGATCTCTGCATCTGTATAGTTCAGCGATTCTTGTTTGTTGTCTTTGTTCCCAAATGGCAGCCCACGCTCTCGCCAAGGGATCCAGCAAAGCTTCCAGGACACAAACAAAGAGACCCCAAACAGAGCAAGACCACAGGCTGTGACAACTAAGGAGAGCAAGCTTATTGAGATATCTGCAAAGAAAAAAAACACAGGTGTGTCACATCTTTAGTGCTTCTTGTCTGGAACTCTCCATCTCCAAAGTGGCATACAATATGGAAAGTAAAATTCTGTGAATTGCAAATCTACAAGAATTAAATTTTGGTACTTACAACAGTCATGTAATGGAAAAATATTAAATATTCTGTTCTTCTCTCCTCTCCTCCCCATCCCTGGCATAAAAATTTAACCTTGTTTGCAATTAAATATAAGGTTGATCGTGATGCACACAGAACTTAGCTGATACTCTTTTCCCTCCAAAAGCTGGGAGGTATGAAAGGTCATCCTAAATATGAAAAGAGCTGCCTACTTCTTCACTCAACTTCCTACTAACAAAAGAGCATTCTCTACAACACGTTTTGCTTTTTCTTTATTTTCCTACCATCTAGTGCAGTTCGTTCAAACTCTTTTATCAGATCTCATCCTCTTCTCTTCCAGAGATTGTATTATACAACCACGAACAAGTGCACATATGCACACACACCTGTCAGGGAATCTTTTTAGATACTCAATCTTGAATCATTTCTATTGAATAAAATATCTTGTYACACTAGTTTAATTGTACTCCTTCTAATCATGCACTCATCTTTGCAAATGATTTTTTACTATCTGCACATGTCTTGCTGTTCATCGTTTACTCTGGATACAGATGTCTGTTCGGAATAGAGACTTTTTTTTTTAACCCAAAGACTCCTTGGTCTGTTTCCAAAATCCTGGTATAAAAGGAGTATGGAGATGGATTTTCTTTTATTTTTCCTCACATCCCTAACGTTATCCAACTCCATAATCATATCAACACAAATAAATTATGACTTGGAGATGTTTTTCTCTATTTTGCTTTAAGGTCCACCTTGGGAAAATGACTCAATGAAACATCTGTTTCTATGGTTATAGCATTTTTGAAATAAGTTTCTCTATGGATTACACAATAGATCATGCCTAAAACGTAATTAGTAAGAAGTCCTATTGCCTCAAATTACAAACACAACCTTATCAAAGCAATTTTTCCTCATTGCTTTGTAGGTTCAAAATGTTAGGATGCATCTCTCTAGCTAACAGCTAGCTTAAATTTTCAAAGGATGGCATAAGGTTGAAAAATACAGCTCCTACTAGTACAGTTAATTTAAGTATGACAATTCAGATGAAACAGCCTCAGTCAATTTAGAAAAAGAGTATTTTTTTTAGAAGTGAAAAACTCAATAGCTTCTGGCCCTGCTGTGAGTCTCATTCTCAGTAGTCAGATAGATAAAACTTCTGCAGAGGGGAGGAATAACACTACAATCAATTTCACACAGGAACTGTCAGACTTACTTTGCATGCTGAAAACCAATTTTAAACAATTTTAACCAGCATGGCCCATTCTTTCATTCTCCCAGTTGTGTGAAAAGAAAGCTCATTAACTGTGGGTACATCACACCAGCTGCCTAGAATTACAGCAAAGAGTTTCAGAGCTGAAATTAATTAAGGAAATTCTTCTCATGTACAAAAAGCAATTTGGGAGAAAGCAGAATGGTTGTTCTCGATATTTTTGGAATATTTACTGGTAAACAAGTCTGGCAATGGAGGCAGATACAACTCCTAATCAGAGATGTGCAGCACAGAAAGTGTTCCTTAAAAAGCCAGTTCACTCTGCTTTCACAAGAATTAGTGCAATATATTCTCTAGATCAATATTTGACATTGGGCTAAACTGCAACCTGAATCAGAGTGCTGGTAAACACTATAAGCAAGGCTGAGCAGTTTACAGGTAGGCATGGATTTGGGGAACAGTAGGGAATAGTACTAAGTGCTGAGCAATTCAGAAGGAATAGGGTTTTTTTCAGTAGCACTACAATATGTTAATTTATTGTGCATATTTCACCATGTTTTTTGATGATCATCTGTACTCACTTTTAGCATTTGACCAGTTCCATTAGTGACTAACTGACATTTGTACTGTGCATTGAATTGATAGGAGCTTTTGGGAGCTCTCTGCAAGGGAGAAATCTCATGAAGGCAAGGAAGGCCCCTGTGCCATAGGTACTTGCATTGATCTCATTCCTAGTGCAACCATGATGTCAAGCTGAGTGTCCTGAGGTCACTGGGAAGTGAGACAGATTTCACTATACTATGTTGATATAAATCCAAGTCAAARTTTCTTAACTGTAGCTTCTTGATCATGGCTACAGCACAGCCTGAGCTTCCAAATTCCACTGTGTCAGAATATCTGGACAAGATTACAGTAGRTTGAAAATAGGGATTTTTTTTCCATTAAAGATGAGTCCCAGTATTAAACAATACACATTTTAAAAACAAGTTGAAGCATCCAGTCTATTCATTTGCATATGCATACAGTTCAATTTTATGAGCACAGCCTTTGCAAGGTGCTTTTATGCACCAATAAAGGAGGCCATTTGATAGACTGAAAATAAAAGTTCAGATCTTCAAGACGGCATGTTTCACATCTGCAAATTTACAATCACACAGACCATTTCCACCAGTCTTTTCTGACATCCTCATTTTGAAATAGAGAGCATACAAAGCTTAATATTTTAAAGCTGAGTCTAATTGTTTAAAATCTTAGCAGGCAATTCTGCACRTGGTACTTCCCTAAAGCCAGAGTCAGCTGGGAGCTAGAACCTGTCTATTCTTCAGAGAGATTCTTTTGCATCTTAATCTTGTATTGCAATCTTGAAAACTTCTCAAAGTGATCACTCTTTGTGGAGCATAGCTATAAATGTCCCAGAAGTTTGGGACACAATTCCCTATTTTCAAAATATGACAAGACAGTTTTTACAAAACAGTAAGTATTTGAAGACAGTGAAAGGACAGAATGGCCAAAGTCTCCTTCAAACTGCACAGCTGCAGTAGCTATTTGCCTCTTACAGCTACMTCACTGTATGTCCTAGATCCTCTTTGTTTACTTCTTTCCTAAAGCAAGTAGACAATGGATTGGGCTTTAGTTTCAAATACTGTAGTCACTGACAAAGCCTGYAAAGTTAAAACCTCATGATGAAGCAAGTAGTTCACAACTGGCATAGGAATGTGTAAATTACTCTCTTTTAGGACAGTCTCTGGGGGCTACTCTAAGTGGTGCAACTTTTATACAATCTCCTACCCAAAGCTAAGTCTAAAATAATCAGTCAGACCAAGAAAACAGAGGTGCTTTTAAGGGTGCTAAGCAGGGTTTGTTAGAGGGGCAATATGAATACTAATTATAAAAAATACAACCCAGCAGTCAGATGTATTAGGATATGACAGAAATCTTACTGACTGGGACATTTACAGCTAGGCAAGATAATGAATCAGCAATTTACTGTTGGGCCCAGCCWGCATCCACAAAAGGTTGGCTATCCAGTGCCAGTTTCTTTCCATCTCTAATACYTCTTCTTTGAGGTGCTTTGAGGAGACCAGCAGAATTGCCCTTTCCAAATGTTCCAAGTTGCTCACTATCTGTAAAAAGGAAGGTCAAGTGGCTGAAACATGTTGCCTTATTCACTGAGTTTTAAGAAACTATAATGAACTAGGTTATCTGCTCACATTAAAGATCATTTTTCTTTTTATGTGGAGAAAATATTTTCTGAAGGCTGAGTAAAAATAAAAACCTGTGGGAAAACATTTTTCTCCAAGGTGCATTTGCCCATGTCTTCAGAATACAAGAACAAATTTACAGCAAATACCTCTTTCCATCTCTGCTCCTCTTCATCTCCAGAGAGCAAAAGAAATGTTCCAGGCTGCTACAGACTGTCAGTAGCAGGTAATTCTGGAAATCCTGTAGGTCTCTTTTCTAAAGAGAAGATTTTCTAAGATAAAACTGCAGAACATATATGAAGACATAGAAACTGAGAGAGGCAAATGTAGAAGATGAAGAGAAATCTAAGATGGAACAGCTTAAAACTGTAAAGACTGAAGAAAAACAAAGCACTGAAGCAGAATTGAGCAAAACTTAACAGTCAGACTGCTCTTCTGCTTTATCTTTCTTAGGAAGCAAAATGATTATTTTAAGGGTGTGATGCTTTTGGAGGCCTTCCTAATTTGGGCAMATCCAAATATAAAGGATAACCTCAACTTGCTTATTTTGCAAATTTGCATATATTGAATAATGGATGCTTTGGGTAAGAACAGATCATATTTGGATTCCTGCTTCCTTGGATGTAATTGTAGAGTCATGCAGGACATYCCTTAAAAGAAATCTGTAAAAAAGAATTACTAGAAAGAACTCTCTGAAGTTTGCACATGAAATATATAATTTCATGTTGTACTTACTTTTGAATGTTAAATTGAAACTAGACAGCTTAAGGGGTTTTTCTTCTTGCATTTAACTAGTTTCCCAGAGAGGAAAGCTGTATTGTTCTTCGGTACTGCAGATGTGCTCTATTTATGACAAACRAAGCAAATATTAAACTGTGTAGTAGTGTCAGATGTCATACCCCTATCCCAGATCCCAGTTCATTTACTGCCCTAYCAATAAAATAACCATGGGATCACTACTCCCTGAATTCTAAATGTCTGTCCGAGTTCACAGAGGTGATGCGAACTGTTGTCAGTGGCTGCTGAAGAAAAATATATTAACATACCCTAATTGGGCAGAGTTAACTGTAGAAATGTGTTCATACCACAAAGAAAAGGGGCAAGCTAAACAAATCAGTTACTATGAAAGGTCAGACATTTCTGAGAACTTGTTGGATTCATAGGGGAAACATCTTCAGAAGGAGACAGACAAAGGACAAAGACAGAAGCTAGAAATAACTTCACGTATGATTAACTTCTAATTTTGCCAGTCCCTGTATTACGTTCCTGACAACAGTACTCATAGCTCTGTACTATAGAGACAGCCATTGTGCTAGCTCACCGTGATCAGCTCAGATAAAAAAATAAATACTAAAGAATAGTATAAATAACTAATTCATTAAGACTAGAAATTCTAGAAATTACCAAWATTAAGATATTTCAGCCTTTTATGGAAAAATAGGCTTTTTTTTTTTTTGCTGTCACTCCTTCATAACAAACAATCTTTCAGAAGGACTACTCAGTCAGAAATGAGTCTGCTTTTTATTCATCTTGACATAAAGGTCAAGGTATGAGTGCTTCAGTGTATCAGGTTTTTAATGCTGATAGTAACTTATCTGAATACACTATCTTCACATGTATGTGAAGGTTTCAAAAGCTGCAAGGGGCCTCACAGTGCATTTAGCACCTAAGAAAGGCAYGAAATGTTTTTATCTTAGATATTTAAGAAACAAAAGAAGCCTTTTTACATGAATAAGGAAACATCCACTTGTGAGCACCAGAGACTGTAAGGTTACTGGAAAGATCAGAAATTTTTATATTTTTTTCAGAAATTCACTTACAGCAATGACAGTCTGTTGAACCATATTTACAAGTATTTACCACTGTGAAAAAGTGTTACTTTGATGTATCTAACAAAAATCAACAATTAAAAAAATAAAGAGTTCATATTTTCAAAGTGTCCTGAAAGTTTTGATTTAGACTCTTAATGGGTCTAAACAATTTGTAYGCTTCTTTTTTCAAACACCGCGTATGTGAAGTCAGGCATATSGCATCCTATCAGTTTAGATTCTGTTTGTATGTTCAAAGATTTTRCCTTTCCCTTTTCTCTCATGCATGTACTCACACCTGCATTTCCAAGTCTAAGACTTACATATCTCAATATGAGCAGAAAGCTAAGATTCTGGTGCTAAGTAAATATTAAATACATAAAGTGGCCGCTGACATAAACTCAATAAATGATGTTCTCTCTGGGGCCTTGATGGTATTTAAGAAACAGTTATTTTAGCACACAAACAGGATTATGACCACTGAACATACACAGTTTTTCAAATCATCTGGTTATAAATGGGTTAATTAAATAATTGAGTTCTGAGAAAGCTGTCATCTCCTTAATAATGAGCCCACATGCACCTACTTTCTGTTACACAGTAGGCATATTGCCACCACATTTGAAGTACAAACTGACATAATGAACAGACTTTGGAAGAGAAGGTGGCACAGACAACTGAGAAGTCATGTCATCATACACTGCAGCTTAAAGGGAATGCTAAGCATAAATTACAAAGTTGTAAAAAAGAAAAAATACTGGCAGATCACAGTGAAAACTTAAACCACGTAAGTAAATATAGTCATGCTGTTAGTGGAAGGCCTAAGCAATAGCATTTCTCTAAAATCATGTTTTCACAGTAAAGATTTGCAGTAGTGTTCCATACAATAATATCATCTTTTTGGGACATGTATATGTAATTGCTATAAAAAGTAATAGCCTCTTCTGACATGTAATTTTGCAGGTTTCAATCCTGTTATGCTCTATTCTAAAGCAAATCCTGCATTAATCTTTTATTATCAAAGAACCATTTTACGTATTATGTAAGAACATTAATCTGATAATTAAGTGAATGGAGRATATCAAAATAATCAACTGAATTAAAAGCAAGCTCCAAAACAGCTTGAATGTGCTGGAAATCAATCCATTATATACTTACTTAGGCTTAYGTTTCCACTTGCAGATGGTAAAACAAATACCAATCTCTGTTTACATTGTGTATTCTGATAGGTGACATTTCTAATATTTTAGATGCATCTTTATTGTCATTATTTGTCATATCTTGTCTCTTGGAGAAATTTTGTATCTTGTGCTAACAGCATGTAGAATCTACACTCATTCTACTGGATTTGCATTTTCATTAATTGAGTTAACTTGACTAGATCTGCTTCTTATCTCCTGAAATTATTCTCTCCAGAAAAATTAGAACAGCTCAGCCTTTAATATAAGGAACTACAGAATATCCTCTCTGCTTTACAAGGAAYGAGCAAATGTTTATTATTAACTGTTCCTTGATCAACCCACTAAATGGAAAGAGCAGGTGTTATTAGCCCAAACTGAAAAACAGACCTGTGCTCCAACATCCAAATTGTAGCCACTATCAGAGGGCAACGTAGCTCCCCTTTCCTGTAAAGGAAAATTTTGCAGATTCCTGTTCTTTTTCTTCTGTGTGTTCTTTGCTCTCCTAGATTGCTTCTTGGCAAAGCTCTCTCTTTTTCTGAGGTTTCGAGACAGACCACATCAGCTTTGGAGCTCTGACTGTTTAAACTGAAAAAATTGTCAGGCTACACTGGCAGCAGAAGAACCTGTGTGAGGAATTTAGTGTTTCTTCCACTTTTTCTTACAGAATATGTAGAGGAGACGTATTGATTTTCAGATTTACTGTATAATTCCTTATACAACAAAAAAACCCAAGTCTCACAGATAACACAAACGTAATTCGTTTCAGTACTTTTAGCCCTAGTCTTCCTAAATAACATACACGGCATCTCTATTAGTGAGTTAGCATTGGGACCCAGGGGAAGGGGGAGAGGAGGATTCTTTTGGTGCAGTTTTGCTTTGCATCTACAGTTGGAGTCTGGCTGTGCTCACCTGAGTGCACCACTGATGTGTCTGAGGTAGTTTCTCTCCTGGCTGCACTGCGATGTAGGGTCCTCCTGCAGTTTGCACTCCAGGCTTGCCTGATGCATGCCTGGAACTGGGAACTGGCAACCGGCACGGACTTCCCTGCTGGTGAAGGCACAACACGCACAAACAGTCCTGTAATCATAATTGTGCGCGGCTACCCAAACTGCTGTCCTTCTGCCTTTTGTGCCACACTGCTTGGTAACGTAAATGTACCTGTACTGTCTTTACGTGTGAATTATGGAAATAAGTAGAATACGTAGTGCAAGACTACAAGTTTTCTATGTGAGCTATGTCAAAATTTTAGTATTTTTTTTCTGAAAAAAAACCTCAAAGATCTCCTTATTTTGAATGTTCTTATAAGCAATTAACTTTCTCCAACTTTGAGGTCCCAGCAGCAAAGTAGTAATGTACTGTATGCTTTAGAATAAATACAGTACAGCAATTACAGTTAATTGCAAATGAGATTCTCCATTAGGCCTAAGATGAAACAAAGGACACAAGCAATTTAACAGATTGCACTTTCAGTGCCAGAATCAATTAATACTTTCCAAATCCTATAAACATTAACGGTAATTAGTAAGCTGCATGTCACTGAGTGTCTTTGACTGATGTCCAGCATGTACAATCTTGTTATGCTTAGCTGTTAGAGAAGACATACTAACAACTGTTCTAACAGGCAGTCTACAGCATACATTTTTTGTGAGAGAATTACAAATCTGCATGTGTACATACTGCTGCTGCCAGGGGGGCTCAAGCCTGTGTAGGCCAGCCTCTGGATGCCACTGATAGCAGGAATTCTGACTAATAATTAATTACTAGGCAATGCTAACCAAAACAGAATGAAGCTGAATATGAAGTAGTATTCATAGCACTGAGCATAGTATTCCGTTTGGTTCACTATTAGATGATGTTAGTATCAGGGGATTACAGATCACTTCAGGGGTTACTCTGCAGTGAAATACCACCAGTTGCAGCGTATCTTACTTCTTCTAAAACATAATTTAAAACGTATTAAGTTCAGTCAAGCAATAAATAAGAAAAAGAAGATAAATAACCTTTCCAGGAAGAGAAATTATAATCATGGTATACAGCATAGCTTTTTTCTAAGGACTAGTTCAATTGTAGTTGCTTTCTCCAGTGGCCAGCTGGAGATCAGCCCTCCGTGTTATACACCCGTCTCTCAATGGGAGTGCACATAAACAAACGGGCTGTAGCCAAGGGGCCGCCAACTTCGCAGCRGTCTTCTCTCGACTCATGGCTGCTCTTCTTCAGGCCTCTTCCAAGGGGGCTCCAGAAGTGCAGCAGGAGAACAACTGCTATCCCTCACTCCCTTACAGTTAYGAATTGTGCATGTGTGCGGAATTACAAATAGGGCATAAGGAAGAAAATGTTGGCAGAAGCCCTATGTTCTCAGAAACCATAATACCACAGCAACGGGATACTAAAATACCAAAATAAGCGAAACTCCCTATGCACTGTGCGGAAACACTGAGCCACAGCTTTTCTATCTTTTCTCCTTCCCAAGGAAGCACTCTGCTGGATTACTCTTAGATCTGAGGATTTTTTTTTTTTAAGAACTCCAAGACTGCTACTTCTAAGGAGAGGGGAAAAATCATATAATACAATGGTATAAAAGTGATGGTAAGTTTCTAGCTGCTGTTTTTCCATTTTCTTCTCTCTACATTTTTTATTCTTGCCCAGAAAATACAGTAGGAATGGTGGTTTCCTCTCAGGAGAGACCTTGCTAACTGGAATGCTGGTGATGGAGTTCGTTATTTTTTCAGCTGATTCACCAGTATGATTTTAGGGCAAGTTTTTTGAACACTTAGTGCTTTTTTTCTTTGTAATTCAAGATGCATAGGTAGATAAGGCACTCACCAGTTTTCACTTCTTGTCCTGATCCTGTATGGCCAGTAATAATAACCACCCACAAATCCTATGGTTTGATTTTATTAGAAAAAGATATACATAAAACTACATTACACRAACATTATTTTAAGCTTTCTCTTTAGAATCACGTGCTTGCATAAATCCCTCCTTCAGGAAATGAATCTGATCTTATTTCCTTTAAATTAAAACTCTTTTGACCCTTGGGTTGACATTTAACAAGCTACATATGCCTCAGCAAGTTAGCCAAGATTACCTTTTGCACTATGAATTTCTAAATCTGCTGGCAGTGCACAGCATTGGGGGGAAAGTGACTGCATTCTTACATTTTCATGGAAGAGTTTGTGAATCTCTTGTTACAGCACACATTCGTTATTCAAGTAAGACAAAGGGAATAAATGCGATAACGATACATGATTGTTCAGATCATTATAATACTTGGACAAGTAATTTCAACAGAAATAGTCACTTCTTATTTTCTGTAACCACTATAAGGCTAGGATTTGCAAAAATACTTGAAGGACTTAAGTATCAAACTCCCACACAATGTCAGTAGGGTGTGAGTAGATTCACTCGTGCATTTCTTTGAAAATTTTACTCTCAAAGATTATTCAGAGTTAAAAAAAAACAGTACAGAAATCATGAGGTCAAATTTGGTGGCTCTGTTTTAGCAGCTTTTGAAATCAGAGCTTCAGCAGAATTAAAATTTACCCCCAAATCAGTTAAAATCAGCTGAACATAGGGAAAGGGTGTATTCTCTTGAATGACTAAAAAGTGCCGTTTGGAAAAACAAAATGTTTCTCTTGTAAGGATAAAATTATAATTGTGCCTTTTTTTAATTAAAGTCAATATATCATTAAATCCAATTAACTTAAAACAAAAAAACCTTAAAGAGATGCATGTTCCAAATTTCTAGACTTCTGAAAATCAGGCTATTAGCAGATTGCTCAGTAGACAATGAGTTGTGTAACTATTAAAGAGTTTCTGTAAAGGACTTTCATATAAGGAATGATGGTTCACCTTAGAAGTTATTTAAAAATGAAAAAAAACACGTTGAGGTCTGCTAACAAAATAAATAAGTAAATATGCTTAAAAAACAGTAAAAATCCACTGTTTAATCATGGTGGGAGGAGGCACGTTAAAAAACCTTTCTCACAATGAAAGATATTTTTATTGCATATTCCCGCTACAATAATGTAAAAAGGATTAGCATTATTGTAGTCCTCATGCTAAGATGTGCATTTACAAAACTAACCAGACCATGACAGTTAATGTTTCAAACCCTTATGCTGAAAAAGAGGTACTAAACTGCAAAATGCTGAGCTATCCAAAAGATATCTAAAAGTTAACCTGTTACTACTGTTGCACAGTGAGAAACAGGCTAGAGACTGGGGTAGGATTTAGTCTGCAAACATAAATTGAAGCTTACAAAGAGATAGCAAGAATAAATTCCATATCTAAACATTAAGATTAAGCCCAGCACAGAAACAGAGGGATTGAAATCCTGCTTGAGCTTTTATTCCTGTTTGGATATATATCCCATCAAATCTCTGCATCTCAATTATTGCTTCCTTGATGATAACACAGGCACATCTTTATTTACTAACCTACAAAGGAAAAAAAATTGTTTATTATTTATAAGAGAAAAGTGCTGAGACACCCCAACAGAGCAGAGACTCTTGTCTGATCGCTATTAAAATACAAAGAGCCATATTCAGGAAAACAACTTTCAACCCAAGTCCTTGGGCCTACTGTTTTCTCATGGCTGCTTGCTAGGCTGTTTTCTGCTCGGTGCTTTACTGTCATCACATTTCAAACATGCCCATGGATTACATACAAGGGATTAGCTGGAATTTTGACCGCACATCAGTATAAAAAAGGCAACATGACTGGCAGCATAAAAGCAGCATAGAGGGACTTCTGGCAGATCATATACTAAGTCACCTGCACAATTAATGCAAAAAAAAAAAAAAACACATTGTTTTCTTAGTACCCAATTAGTATCCTATCCAGTCAACATACTACCATCTCTAAACAGCATCAGTGAATCAAACAGGTTTGTGTTGACACAATATAGAGTAATATTTGATTCACAACCATTTGCAGACAGGCATTTCTCTGTATGTTCACAATTCCGATTCCAAATAGCTTTAGCTAAGTCTTTCCATTATCTTAAATGAACATGTCAGTATCATTCCATTAATTCATTTGCTGAGTCAGGAAATACTTTTTTAAAGCTTTTTTTTTWAAAAGACTATTAAGTAAAAGGGTAAACAGCATTTAGGTTTCTTAAAGTCAACTATATTAATATTTCTCTCAGAAATACTTAATGGCTTAGTGCGTATCTTTCTGTTTGCTGTCATTTACTGGGAACAATACTGCCTCAAACACTGTAAAAATAGGGTCTTTCTCCGTTAGTCCAGGGCTAGTTATGTAATACTTCTGTACGTAACATTTTTCTAGTCCTGTTCAAAGAAAATCATCTTCAGTTAGTGGCAACATTCCCATATTAATAACCCTGGCATGTACTGTATTATTTACAGTGAATCCAAGATCTTATATGGATACAGACTTTGAGGTGATGTTTTTTCTAACACCAGTTATATTATGCATGGCAGGTATTCTGGTGTATTTAATGCAGCTGTGCTTCAGAGTGCTGGGACTGCTACAGAAGAATTAAGAATTGTAAAAAGTGGTTATTACAGCTTTGGATATTTTATACTCTTGGAGTCCATGAACTTGTGTATTTCCCTGATGCAGCTGTCTGCTCTTGCTGTCATGCATTTCACTACCTTCCTTTACTGATTGGTTTATCACATCTAGTTTGCTGATGCATCATTGATATAGCATTTTAAGGCAATAATTTTATAGCTTTCTGATCTGTTTTGCTTACTGATAGAATAAAAAAGGATTTTATGTGCCTCATATAGTACGACTTGATGCAGCAGTGGTAACAGGAGGAGGGAAAGTAGCAGAGGATGGAGCTTCTTTGCTCTTCCATCTCTCCTACAGCRTATCTTCTACTAGATACTGATAAAAGCATTGGAAAAAGGGAAGGGAGAATAGGGAGAGAAAAGCACAGGGAAGAGGGAGAGGGTGGAACAGTGATGAATTTATTCTTGGCAAAAAAATCTTACCAAGTCAGCAAGACCATCCTGAGAAAAAGCCCAGGTGGGCGACAAGCAGGGATGCTTCTCCAGAGAAAAGGGCCTGGTGAAATAAAAGGCAGTACTGATTTGTGGTCCTGAAWTCCCTGATTTCCCCCCGCCCCTTCCCCCCTAGCTCTCACGATTTTGAATGAAACATTAGTACTGCTTCAGATGCTTCTTCCCTCCAAGGCCAATCGGCTGCTCGGCAGGGCGTGAAGCGATTGTTCATTTGAACAGCTAACGAGGAAGCGGAAGCACAGGGCTAATTCTAAGACTCTTCCAGCACAGCTGAAGCTTGTATTTGCCTTGACACAAGGGGAATGACCTGAAGAGCCTCTATGCACTTTGGAATAAGAGAAGTGGTACTGCATTAATTCTGAGTAAACAAGCTTGACATGTAGGAAGAAATAATCTTTCACTAGACAACCATGAACAGTTAACATAGTTTTGAGATTTGAGTAGAGACCTTGTCCTGCTTAGTACCATGGCAACAACCACCACTGGAAATCTTCCTCAGGAGAGGGGTACAGAAAATGGAGGAAAAACAGCCAAAACATTGGGTATGTAAAATATTTTGACAAAATTCCTGTTCCATCTTCTTTTAATGTATTTCTTTTAGAGCCTTCAGAAGTAATAATAAATCCTGATATTGTATTTCAGTTGTTGCTGAAGGTGAAAAAGCACTTCTCCCCTGTGAGGCGGAGGAAAAAAGTTGAGGTGGCTGAAGCTGTTGCTGGTCTGCTGTTGCTATTAAAGTCTGTTCTGGTTTCTAGCTCCCAAGAAAGGCACAAAAGAAGAGACAGAACTACATCAAAGGAGGAACGTGCAGTTTTGTTCACAGTGCAGAGTCTCACTTGCAATACTACAGCCACAGAAGGACACATACAACAGTTATTATCAACTCTCTCTGGCAAACCTGTATCTATGCAATACTATTTTGGGCACAGCTTTTAACTATTTTATAGTCACTGTCTCATGGCAGCTGTATGAAAGAAATCATCTTGACTAGCCAAACCGCTCTTTATAACACAACAGAACAAGGGACATAGGAGAATGAATGAGGTAGGCATGAACAAGACCTATTAGCTTGAGAATGAGAGCAGATAAAAATGTTACAGCTTCTACATTTAGGAGAAGCTGGCAGGAACAGTGAACTGTATAGGAAATAGCTGAGGTGACAGCTTTTCCTCATTAGATGAARCTATAACAGTAAAGCTTTCTCTTTCCTGTTTAGCCATATCCCTAGTGACTGTGTCAAATTATACTTTCTCGGGCAGGCTTGTCAAACTAAGAACCCTCTTACAAAAGTAATAATGGGACCCCAAGATAGCCAAAGCTTTTAGCTTTTTTTACAGTGACCTCCCAAAAGATCAAAAGGCTTTTAAATTCAGAAAAAAAGCAAATTTCCCTATAAAATAGGGAAATAAAACTAGAAATACAATTTTACAAGAGAAAGTGCAAAGTGAGTAGGGTTAACAGAAAGAAAAATGTACATTTTGTACATATGTACAACTTTCCCTGCCTACTATGTCCCTGTAGGCAGGTCCTCAAACCCAGGCCTCAGTCGGTTTACTCCATTTTCTGCCTGCCAGCAAATCTGCTCAGTGCTCTTTGGTCCCTTAGGAACAGGAGTGAYGCCTGTCCCCTCCGAGGCCTGGCTGCCTGTTCTGCTCTGCTCCTCGAGCCAGTCTYGCGAGCTGCCCAAGCGGCAGGCTGCCTGCCCGGGGCTGCAGCACTCTTGCCTGCTGCACCTGGAGGTTTCCGGACCCCTGGCTGAGGGGACTCGGTGGCTACGCCGGTAACAGAACCCATTCCCACCAAGGTCCGTTTCACCTCTTCTTCTTCATGGAACTGACAACAAACAAATCAAAGGGGAACAACCTCTTACCTTCCTGTTTAGCACTTAAGCCTAATTTCTAGTCCCTATTTTCCAGTTCCATACTGATTTTYTTCACAAGATAAGATGATCTCATCACAGTCCTTAATTGGGATGGAGAAAACTTCTGCTTTGATTCATTCAATCTACCATTAGCATTTGATAATTAAAAACAAGGCGGGGGGAGGGTGGACCTGGAAAAGATAAAGACTGAGCTGGACTTTTGATAGCATGGATGCTTTAGAKGCATCTGCAGTAAGACGAGCTTTTCTTGGTGGCATGCTCTGCTGCTAAGAGGAGGACAATCACAAAATTAAACTGAACTCCAATACTCTTGGAGCTGCTAGTTTAGATTTTTGTCTTGTATTGTCCCAAGCACAYTGTTAAAGCTTAAAGAAATAGTACTGGTAACAGGAGAAGTGTTCTGTTCAGAGCTTSTTGTATTTTGAATCTGTTTTGCTGTGTTTGGTTGCTAACAGCCCTAAAAGCCCTTTTCAGAAGATAACTGTCGTAATGCCATTGCTGCATATCCAACATAAGCCGGATTCTGTTAAGGGGACTGGAATCGCACTCAGCTAGAACCTACTCAATACCTGCTGTGTGTCTCTGTAGCCAAACTCAGAAATGTTCTGCTCCCTTATGCTGTGCAAAGACTTCAGCATAACGAATACTCGAGAACACCCTATTTATGGTAGGCATTCCAAGAAATCTAGATTAGAAATATAGAAATTCAGAATAACTAGTTACTAGTAACTATTAACATCCATAATGTTCTCCAGGGAAAAKAAAAGAAACTTCTCTTTCAAATGGCTAAAGCATCTGGTACAAATGGAAATATAGCACTCTTTGGTCTCACTGATAACTAGCGTTATACCATCCTTTTTTTTTTGTAGAATAATTTGTATTGAGTTACAAGTTAATAATTAGTTATACATTTTGATTGATGTAAAAAACTCTTCCAATAATATCTTAATATTTATTAATGAAACCACTAACTGTATAGACATGAACCTCTTCCAAATGACAAAACTAGAAAAGGTTTTAGAAGAAAACTCTGAATAGAAATTTATATCGCTGTGGCCAGTTGCCTGTTGAGATAATTGGTATGTAAGATGGGTCAAATATATCGACTGAACAGCAGTGTGATTACATTCTCAAATTATACTAAATTTGAGGAGATAACAAGCAATACTGCTGAGGTATAAAATACTAAGAGGCATAAAAAGATTAGAAATGAGGGCAGTAAATAAAATGAGAAACTGCTTGAGAAACGTAGCGGGGACATCCAGATGAAAAAGTCAAAATCTAGGAAGCAAATGAAGAGACCAGACACAATGTAACCTAGGTAAGAACAATGAAGACTGGTTTACAAAAAGATATTTTAAGAGGTAAATATCAGTGTTTGGCTAATAATTGCACATACACACAAAAAGTCCATCTGTTGGGGAAAAAGTATTTGGGGAGTCTTATAAACAGAGTAGATAGATAAACAGATAAAAGTAATAAATTTTGAACAAACTCCCTCATGAAAATGTAGCAGACTGAGAAAACATTCCCAAGGGAAGTTTTGAAGACTTTATCACTTTGGACATGTAAGGATACTGCAAGGAATGATCCCATTTCAAATCCTAATTCCTATTATTTTACATGCACTTTGAAAGTTTTAACTCTGAAATTGTTAGTATCTGACTTTTTTTTTTTTTTTTTTAAGTATGTTGCATTTACATTAACAATCCAAAAGATTTTTCTGACTTGTACTCTTTCAACATTTATCTTCAATATACACACATCAACTGTATCTTGACTAAAGACCTATATGTCCATATGCCAGTTCTGACTCCATCCACTTCTGAATTCTATCTAACCATAGTAAGATAAATTCCTGTAGTGCATGTGTCTGCTGAAGGAAGCCAAACTGATTTTACTTGATTAAAGAATGTTTAAAATCCAAAAAATGCAGCAAATTAAAACACACAAGATTCAGTGTGATTACAATAATTAATACAACTAATGTGCAAACCACCAGCTATTATGCATAACATTTTTTAATGTTATAGAATTTCTCTGTTCTTTATACTCATTATTTAAAAGCACTATAGAATATGCARAGACGACTTATCTTGTAACTTCAGGAATTAAAGATTTTATAAGCTGGAACTGACAGCATTCTTTATAAAAAAAAAAATCCTTCCATCTGTAATTAATTATTCTGATGAGCTCTTGAACTAAAATTGCTGCCTTGTAAACTCGCRTATTTTGTTAACAATCTGACAGGGACATAAAGCTTTAGACTAAAATAATCTTTATCTCTTCAGTCTACATAAAGCCACAAAAGAGCTTAAATTAATGACAAAATGCAGCAAAAATGCAGAACATAGGAAGTCCTTAAGTACAGCTTTGCACTAAACYAACAATGATCATTATTTTCAGTAGTGAAGAACGAAAATCTGGAAATGAGATTTTAAAYGTAAATTAAAGAGTAAATTGCAAAAATATAATGTTCTCTAATGTTCCAATAAGGAAAAGGCCAGAAGTAATAGCTTTCAGTTAAGAGTTTGTCTCAACTATGTATTAAGAATATGATTGTGACCATATTACTCAATCTGTAGCAGTCACCTGCCAAAGGAATCACTGCTGCCACAACATGACAGAGGAGATGGGAAGGAGCTGTAACTGCTTCCCTCCTGTCTATCATAGASATGAAGGAGGAACAGGAAGAGCTTTGGCTCCATCCCTTCTTCCCAACCCAGAAGCAATTCTGAGAAAACAAATCCCTAACTCCTGAGTGTCAGAGCAGTCCTCTAGGTCTGCTGTGTCAACAGAGCTCTGCCTATATGTAAAGCCCTAGCAGACCACTAGGGTACAAAGAGGAGTCATGGATAGAATTAAAAAGGGAAAAATTAATCTCTCTCTCAGTCATCCGATAGTGTGAAATACTTGCCCAAGGAAAGTAATGGAAGATTCATTGACAGATGTTGCATTTTGATGACCTGATTAAAAAAAACTAATCAAAGTAAGGAAGGAGCAACAAATACCACAAATATATGAGAATGTACTATTCAGTGCTAAAATGCACTTGAATCTGTTGATCAACAGCAATGACATTTGTGACACAGGTGGAGGTTACCAAGCAGTTTAGTTCTTGTTTATTTTCTGCAGCCAGTTCAAGGATGCAGATCCTGCTAATGCTTCACAAGAGGAAAAATTGCAGTATACGTTCACATGCCATACTGGCGTGCAACCTCAATAAAACCTGAGTAATACTGAATTTAACTTGGTTTGCTGTTCATAAAGCTGTTTGTTATGGCAGCCATCATTTTGGAGTTAGATTCCTCTTAATTATCAGTGTAATTAAACTCTCACAAATTAGTTTGGAAAACAAATTTCCAAAAAGGTATCCAGAGGGAAATGTGGCTGATGAGTTGTGCTAGGGTCACCCAAATTAATGCAGAAATGTAACCATTCAGAAATTTGCCAATATTGAACCGCAGCATTATTGTAACACATGTTCATATATTTTTGAGGAATTAATAGCCCATAAATCCACTAAAATAACAACTCTACTTAAGTGATTGAAGTTTTGTGTCTCCAAACTTAAATTGCTRCCTGCAAAAATTCAACTTACTGATATTTCTTAGGAAACTATAATTAGCAAACTCTCCCTCCTGTCCTACATACCTAAGAGGAATACACAGATCCTGTTGAAATAGGAGAATTATGASAAACAAAGCTTTAGCAGCAAATATAGACATATGTACAAGGGCTAAATTCCACGTACTGTTGTGTAAGAAAGGCTATATGGTATTTAGGTACCCTAATTTTTAAGGGRTTGTTGTTTCTGTGATTACTTTTTAGGCAGTTTTCAATTATGTACATCTCAGTTACTGACAATTCAAAATAACCATCTGCTTTAACATTCAGGGCACATTTGTAAGAAACTTACATAAGCTGTGGGATGTCCCTGGATAACTGACTTCTCATTTAGTTGGTATGTTATTCTGACTTTTAGGTTTACTTCACAAATCTGCTTGTAAGGACTTCYGTAAATAATTATTGTTTATATAAAATATATATACACTATATAGAGAGYGCATATTAGTAAATATACTTTCTTTAAAACACAAACAAGTATAGTTGACACAGTCAACTGAAAAAATGTAAAATGACTTCAGTAGTGCAACGATCTGTCCTTTCATGTTTGAGCAGTATTTGACTATGCTACAACCTGATTGAGACTCAGGATCACAGCTGTATAATAGAAGCAATCTTTCCTGTCTTCCTTTTCTCTATTTGTTAAGTAYAAATTATAACTGAAACATCTATACATCTCTAGGTTACTTGTAAAAAGAACAGATTTGTATTCTGGGGAAATTTTACCGACACATTAAAGTAAAATCTTTATCTAGAGAGATTATTGTTTCATTTTCATTCATATTTTATCTACTTTTTTGAGGTTGCAGAGAAATAATTGTAGTTTGAGAGTTGTTGCAMACACACACGTCATTGCTTTTCTTTCAGCGTAGTTTGTTCACTTTTGCCCTTTAAATAGGTAACTGTAAAACTGGAAAACAGATTTCCCAAGAAATCCAAATACTAAAATTGTGCATAAGAATTAAGTAAAGTTGGAAGTATACTTTTTAAAACAATGATGAGTAAGAGTCTTAAATTAATTCTACTACAAGAATGTAACTTTACCTTCAATATCCATCACRTTTCTGTGCCTACTTTTTTTGGTTTCTTGACTACATTCAACTRTCTTTAATTTGATTAAATACTAAAAATCTGTCCTTCTATCGCTATGTAGTATTGATCTCCTACTAATGACCTGTAGCATATTTTATGTCTAATACCTCTCACTAAGCCCACAATATTCATTATGTATTCAATTTTAGCATATACTGGTCAATTGTAAAGTACCATAATTAAGAACAACATAATAGTTTATTGGCTTATCCTCAAGATGTGCAATCCAATACAAGAGACAAGAATAGGAAGCTTTASTTTTTGTTTCAACTCTCATTATTCTGCTCACTGTGACATTAATGAAAAWTCATCATGATTAATGGCCTACCGTCTTTATATATCCCTTCCCTTCATAAACATCTTTCTTCTTATCCACTCTGCAGGTTCCTAAAAAGTTTCCTGTGACCTTTTCAATTTTTTTATTGTAAATTTTTAGCATTGCATCCTTTTTAATTAAAGGAAGAAAAATTCCTTCTGTTGAATGTGCTAAGGATATGTAATACTGTGTGAGGTAGTCTCAGTGTGCAACTCTCCTTTATGCTTGTCCTTCACATAACTTACGGATAATTCAGCAAGTACCAGCAAACATAAAACTACACACTGAGCACTGCTGCTATACCTTGCATCCTACAGAAGGTACTCAGCCAGCAGAAGCAGTTGCAGAGTTGGGAAACCACTACAACAAAAGGCAACGCAGAAATGCAGCAGCTCTGCACAGAGCAATAGCAGCTAACCACTGCCATCCTTGGGAAATTGCTCTGTGATGAACCCTTGTAAAAATAGTAAAAATAAACAAGTGCTACAACATCAAGTAGTGGCAAAAACTTTTAGAGTGATTTCTGAAATATCATTTGACTCTGATGTAGCCAAGTTATTTATAATGCAAGTGTAATCCACAGTCATTTACCAGCTTGTAGACTTGAGAACATAATACTAGTTTTAATCAACAAAAGAAGGTTACTTACTTTTCCTCTCTCCTACACCAAACTTGTAACTATCCTATATGAAAAACGTCTAATTCTTCCTCTTGATTATTTTTTTCTTYAAAGTGTCCATCTGTCTAACCATCCAAAGTCACATGTATGAAAATGTATGTCCCTTCTGGCAGTTTTCATTCRTTGCTTCATCAAGCTTTTCAATTAAAAAGTTGCAAGGTGAATCTACTAGAGGAATAGTCCACAAGGAAATGACTTCATCTTCCTGTTTTAACAAGGGTCTCTWCATTAATATTTCCTTCCTTCATATTTTTGATTACAAGTTCATATAATTCTTCCAGTAAAACAACTTCCATTCCTCATCTGCAAAATTTCTTTTGAYTTTATCTGGTGTCATGGGGTACTATTATTTGATTTTGAGTGATTGTTTTCAAATGCCTGTATGACTAATGGTTTCCACCTATGTATCTCTATCAGGTCCATATAAATTTTCCCCAATTAATATACTATATATCTAATGTGCTTAGAGTTTCTATGGCAATTTATCCTCATAAACTCCCTCTATGATATACAAATATTATAAACATTTTACAAATAGGAAATGGAGGAGTGGAACAAAGATCCAGCTTATTAAGGTATCTAAATGCTTAAGGATGTAGACAGATGCCTACTGGGATTTTCAAAGGTGCTCTGACATGTAGCTCTCATTGGAGTAATTCAAGATTTTTCATTAAGTACCTAATAAGCATTTTTAGTTTTCTGAATACCTTTRTCATCTGACTTATCCCTGTCACCTTTAAATCCAGTGGCTGAGTGCATTAAACCAGGAGCTGATTAGCCCTGAACTAATGCCRTAAGCACTTGTGCAATACTTCCCACAACAGGGCAAATTACACAAAAGATAAAGATTCTGTGCATATTGCAAGCATCTAGTCTACCCTCCAATCTGAGTGGCACCCCAAACATTCAGATGGAAGACAGATACACACAGAGCCTCAGATGCCAGACAAGAAATGAGCTGTTCTCCAGAGATCTTGCTGCTCTGCACTGGGACTGAGGAGGGCATGAGGCCAAGTCTGTGGACAAACCCTGATATCTGGCTCAAGCAACCCCCTCAGTTCACTTCTTCCCTAAGGTTTTGAATTTTCTGGTAGCCACTGCACCTGTACAGCCCTACTCTTACTCACATAATACAGCCCACATAGACGATACATAACACGTTTGGTTTGGGCCATTCCTCTATTTACTGTGTAGATGGCTTTAGGTGACTATGCACTTTATTGGCAAAAGCTTACATGTACAAATGCCRTCACATATGTTTGCTAGCTGCATTCTTCTCAGCTGTAACAATGCTGTATGCATTTTCAGATTGTTCCTTTGCCTGGCCTAAGAGAAAGTTGTTTGGTTTGAATAACACAAGTCATCTTCACAGAAGAAAAAACATTATGTTGTAAAAACTAAAGCATCTTTTTCTTAATTCTGCCAAGAACATGCTATCTTTCACCACAGGTTTTCTTCATATCCCATGTTGGGCCACCAAGTGCTAGAAAGGGGATGGATCAGGGCGTATTAATGCCGTTTCACTATTAAGTCAGTGAAACTTGCTATGTAAATCAAGCTGGATTTGGTCCACATACTACCCTGTCATTGCGACTTGTATTACTACTTCGATTTGTAAGTCAAGAAAACTGCCTTCTTATAGCCTATACCACCAAATCCAAGCACTGCCTAAACAAATCCCATGGGCATGCAGTTTACCTAGAACAACATAGGTATTTTATTAAAAAGAAATACAAGACAAATTAAATAAATTCCTAACATAATGTTGCTACTCTACAGGAGTGGTTTCCAAGTCAAGGTTTATGAGTAATGTGCTGCCTGCAAGACCCTCTGAGACTGCTTGCAGCTGCAGAAAATAAAACGTTAAAATTGAGGCCAATAGAAAGATGCTGCCTGCAGCAAATCTGCACACTGTTGATGTACATTGGCTGAAAAGGTTAGGGACCACTGCTCGATATAATTAAGCAGGATTGCAATACCACCTTGTATGTCTCTTGTATGGTAATGGTTTAAGCAAAACAAGTAAAAATAAATATAGAAATCTTTTTTATCATTAGGTAGCAGTGATAATTTTTACTGAACACACTATGCTTTAAAAATGCTCCCAAACAGATGTCAAGTATCCTTTTTGCCCAAGACTAACAAAAAAAAAAAAAAAAACTTCTGAAAGAAATCTCAGAAGTTCTTATCTAAGTATCTGAGCCTGAAGTCTTGTATATGCTTTTCAAGTAATTTAGTATTCAGAATGAGCATGGATTTAAGTAGACATTTGGAAATTATCACCTGATATTCAAGTATGTGATTGATCCCCTTGTAAGTGAAAGTTACAGAAAAATCACAGGTGCCTGTCACAAAAAAAATTATTGCTTACATGAACAAATCTGCCTAATCTTTCTTTTTGAAAAAATCTTATCAAACATTTAATGAATCACTTAATATTTCTAACTGAGAGGGGAAGGCAGAATGGTTACAAATGCTCTGGATGGAAGCAAACTGAATGTTGGAAAATTCCTAATTCATTTATTGTGATGGAAGACTTTTTCTCCTCAGTTTTCTTATATTTAGTAGATTACTCAAGGTCTTTCAGCGTATTCATACATTTGTCAGTGAGTTACACTTTGAATGCTTTTTTCAGACTCACCAATTACAAGAAAATCTTTTAGACTGCAATTAGACTGCTCTCTGCTAAATGAACTAATTTAGTCCAGAAAATGTTAAAAAAAAAAAAAATACTGTCCTGTGATGATCAGCTGATCTAACACTAAGGTTTTTCAGTACTATAAATGTTCATCAGGTTTTTAGTGAACTCTAAATTTCTACTTGTACCTGTGCAAATTCAACTTGATAGACTATTAATAACTATAGTAAACTTCTACTTACAATTATAATTTGCCTCTCCCTTATATACAGAACATTATCAATCTTTCACCATTTTTGAGCAGCGGGAATTCAAGTTCCTAATTAAAAAACTTACTTCAGTGGAAGTTTTAAAATCAGACAATTATGCCCAGAKACAACAAGCAAGGCAGCCATAATTAAAACACAATTAAAACCCCCTCAGTTTACGTCTTGTCAGACCGACCGTCCCCCCATTCCGACTTCTGTCGCAGAAGCACGAACACCAGACCGTTCAGCTCGCGAACACACAACCCCTCAAAGCTGGCGCTGACTGCTCCGCTCCAGCGCCCCACCGTCCTTGCAGCCTCCCGGGGCGCGCTGCGAGCGCCGC
>NW_028185816.1:1081044-1087156 GCF_003343005.1 Rhea americana
CAGGCGTGCAGGGGGCAGCGCGGGGGACGGCCGCTGGCTGGCCGAGGGAGATGGGGCCCCCGCAGCACCTCGGGCTCCGCGCTGGGAAGGGTCTTAACCGCTGGCGGCCAAGAAGAAAACAAACCCCAGGGTGTTTCCAGATCCCCAGGGATAGTTTAGCCGAGTCTGGAAGCAGAGGTGGAGGAAAACTTCTRAAGCACATAGAGTTCAGGAACAAAGATTAGTCTTGAACATAGGCCTTAATAAGTAGCAACCGTCCAGGAAATCCCCTCTCCTTCATTAGTCAGCCTAAACCTCCTCTTCTATACTCTACCTGTAATATTTATAAACAGCTTGGTAAATACTGTATGCCTTTTGTGTCTCACTGCCTATCCCTATTCAGAAATGATTACATTAACTCAACTAATTGTCTGGAAATCGTTTGCTGTAATCAATGCAGGCACTCGCTGTGCAGAACCCACKGCAGGTGAGAAGGGGGGAACGCGCTTCTCCTGTGGAGAGCGGCGATCCTCAGTTCAGTTACGTTTGGCCAATGGGCTGGGGTCAACTCCCTGGGGCAAGAAGGAGTTAAAACACCAACGAGAAATCTCACACACCTGAGGCCAGGCTGTGGTTTGAGAGCATGCAGGCAGCTGAGGGAGGGGAGCACGTGGGGGTGGGTGGCTGGGGAAGCTTCCTCTACTAACTGTGTTTAACTKGGGAAGCGGGAGGTTTGCGAGGGGCTGTCTGCTTCACTTAGTGTTTGTAGGTGGCAGAGGCTCGTAGGCCCCATGAGGGGAAAAGCTGAGAACTGGTTGCTCTGTTAGGTTCTTTGATTTTGTAGTGTGGGATTAAATCTCATACGTTAAAAAAAGTAGTAAAGCAGAGAAGCCTGAAGCAGATGTAAGACAAGAGCATCTGTGCATGTTACATAAGGATTGACCTGAATGCCTGCGAGGTGGACAGCACTGCCCTTGGAGGCCTGTGTGATTGCTGGGCTTAAAGTAAGTGAATATGTCTAGTGCTACCTTTTACTATTACGTCTGTAAGAATGATAGCCCCCAGGGATCCTGTGTACAGTGCATCGGAAGTAATTCTGGAACTGCTCACGAGGCAGTGCTAGACTTGGTTAGAGCGCTAATTCAACTTCATATTTGTGCTCTCTCTTGTTCGGGATAGTTCGAGCAGGTATCATCAAGCCATGATGAGCTAGGAAAGCTCTGACTGTGGTGTGAATGTTTAAAGGTTCTGTTTAAAGGTTTTGGTTTTGTGGCTCTAGAAATAGTGACTAGAGCAAAGTCTGCTAGTAGATTTTTTTTTTCTTTAAAAATACATATATTTTAGAAGTTAAAATGCATTCTGTGAATGAAACTGGTAGTAGTGGCAAAAATTAGCAAAAATTACCGCCAGGTGTAACTTTCTCCCTTCTAGGGCTTTGGCAGCATTTCTTATGCCTCAAAAGTGTGGCTTTTTTTCTTCACTTTTAATAGAAAAATTGTGTCTGTAAAACATGATTGTACAAACCAGGTATAATTTTATCAATAAGCAGACAATTCTCTTAGGTTTACCTCTTGTTTTTAGGGTTTCATAGTAGATAATAAAATGGTCTATAGCAGTTATGGTTGTTGTGGTTGTATTTTGGAGCCRAAATGTAAATGTTGGAGTCAAAAATGTACACTTTCATGTGTAAGCAAATGGAAACTTGCCATCGGTCTCGATGAATACTGTAAAAATATTTATCTTACTGTTGCAGATACCAGTGTAGTTGACTTGTTTCTCCAAGCATGCAGTAAGGGAAGAAAAAGAAAGTTCTGAAGAGGTAGTGTGAATCACATCACTTTTTCTGAAACTAAGGACTAGGCTTCAGAAATCCTCCTGTTCCTTCTGCTTTACTGAAGGAATAAAGTGTAAAGAGTCCTTTTTTGGGAAAACCAGCTTCAGCAGGCCTAGTAAATTATTCATATGTATGTAAGATTACTTGATTATATTTTGGTAGTGTGACCCAAACATAGATGGCTACTCTATTCTAATATCTTGTTCTCTGCCCAGGATAGTCAAATACATCAATTGAAAAGTGATATTTATTTAGGCATTTACTGAAGTGATGCTTTGTTTTGTTCTTTTAATCCTGTGAGACCATAAATCCAACCCTAGCCTAGATTCTAGCTTGTCGTAGAGCAGACTTTGGAAAGGCTGATGATGAAATGGTGACTTCTTTATCTTTCTCCAGTAATCAAATATTCTTGCTTCGTTTTTAAAAAGCAGCAACTTGAAGGTGCAGAATTGTTTTTAATGCAGATGGTGAGGGTAGAAAACTTTTCAAAGTCTAATGGAGAAAAAAACAGGAAATTGCTTGGATGTAAGTGCTGGTAAATCAGGGCATGTGCTTTCAAAAGCTCTGAGTAACTGTTTAACATACTGTCCGAAGTAGTACATGGTTCTCTTTCCTGTGGTGCTGCAGTAAATGTAATCTGCAATGTGTAAAGACAACTGCAACTTTTTTCCTATGCGTGTTTCTGAAATCTAGATTACCTCTGCTATTTTGTTGCCCCTAATTGCATAATTTTGTTCTAGCAGTAATCCCTAGTTGTGATGAGTTTACTGTTACATCAGCTATAGATTTTGTTGGTTCAGTGGGTCATGTTATGTTCAAGGTCGTTAGTGAATGCTCTATTAATTAAACTCTGATGTTAGAAGGGGATCATGCAGGGGACACGCCTCTTAATTCCATACTGAAGGTTACAGCTTGTGCTGGATATAAGTGTAGGTTCTGTTTACTTGTTTTTGTTTTTTTGTCTGTGTAGCTCAGAACTATCCTCACACAATACGGTACGCTCAGAAGGTTGATAAAACAAACAAACCCCACCAAAACTGCTATACATAGAATCAGAAATATCAGTTCTCAGTTGTTTTAGTTGTACTGCAGTCGTTAAAATGCATCACAGGCTTAGTTTGCTTTTGTTATTCAAAAGTAAACTGGTTGGCGTACAACAGTTCTGGCATACCAGTTGGCATGTTCTTTCTTTCATCTTGGAATGAGTTTTTTTCCATGTTCTAGGAGTAGCAAAAGGCTGGCTTGGCAATGAAATCATTTTCGAAGGATAAGGTAAAATGCATCTGTCTTTACAGGATATARTAAAGCAGAGGCTCTTCCCGTGGCGGATGAAGGAGTGGTTATGGCATCTTCTGATGTACATCTGCACTAGGTTATTATCTTCTGGCACACCAAGCACAGTTTCGATGGCAGGTTATCAGGGCTATCTAGAAGTTCCAGTTTGGTTAGTGCAGCATGTCATGGAGCCCTGGCTGCTGTAACTGCACTGTTGTTGGGATCCCAGCTACATAGGTGACAGCTAACGTGTATTCAAATATTCCAGAGTCTCTCCTCTGATAGACTGAAGAAGGCTATTAGCACCTTTAGCTATTAGCTATCCAAATTGACTATATTTCTTTTCTGTTGTTCAAATATACTCTTTATATGATAAGTATGACACAGACATTTCCTTTCTTACTTAATCTAAAGTGGTGAGAATAGGCATCTAGGAGGTGAAGGTAGATCAGCTGTGTAGGGTTGGAGAGTGTAGATAAGTAACTCCTTGGAGTCTGTCTTCTTTCATGGAAGATGAACACACTTGGGAGTTTGTTTTTGCTAATAAAGGTCCTTCTGCATTCACTGTATGGCTAAAATACAACAAACAAAACAACAACAACTTACTAGTAGCTTTAAAATATGGAACTTGCTAGCTACACTTTTTTAATCTTCAGAAAGAACGAACCTTACAATGGTACTTCATTGTCCTTTCATATTTTTGCGGATTAGAAATTTAGATATTACTCAGTAGTAAAACACATTCTCTGGTCTCAAAAGTGTAGTTGGGGGAGAAAATAACACCCCCAAAACAAACCTGAAGCAAACAACTCTCCTCTTCTCCCTCAACCGTACTTACTAACTACAGTATTTATTTCTTCAGGGCATGCGTATGAGTTGTGTTGTGACTTAATGTTTTTGGTATCCTCCTGTTAGGCTATTCTGGACATTTAACAATCTTAACAATTGAGCCTTGTAAGCAAAGTACATTTGGGGTAAGCAGGTTCGTAGGTTGAATACCATTCTGGGAAAGAATAGGTAACTTGCACTGCATTTTTTTGGTTTGCTGTAACTAGAAGTTATCAAGAATTTGCATCATGTATTCATAACTGTTGCAATGAGATTTGGCCTTGAATACAGCACATTATTATTATTATTTTAAAAAAAGGAAGAAAGAGGCCATGCGTAGTTCAGGAAATCAATCAAGGAAGATCTTTAACTTTTAAATGCAACAGGAAAAACTTTTTTTTTTTTTTTCCCTCCCAAGAAATCAAAGTGGGTAAACTCTGAGAGTAAAGATTAGGAAGAAGAGCAGAAATCGAGGAGTGTGGTTTTTAGTGCAATGGCATTTTTTAATAACAAAAGATTCACAGCCCGTAGTCATATAATTCCAGGCTGGATAAGGGAAATCCTATTGTAGGATCAAGGATTGATCTGTCTATCAAATCTTTCTGTTACTGGCTCTGAGAGATTTCCTGCCTCATTTTCCCTCATAATGTGCATATCTCTTTAAATTCTGTGATTTAGTCTTTAGATTCTATTTTTAATGGAAAATTTATCTTTTTTTTTTTAATGCTGCTGAAGAGTACACAATGCTTAGAAAAACATATAAGAAATAGGAACCTGGGCAACTGACACTGAGTTTTTGTGTTTTTTTTTTTTCCTAGGCAGTTTCATCCTTGAGGTTCATTATTTGGTTATTATTCATGGGGGTTTTAGGAATGTTTTTAAGATGAAGGTAATTAGAAAACAGAATTGCTTCTATCTGGGCTTTTTACTTGATAGCAGCTGCTAGAGCTTATATGGAAACAGGTTAATGTTAACTAAGGGAATGGTGATACTATCCTTTTGATAATATCTTACAAAACTTGCGTGGCTGTTCTTGGATGCTGTTAATAAGATGAAGAGAGGYTCAGATTTTGAGGTTTGTTTGAAATCCTGTGATCAGTATTAAATACTGATGAAGAATGAAGAAATACAAAAGGGGATGGTAGCGCATTTTCATTATGGTATTTATAAAATCTTAAGGCTTCTGTTGTGTGGAGTTGCATGCCACTTACTGACATCTCTTCAGATTTTTAAAACAAAGTGCATCAAATCAGTGTTAAACAGTGCAGAGTACAAAGCTTTGTTCTTTACTCTTCAGGAGACCTGTAAGCTGTTTGTGTGCTGGAATTAGTAAAATGACGTTACAGAGTTTTCTGAGTGAGTGGTAGGTAGGTTGCTTTCTCACAGCAGGTCCTGAAGGAAGAGCAAAATGTCTATCCTGTGCTGAGCAGAAAAAGCCTGTATCAAAATATATTAAAGACCATGAAGTGCCACTAAAATCCATGCTGTAGTACAGAATTAGAAATATTCATCTGATAGCCAGTGTCCTGATGCAATCGGAGCTCACTACTTTATACAAAGTGAGCTGGAAGGAGATTGCTAATGAATGTGTGAGTGGTCTGAATGGATGTTATAAGGAAAAGCCAGACAGCTACTTTTAAGTCTAACGTAGCTCATCAGTGTGGCTTTTTTTTTTTTTTTTCTCCTCAAGTTTTGTGATTGGACAAAGCTTCACTGCCTGGGGCAGAATAAGTAAGAGATATATGCTCCAAGTAGAAGATACTGCATAAAAGATTATAAATGGTATAACATGAATGCAAGTTACTTCAGATGCTAGATCATTTTTATCATCTCTTTTAGCACATAACTTTTTTCTTTCTGATCTTCATACAGCTCATGTTGTTAATAGAGAGGACTCTAGGTGCTATGGCTTTCTCATCTGCTGTTTTTAACTATTTAAGCTTTCTCAAAACTGGAGGAGGGGCAAATGCACTGTCTTTGATTATGATTTAACTTTAATTCTAATTTTGACAATTCCCTTCTTGAATTCCCCTTTTGTACATATTGCTGGAAAAAAGATCACTGAATCACTGAACAATTCAAGTCTAGGGAATGAGTTGAGCTGGAGGAGAGCTGTTGTGTTCCCGAGTCTGTGGTCTGAGGTTTTTGTTACTGACTGCTCACATGATTTTAAAACCCTGTCTCCCCAGTTAGTGT
>NW_028185816.1:1087237-1184807 GCF_003343005.1 Rhea americana
ACACAAAGTCCTCTTGAAGGACCCTTCTGCTACCAAGGGGGTTAGCATGCTATGCTGAGTTTCTTTCCACTGTAGCTTTGCATATATCCATGCAACTACAAAACAGAGTTTGACCCTGGATATGACTATTGAAGAGTCAGATGAAGACTGATACAGTGAGCATACTGGRTATCAAGTGATCTTTTTTTGACCTCTAAACTCTGGCATTATTTTTTTGCCCTGTGGCATGTTATTTGTGACACACTTTCCCTTACTATTTGCCTGTTAGTTGATGCTACCTTTGTTACTGAGCTTTTAATCCTTTGAATACACATGGAGACATGGTGTGGAAGAAAGAAATTGGTATTCCAGCCATAAGCAACCAAAATAACCCTTTAGTTTTACCTTGTAGGTTAAGGCAGCTCCAATAGCCAAATCTTCATCTGTGTCTTTTGTGCTACTGTGTTTTTAAACTGTGCTGTAACTGTAGTTAGTTTGAAAGACAACCTTATCTGTTGTATACTAGCTAGAGTTATTATTAGTTAAAGAGCAAAAAGGCAAAGGTGATGGTGTCCTTTGACCATTAAATTCCTTGATAGACTGTTTTTTAGTAAAAAGGAATATGCTGAAAAGACTGTTCTATGTTAACATGGACTGCCACTGCACTGTCTATTTGAGGCACTGTTTCTAGTATCTTACACTAGCATGCTGAAGCATCCATGTCCTTAAGGAAAAGGAAAACCTGATATCAGAAAAGAATCTCCTGGAAATTGAGTCTTACTCGTTAAAGATCTATCTCTGAAGTTTGTTATTTACATTAATGTGTTTATGGGAGCTAGAAGATAACAAGGTAGGAGTTGGTCTTATGCTCTATTTATCTCCAGTCAAGAAGTAACAAAAAAAATCTGCGTTATTCCTATTGTTTGAATATTTCGAAGTGTATAAAGATCGAGCCCACCTTCTGTAAGGTGAAATGATAGTGTAATAAATGCCGGTGAGAATGCCTAGCCCAGAGGAGAAAAGAAAGAAGGCTAGATAATATTCAGGACTATACATAAAACTTTTTTTGATTCTAGAAGTAGAATAATCTGGGACAAAAATGGGATTCAAAATTGGTATTGTACTGTCTGGCTTACAGGGGCTTTTATAAAATTGACTCTTATTGATAGTCTCACTCAGTGAGACAGTTCATATAACTAAATATGTAAGAGCTCAGTCATAATCTAGATTGCAGGAAAGTTGTACTAATGTATTTCCACTCAGCTGCTTATAGCTACATGCTACTACTTTCTAATCAAAAGGGGAAAAATTTGTGGGTTTATGGTTTATAGCATTCTCTTAAAAATTTATCAAGCTAAGATAGATCTTTCAATGAGCAGGAAGTAGTCCTTTATCTTTGAATCTTAAAAGAATAGAACCTTCCACTAAATAAGAAAAACCCACCTTTTTTGATAACTGGTTAAACTAATGCTGTATAAATTGTAGATGTCACTAGTGCCTGTATAGTGCTGGCCTTCTCTGAAAGGTGGTTTAATTTAGAAAAAAATTTTAATTAAGTGCTACTAGATCAAGATGTGATCTGCTTATGAGTAAAAAGTCTTCAGTTGAGAGAAGAATGTTTTTAATAGCACTTGTGACTCTGGTTCTGGGATTGGTGAATGTAAGTTTTATTAGACATCAGAGCTGGACCAAAACTTTGCTATTCAGACTCGCTGCGTATGGCTGTCTGAAAGCTTCACTTGCCACCACCGATAGGGTAGTGAAGTAGAGACTGGTGGAAGCAGCAGGGACTGACCTCTATGCCTTTTGGGGAGTTCTGTTGCTCTGGGGAGTCCTTCTGCTGGTTGGTTAGTGTTATCCTAGGAAACAGAAACCATGTTTACTGGGTGGGTAGCCTGCAAGTTCTTGCTTTTAGTGCTACCTCTGAGACCTCGTAACTGGAACTTGGGCATTCTTACCCTAAGGCGTAACTATCCTTGTGGATTAAAGAAARGTTGTTGTTTTGGGGTGCTTCTCCTCTACCCCACCCCATGCCTTTAAATACTCCCTTAGAACTGGTTGYATGATCTTTAACACACAACCAGGTAAGTCAGACTCCATCCAGATGGCAGTAGTGGTAAAAACTAGCTGATTAATTGAAACAGGAATGTGCTCTCCTTTAGGTATTCCTGAAGCAAGAAGTGTAGAAATAGTACTAATTGAAATTAATTAATAAAGGCTAGTGTATTTTTTTTTAAGTTTCATTTGGATATAAAGTTCAACTTCTGTATAATGAGAACCTGGAAAATCYAAATTGCTTTGTTAAGCACATTGTGGTTTGGAATCCTTGGATTCTAGCTAATATGAACCAGCAGGTTCAGACTAATTGAGTCTAATGTTTAGATCACTCTGTGGTAAAGAATGTATACTGATGGAGAAAGTGRGTGCTGATGCATTCTTAAGCTCTGTCAAAGAGCAGCATTTTCTTACTCAATTGAAATTGTTGAAGTTGCTCTATTTTTAAACAAGAAAACTTTACCATAATACAATGACTSTTGGCCTTCTGTGCAGAATTGCAGCAGCCAGTGCCTGGTATAAATATGCACAAGACAATGAAGTTTTATAGGTAGCTTCGACATCTCCCTTCCCAGTAGACTTAWTTTTTTTTTTTTTTTCATTTTCTGTTGCAGTTGAAACATCAGGTGAATAAATGAACTGTGCTGCTGTATCAGATACTTTTGAGGGGAAAAAAGGTAAGCTGTTGCTTTRAAGCAGGCACAACTTAAACTGATATGACTAAGGCCCCATGTTTAAATGAGTCTCTTGGAGACTTACTGCCAACACAATGATAAACGCTTTGATCAGAAGAGTGATTTTTTTTTTCTAATATGTTTTTATAATGCTGAGGACAATAGACTTTGCCATTTGCTTTACTGGTTATAACAACTACAACCTATACCTTAGAGCAGTTTTTTTTCTAGCTTCTTGTCGTCTCCCCCCCCCCAACAGTTAGAACTATTTTTCCTTCTCTAAACAAGTCTTTGTGAAGACAGATGACAAGAAGTCATCTCACTTCTTGGAAGGGTAAATATGTTTGGGAAAGGATTCTAAATTCTACTCCCAAGTGAATTAAGGGATCTGTCTTTCAGTCTAGAGGAAACAGGGTAAAATGCGAAATGTTCTRCCCTGCTCCAGCACTGCCTGAGTGTCTCTGCAGTGGTACTTGGAGTGTGTTGACTCCAGGAAGTTAGGTATTTTGAATTTCTTTTTAAGATATGTACTTGTCTCCATGGATCATATGTGAAAACAAGTGCCTCTCTTCCTCCCTATCAGAAAGGTGAAGAGTGTTTTACCAATTCAGTACTTAGGCTGTTTATAACAACTGACTAGAAAGCAAGACTCTGGAAACAAATTGAGGGTCATGGAGGATAACAAGCAGAATGATTTGATGATGTGATGCAGTTGCAAAAAGAAGCAAATGTAAGTCTGCAGTATATGATCAGGAGTACTATTGGAAGAAAGCGGACATAATTGCTGTGACTTGACGTTGCTGAGACTTCATCTGAACAAGTTTTAAATATTGCAATTTGAGATGCAGACAGGTCTCCAGAAAAGAGTAACAAAATGGATTAGGAAACAATATTCTGTAAGCATGTGAGCAAAGCCTRAAAGAAATAGGAATTTTTATAAGATTTTCTAAGCGAGAGAATGACCATAGTAAAAATCTTCTGATTAGGGAAAAGTAATATGGGGTTTAGCTGTTTTCTTTTTCCTTGCATTTGTGTGTGTTTTTAAGACGAGTAAGGTTTTTCCATATTCCTAGCAAGCAGGACAAATTATATTCATCTCAACTCGATGGATCAGGAGATGAGACCTTTACAGTTACTGCTTCTGAACCACACAAGAGATGCCTTAACTCATTACTACTTCTTTTCTACTTCAAAAATATAAAATTATTAAAACAGCCAGAAATGTGTGCTTTTCAGTATCCTTAACTGCAGTGAAAATGTGAAGCAAACGAAGGAATGAGTGATGTGATATATATTATTGATAATTATCCTCACTCWGCTGTCAAAGGTGACTTAGATTTCTTTACTTTTTCTTTACTATTTAACAGAGGTTATTGGTAGTAACACTGTTCTTTGGCAGACATATAGTATACCTAGCTGCTATCAGTAATAATACTACATTTCTGTAGTCCTGATTTTTAAGGTACTCATTAAAAGGATCTCTGAGCATTTTTGTCCAGCAATATGGTACTTACAGAACAAAGACGCATTCTTGATAAATGTGAGAGCAGCGTGTTTTTTTTCTAAGTGCACATTTATCTGTCACTGGAGTTATCTGGCATTTGATCGAAGTATCTAAAATTAYACTGTAAAGACCTGAATAATTAATGAGTCAGGATTTACATTCAGTTATGTCTTACAACATAAGTTATATTTGTCTGAATGCAGAAACAGTCTTCTGACTTTATTTTCTGCTTCTCTCATTAGGAACTAACTTGGCTTAATAAATGTTAATTAACTTASTGGGGCCTCACATAATCAAAATTGCTACTCACAAAACTGAGTGTAATTTCTCAAGCTGACAAGTTCTGACCTTAAAATTGGTAGGTTGTATCAGAATCCAGACTTACCTTCTGTTCATGATGGTACAACTAGAGTAGGMTAAGAAAGGGCTTTCCACATTTTCAAAATCTTGAGGAATTTCAYGATAACTTCTGTTCCAGTGTGGGAAGACGGGCTCTTTCAGAGTGTTTTAGGATTTGTTTCTTCATTAAAAGAATAAGACTATCTTCACTTAATGAAGAATTTTGATGGTTAGAACGTCTCTTTGAAAGAGAGAGAACCCAGAGTCACATCCTTGTATCTTCATCCTACATAAGTTTCCCTACAGCTAATTTGGCTATATCAAGGTGAGAGGAAGGAAGACAGGATTTTTTCCTCTTCTCTCAGAAAGTTTGTTATTCTTATTAACACTCCTAAAATCAAACAAATCAAAGCAAAAAGAAAAAAAGGCTGGCATTTGGTATTTCYGTACAGAAACTGATTAAAATATTTCTGGTTATTTTAGTTGCAGAGTCCCAAAGGCTTTGGCAGGGTAAGGAGCAAGGCTTCTCTAATCTAGTCCCCACTGCTAACTTTTGGTTGACTAGCAAGATTCTTCTTCCTCCTTTAAGACCTCAAATCTTTCCTTAAACACGTGAGGGGTTGGTCACCTGCTTTCCTGAGAACTCTTCAGTCTGTTTCCTGYTGCTATTCAGTCAGCAGGGCTGATAGAAGACTCCTTGCTGCAGATTGGCTTCCATCAGTGCATCCACTTATTTTTCTCTGAAACCATGTGGAGAAGGAGAAATGATCCATAGCCAGCTGTGGTCTTTGTTTTTTTTTTTTTTTTTTTTTTCTGCTACTTTATTTCTGTTCATGCATGGGCTTTTCAATTTTATGAAGCCAGCTTTACCTGAAAGCTTAAATGTAGTTGCATCCTCCTGGGTGAAGTGGACAATTTCTGTGCCAATTGCATCTTTAAAGAAAAAGGTCACAGTATGCACTCTGCTGCCTCCTTTCTTTGCTATGAATCCCTTTGAAGGGGGCTGCTTGCAGGGTGTTGGGGATGGGGAGAAGAGGTGTTGCTGGTTTGTTATTTTGTTTCTGCTCTTAAGGGAACCTTCCTTAGGAAGGGACTGAATGTCTAATTCCCATTAATGTTCTTTAGATTAGCAGATGCTCCGTTTTGTGGGATGAAGGAGGTGACCTGCTGCTCCTTCCGTTGTCCTGGCTACATCAATCCTAACTACTAATTACAACTCCTGAAGGGAAGACTCAGTGCTGCTGCGTCACTGGCTTTTGAGCACCCTGTGATATTGTTATAACTATAATCAACTTCCTCCTAATTCTGGAGGAAGTATGTTCAGGAAAAACTCTCTAAACCTGAGTCTTGTAGGAACAGCTTGGAATATGTTAGTCTCATGAGGTTGTACCCAAAGGAGAGTCTCAAACTGATAAACAGGCTTTTCAGGGCAAGGACTGGGCCAGCCAGTGTGCTAGCTTATTTTGGGGGCAACTAGGAGGGATACCTAGCAGAAGATGCTCCCTTATTAGAGTCCTCTATCTATTCTAAACTTGACCACAGATATTTATGGTTTCTGGTTGCTACTGGTTGATTTTTTTTTTTCCCCAGTCCCACCTGCCAGGAGAGCCTGGAACACAGGTAAATGATTCTGCCTGAGCTGCATGTTGCCTCATGTGTGTGATTCTTGTGATTTATCACAGAATGACTGACTAGTAATTTCCAGCTATAATACCTTGTATTTAATTTTCAATCACTAAGATATAAAACAAAGGTATGAGTGACTCAAAATTAGTAATGAAAAAATGTGAAAAGCTCCAAGTACTTTGGTATATGAAGGAATAAAGCTAGATATGGAGAACAAGAGGAAATGACTAGTCAAGTTTATGATACTTAACGTAAGAGAGAGAATCTTGTTTGATTTAGGCCTAGGTAACCTGGGAGATGCTGTCCACCTGTGGAAGCTGAGAGTGGGAATTCCCTTAAGAGATTTATAGAGACTTAGAAGCCAAAGAGCAGTACTGTGGACAGTTCTGCAGTTAGGGCAGTTCTATATCTCAGTAGTATTCAGCACCTCTGTGCACTAAACCTAGGACCAGGGAGTCACAAGTGTTATTTAAAACATTCTTCTCTCAACTGAAGACTTTTTAGTCATAAGCAGATCATATCTGATCTAGTAATACTTAATTAAAATTTTTCTAAATTAAACCTTTCAGAGAAGGCCAGCATTATAGAGGCACTATGACATCTACAATTTACACGGTATTAATCTAGCCAGATACCAGAAACATTAGTGGTAACAGTTAGAGATTATACAAACTGGTGGAGTCATCACTGATGGAGATGTCAGTTACCTAGCACACACTCCACTGTTAAAGTTGATCTGTTTGTATAATGTTAGAAAAGGCTGGAAGATACTGATGCTGTCAGACCTAAAACAATGGTGTCTGGGTGCTTCTGTTAGTCAGGGGAAGCACCATGTGGACCCCTTGGGGACCTCCTGMCAATGGAAGCATGTTTGACATGCAGGTTTTATGGTCAAAACTGTGGGTTTCACTTATTGTCCTGAATTAGACTGCAGTGATTGGGTGCAGGACTGCTTGGCAGGTATCCTCAGATAGCCAGGGTTATCTCATTTATGTACTTTGTTTTCCCTTTTTTTTTCTTAACCACCCTTTTTGCCTGCCCTTGAACCTCCCTTTCTTTGTGCCAGTCTCTTCCCAAGTAAATAATGCATCCCTAGTTACCTGTTAGATCCAGTTTCCTACATCTGTACCCAAATTTGGTATTGTCAATATTGTTACCAAGGTAATCTCAGTCTTCCATGGTTTACTCATAGGCTTACCCAAGCACTGTTGGCCTGGTAAGATTCTACTCTCCTGCAAATCCCCAACATGCTATTTTAATTATTTGAAGTTCTACTGTTTCTCACATAAATCCCATTTAAGCACTTGTGAAATCTAAATGTCCATTATGGCACTATCTAACTTTTATTAGCTTCTTGCATTACATGTTTCATCTGGCAATTTCTCATATCACATTCAGTAGTTTTCCACATCTTTTCATTTTGCTTAATCTGAGTCTAGAGTCTGCAAGCAACTGTGCTGGTGACTAGACTTAACATGCATCTTAAATACAAGGCTTTGTGTTAAAGAGAAACAGAGAATATAGGCTGTACAGCTTTTCCATGCATCTTTTGTGTGTCTTGGAAAGCAGTGTCACCAGTACTTAGAGATAATGTTGAACAATCAACAGAACATGACCTCCCCTGTTATATAGCAAAAAGAGAGTATGTGACCCCCCTCTCTTAGAGCAAGTACAGTGCTGCTCTTTGTGTCTCTAATCAAGCTGAGGCCGGCACTTCAAAAAGGATTATGAGAAATTGGAAATAATTCATAAAAGGATTATGAATTTAAAGCCTGTAGACATAAGAAGACTAAATTAAGTCATTTTACTTACTGGAGTAAGAAATGATTTGAGAACTGTCTGCCACTTGCGGGCAGGGAAGAGATGCTTCTGATGCTCTTCTTACTGCCTTTTGGCTTTGCCTGCTTTGTAATTGTGAGACTGTGCTCCTGGAAAGTGACAGTTAGCAAATTCAGGAGGAAGAGTGTTTTTGGTGAGCATAACTCACTATGGGGAAAAACGTGTCTGCAAGCATGTTAGACTGTTTATTAGGTAGCCTTCAAACCAAGGCTGGGTTAGGCTTAAAGAAATGTAGCTGCTCAGGTAGTCTAACTCAGGATTGTAACAACATCTGTGACAAGAAATTTCTGCAGAAGTCAAACATGAGTAGTTGCTGTTTCAAATCTGTTCATCTCAACGTGGAAGTGCCTGGGGATACAGCCATAATCGAATAAGCCCAAGGGAAGCATTAGAGCTTGTGTCTATAAAAGTGAAGCTTATGTTCTGAAAGGTGCTGAGCATCAACTCTGAATAAAACAGTAAAATAGTGTGTGCAAAGCAACAAAAAGCAATGAAGAGGAAGGATTAAAAGTCTAAAACTGTTGGAAGTATTAAAGAAGGCTGACGTTGTGCAGTTGAAAGAACRGTGAAGAGTATATGACTAGACTCCAGTGGAACTGGGATTGTAAACGAAGATGAGCACTGGACATGTACTCAGAGGCCTAGGGGAGGTAGATCAACAGAAGCACTGCAAATGCCAGAAGAAAAGGTGAAAAACATAGGAATGCCCTAATATCCTTTTATGGGGTCAAATACAAGAATGGAACTTCAGAATGGGAACTGTAACTTGTGTATTTGATTCTATATGTGGAAATTAATGGATTTCAAAAGACTTCTTAATGCATACTTTTTTAAGGAGATTGTTTAACTCTTCCTAATATTAGAAGTTTACTTGCTGAAGTAGAAGGTGCTAGAAATGCACCTTCTCACTGGAAAGCATATTGAAAATGCAGTATAGATCTTTTTAGAGCAGCTGGCTCTTTATAGTCTATTTTCTTACTATCAACTCTTCTAAATCATGAGGGATATAACCATAACCATTAACCTGATTTAGCCAAATTAAAGTTAAATTTCTCTTGAGTCTTTACCTGTACAAATGCATTCATCAATCATCTTCATGAGTTTGCCTGAAATTTCAGGATGCCTCAATTATCACATATTGTATAAGCGTCTGCACATCTTAATGCCAATGCTCTTTGACATTGTCCTCTGCCTAAAGGGCTAAAAGCTGTTCTGGAAAGGGATGGAGTTGAGTTTTCTTCCTTCTAAGGCAGGGCATACTTCACTAAGGAGGAGGAAGAGTTCCTGTAACTATTTCAACCTCAAAAAATCTATAAGTTTTAGGCATTGCTTGAAAGACAGAAATGTAATGCTCAAAATCTAAAGCCAATGTGTTTTTTTTTTTCTCTACTCTTTGCATTACTTCATGTGAATAAAGCCATCTGGTAAATGGTAAAGCAACAGCACTTTATTGAAGCTTGTTGCTGATTTCTTGCTTTTTGAAGTTATGCAGATCTTCTGGCTAACTGATGTTTTTTGTAAATATTAGACTCTAAAGTTTTAAGGTTTTTAGCAGACTACTTCTGCCAGGCCTTTAAACCTATTGCAGTCTTCCTAATCATTAAGCAGGCAGAGCTTAGGCTGTTGGAGGAAAGAGTAACCCAACCAACTCTATCCCTTGCTTAGTCCTGGAGAAGCAACATCAGTGATCTATCTAACTCAAAGTCCTGGAGAATCAGTACATAATGTTGTGCAGTGATTGAAGTGTCTTGAATTTTGTACTGTACCTTTATAGTTTAACTTCCACTTGTAGTTTGAAGCCTATTACTTGTAGCACTACAACCTGAAACAGTGTAACCTTTTCCCTAAGATCCAGTGGCAGAATTCTTCTGAAATCCCTGTGGCACTGTTTTCCTTTCCCTTGTTTTCATGCTATTGCTCTTGTGCTGTTGTTCTTGTGGCCTTGCAATCACAAACACCCATGTTCTTGTTATCGCAGGTTTCTCACAGGAAGCGATTGCTACCAGTGTGGGAATCGCAACTTCTTCATGCCCCCGTCTTCCTACCACTTGTTTCGTAGCTTTTAGTTTATGCTACAGGAGAACAAATTGTTGCGAATAACATAGCAAGTAAGTCACTTAAATAGCTGGCAAACATTATCCAGTAGTACACGTGTGCAAAGCTCAACAATCGATCAGCATGCAGTGCCTGCCCCTGCCACCATTCTCCCRTCAGCTCTAACAGCCGCCGAAGCAGGAACAACCAAACATCCAGTTTGAGTGGGTTCTAATGAAAACTGTGTAGCTGTTATAGGAAAAAYATTACGGGGGGACAAGTGCTGCACTGGACAGGATGCTTATCTGGGAAACCTTGTTGCTTCTCTTCCTCGTGGCCAACCGGGAGAGTCCCTCTCCCGAAGCCTGTCTCAATGTCCTTTGTGCTACAAAAAAAATAGTTTGACTCCTCCCATTCCAATCCTAACCCTAACTCTAATCTCTTCCCATCTCAAGTTTGAGCATAGCCTTAATTTTGCTTATTGTATGTCTTTGCTTTGAACATCCATACTTCATAGCTCCAGTTTTCAAAAACATTCATCCTAGCAATGTGAGTTTAGACAGTAAATCTGGCACTTCTCAGTACCTGATGTTCCTAATGCTTTCTCYCTCTCTCAGGAGCGTGCAGTGGCCTTCTAACCACTCAAACTTGCCATTAGCATCTGGTGGTTCACTCAGTCTGCGAAGCCCTGAGTTTCTGGCAAGATTCAGCAGTTTATCAGTTATCAGAGAGGATTCTTTCTCAGATACTAAATGCTAGTGTTAACAATATCTTTGTCCCTTCTACTAGCTCATACTTGAGCTCTTTGAACCTTAACGTAACTTTCAGCTTTGTAGGTGCTCATTTCCAAAGATTTAATTCTATTCTAAATCTAACTTCAACCCTAGCATAAATTGGTATCTCGTAGAGTGAAGGTTCAGTTCCCTGTGCTTCCTCCAGCCCTTATTTTAGCCTTTTGAGTTTTTCAAGAGTCGTCATTATTTTCTGCTTTCCAGCTATCCATTCACAACTTTAAACCTGCCTAAACTCTCTGGATTGTTGCCATAGGCTTTGTACCTGCTTTAGCAGGAATATTAACTACTTTCCTGTTCTGCTGTTCATCACTTTAGCCCTGTAAATCTTTCAAGATCCATTACTAGTTTCACTTCTTGGAGCTTATCCTTTCCCGAGCTCTGACCCTAATCACAACCTAAACTGTTGTCATAAGACTCGTACCTCCCTCAGAAGTAATTATATCTCACTTCATTTTGTTTCTTCAGGCCCTTATTTTAGCTCTGTGAGCATTTTAAGGTGTGTCACTYGGCATATTTTCCTTTTTTCAAACTATCCCTAATCCAAACTCCACCTTAAAGCAACACTGTGGAACTTGACTGACTTACAGCTGGTGGCAGTATGTTTATACTTCTGTCCCACAGTTGTCATTTAAATCCCGAAGGCTTTCAACCTCCAGCCTTTATTCAGTTCTGCTTCTCTGCTTTCTTGAAAGCTTACTCTAAATGTTGTCCTAGGGCTAGTTAGTACTTCTCTTAAATGGAATGATGGCTCACTTAGCCCTGTTTCCTCCAACTCTCAATTTAGGAGCATTGCAGAGCTGAACTTAGTGCTGAATCTTCAAGTGTTTGTAGAGCTGAAGTGAGTGCTATGGATAGGAGGAGCAGGTACAGCCCAGTGTATAGAATTTGAGTTAGGATTTGGAAGAGGATAAACAGCAAAGGTGAAAATTCCTGAAATCCAAAAATGCTGGATTTTTGGAGATCTGTGAGGCCAAAACAAGGTCACAAAATGAGTCACATCCAGTGTAGCTTCTAACCTTACTAACTCATTTTTCTGTTTCATTTATTGGAGTCTCACTTGTCTGTCATGATCTTAGACTCACTTCAGCTTAACAGGCTCTCCTTTCTTCAGCAATCATTAACTATAGTCTAAGCCATGACTTACGCTTTTGTTTGTMCTCTCATGCCAAATCTTTAAGATGTGCTGAAGTTTCTCTCTTCCCTCCTGTCCCTCCAACCCTTGGCCATGTGACTCGTCTGGTATAAATTATTAGGACTTGCTTTCACTAAAGTGGTTAACTTTAGGATTTTAGAGTGCTGCTGGGAGCAATCTGCGTGCAAGCAGCAGGTCTGGAGTAAGTTCAGATTGAAATTCCTTTTTTTTTTTTTTTTTTTTTCCTTCCTTCTTGCAGCTCAGCAACTGCTTTCTTAGAACTGAGAGTCATAGCATAAGCTATGGCAGCGAGTCTAGATTAACTGTAAACTAAGCTACTATCCAAATGTAGCTTTCTCATTTATCACTGTCAGCACCAGTTGTCTTGACTCTCTAGCCCTTACTTTCCCAATCCCATGCCAAACCTGGTGTGAGTCTTAGCCCATTGATGCCAACCTGATTCTTTAGGTAGCCAACAGAACAATTTCTGTCCAGAATAGATGCCTAATTCAGTAATAATTCCAGGTTCACAGCCCTTCCTGTATTGATAGTAGCTTTACTACTAATCAGTCCAGCTGCTCCTGTTCTCATCTTAACCTTTGTGTGTATAGTAATGAATTTAGTCCTTTATTTTGTTTTCTGGAACTGAAACCTTCTCCTCAACTATCTAGCATAGCAATACTTACCTGTTGCATTCTGTGCGGGATGTACTTTGACAAATAAATGCTGTAGAAAAAAAGCTGTTTTTCATATCTTTGCATTTGTTTATACAAATTATTTTCTTCAGGGAAATTTATTGAGACGCATTAGATTTGTGAGTCAGAAAATGGAAACTGAGTTTATAAGTAAGAAGTACAAATTATAACTAAAATTTTAATTTTAAGTATGTAGAAATAATGCATTTATACAAACAACTCCATAGTCTTTAAAAGCACACTTTTGTATTCATAAAGAAGAGAGACTTCTTTTAAAGAAAACCATCATAAAAGACTACTGAGAAGAGAGAAGGGTTTTTATGTAGCTTATCTCCATTACACTGCATTTCAGAACACAAGGAAAATGGTCTAACCCACCCCCCACCACCAGTAAGACTAGATTTTTCTAAGGTCCTCTCTTTAGGAGGAGCACAGGGAGTACTTGGTGTGCTGTGCTCTCTTGAAAAATATGTCAACCTGCTATAATTTCTGAATGGCAGCTGTGTTCTTGGAAAATCTAGCTTTCATCCAAGTGAACCAGCATATGTATATAGTACAGCCTTCCTCAGTGGACACATTGTGGGCTTAGGAAAAAAGCTGTGCGCACATGGTATTCTGTTCATATAGATGGTATTTGGTCTAAGCACACTTTACTGGTACATTCAAAAGCACTTCTCAAGAGTGGATGTTTCCAGGCAGCTATTCAAGTATTCCACCATTTGAGTGTTAGAACTTGTAAAAATATTTAACCCTTCTGATAATGAAGTATGTTTATAAAATATAGCCCATCTAAGAAAAAATAATTTTGCAAAGGACTTGCTGCAAGTTAATTGTGATATCCCAGCTATAGATAGTAGAATTTAGCTAGGAAACTGAATGTTCTCAGAGTAGATTAGGAGTTGAAAACCCAGACTAGAACTCATCTTTAAACAGAGTTTGTTAATATAAGTTCTGTAATGGGAAATCAGTTTTCAGGTCTTGAAAACAGATCTGAATTTTCAATCCTCAGTGCACTTTAATCACTTACTATTAGATTATACTAGTTTTATGAAGAGTTTTCAATACATACTCTGTCAGTGGGCATAACCTAGGATAACTGCATACGTATGGTTATTGTCAACCCTGAACACTTGCAAGACAGATGAAAAAAGACGATGGGCTGAAGCTGCGTCTCCTGCACTGCTATCAAGGTGCTGAAGCCTTGCCAGCATCCTTGCACCTTAAAATAGCGTCACCTTACTGGTGGCTAAAGGCAACGCTTTCCAGCTGTTCAGCTACCTATGGGCTACTTTATGTAGTGATGTTAAACTAAGGACTTGCACTCAGCAGCTGTAAATCCCTGGAAGACTTTCTGCTTCAGGAGTCCTCTGCTATCCTGGGTTAAATTAGGGGCTGCACATCAAATTCCTTAATAGAGTTTACTGCAGGAAAAGGAGGTCCTTTACTTGCCTTGGATTGAGATTAACAAGGAACTACAAATATATCTCACCTGTCTGTTGGTAAATTTTAAAGAGCATGAAACTAAAGAGCTTTGATTATACTCACAAATCAAACGCTTTTGGCCAAGTTATTATGCAGCTTTAACTTACAGCTTTATTTTACTTACAGTTTTGAATCTGTTACTCTGCTTTTAAATTGAGATGTTTCGAATTCAGAGAGAAGTTTTGTTGCTGGCGCCTTGGAAAGGGAAGGACTTTTTGTAAAAGAAGTGATTTTTAGCAAGAATTCCACAGCTAAGGCTTACTCTTGTCTGACTCTTTTTAAAAAACTCTGTAGTCAGTAAAATTTGTTATTTTTGAGTTTAAAAAAAGACTGATAAGTTTGCTTAGCCTTTCTCTATGCTGTGTGTTTTACCTTAATAAAATACGGTTTTGCCTTGGGCTTTCTGCTGAATGTGCTCTAAGGCTTATATTCCAAAAAGTGTTTGTCAGTGTGCGTCACATCTCTTACCTAGCTAGGTATATCTGCCTATTTATGTAACTGTCTGTATCATAAAATGCTTAGTGTTACAGGAATTCTGCAAAACGTCCTGTCGTACRGACGTCTGTGTTTCTGATCTTGCTGCTGCGCTGATGCCACACACCTGTGCCCGATGGCAGTGTAAGCTGTGAGTGTTGCGCGTCTCAGGATTAGACGGGGCTGCTTCCAAGGAAATGTGAAGAGTTGCACAGTAGACTGCAAAGGCACAGCACTTGATTTCTGATTTGCTCCATTTTCCCTTCTGTTTATGAAAAGAGTGAACTCACAGTATTAGAGCAGTATTTTGTGAATGAATTGTATAAAGTCTTCAGAGACCCTTTAGGATAGAGAAATGTAAAAATGCMAACTTTGGCACTTTTTATCTGAAAACAAGTTTCTGTGAATACTAGCTGTTTGTCTTGCATAAATTGGAAGACTATTTTTTATGCAAGCAGTTGGAAAGGAAATTATTAACTAAATAAGAGCATAATACATGCTTGACTGATCTGGGGAAAAAATGCATACCACAAAWTAAGATATAGCACTATATATAGGCACAAAAGGACATAAAAATGTTGACTTCTATAACAGAAATAAATCTAATTACAGCTGACTGTCYATGAAATACATCATGAATAGTGGGAAGTATATGATCTAAAGAGGTAATGGAAAACGATAACTTGAGYGACAGTTCTGATGTTGAGTTCATAGTGAGATCAAAACCCCTGCCTGGTGTTAGAGGAACTGTAAGCATTCTCTAGACTACTTTTTTTTGTTGTTGTTGTTACTTTCTCTTGTGTAAGCTTTTTCAGCTGTGGGATCCAGGGCAATAAAATAGCTAGATATCTTTCTCAAGAAGACATCTTTATTATTAAGTCATATATATTATATGCTTGTGTGTGTTTATATACGTGTATTTTTTTAAAAAAAAACCTCTAATCTTCCTTTATTCTGTCTTCTATTATTTTCAGTTGTGCTTAATATCTGACCATTGTTTGAACAGTTAAGCAAATAGGTATTGAATGCTTTTGAGTTTTCTTATATTTGATATTTGCCTTACTGGACAAGTCATGGACTTGCATTTTTCTTGGTCTGTCTTATCACTATTTGCATCTTTACTAATTCATTTTGTTCTGCAACTTCTAATTCTAGTGTTATATACTGATGTTCGTCTTGTATGTTTATTAGCATTGTACTTTATTTTATGCATCTGTGAGTATGACCTTTAGCAATTTAGCTCCTCTCACTGCTTATTTTCCTCAGAATTATGGGCCGTGTCTTTCATGATCTCGTTCAAAAAAGCTCCGTGCATTCACAACTGATTTATTAGTCAGATCCAAAATAACCATCTCTTTCAGCCTTTTATTCAGTCTCTGAAGCAGAACGTTTTGATTATCTTTTGCCAAAATGTATTGTTTAAGATGCAGGGACCTATCAGGAACAGGCTGTAGGTCTCCTACAGGCAAAGTAAGGTAGTTGTACAACACAGGGGCATATCTTCAGTAGTACAGAGCTCTAAAGCTGAWACTGGAAGTGTCTCAAGGAACCTGTTCATGATTCCAAAGTGGAATTTATATCTACGACTTTCATGTATTTTGATGATCCCTTTCATATATTCTGATGCTCTGCTAGATAACTGACAGCYGAGATAGACTAGGACAGGCTAAAATTCATCTTAACCCTAGGCCTGCTGYGTGCATGCAGGTTGTTCACAGCAGCACGCTGGAGTCTTGAAGCTAACTATCTCCATTTCTGTACTCCTATAGCATTCTGCTTGGAATGAATATGAGGAAGAAAGACAGCAGGGAAAGAGTGAGGGTAAGGTACATATGGAAGTCAAAATGTATGCACATGTATAGGAACGGATGGTAAACAATCATGGGAGAAACTTGAAGCAATTTCTTCAAGAAAAAATCAGTTCTGTTTTTACCTTGTATGTTGTAAATGTGTGAGTGATACTTGATGGGAGGTGGAGGAAGACAGAATCTCTGCCGCTATATGCTTTGCCAAAACAAAATCTGCTTTTCGTAGATTAGGAGAGTGTTGGAAATATGATTATATGTACTGTGGGCTCCACTAAGTTTCTTGAGCTTGGCTAACGAAGAAAGCAAAATCCTCCTGAGATTCTGGAACACTAAAATAGAGAATTGCTGATACAACATAAACACTTGCTTCAAAGAATTGCTGATACAGTATAAAAGGATGGATGTCGGATCACAAGAAGTTTTTGCCCCATCTGTACTAAAGTTAGATTACTGTCYTGGTCATTGATTAGTTGCAGTATACTAGCTATGCTTTGATATTAAAGCAGTCCTTCTTTCCTTTATTTTYCCTTCCTGAAAATGAAGATTACTCTTCTCAAATTACAGTGAGCGTCGCCTGAAAAGGAAGCTTGTGAACTAACATCAGTAGTGAAGCTGTATGGGTAAATGAACTGCGCAAGTTATTATGCTTCAGACTAAATGCAGTTTTGAGGAACTGATCATCAATAGCTTCATATTACTAAATGAATCTAACTTGTGGAGAGACCTCACTGTAGCAGTGAGCTACTTTATAATGTTTTATATGGCTTTATTTTGTATAAGTTGACTTTGATATACTTGTTAGGAGAAGCATACACAGATCACTTGTCTCCTTGGAAACCAGAAGATAAAAATTACTCTAGCTGTATCTGTTGCAGTATTTTGATATAAACAATTTTGATTCCCAAAGGATGGCTACCTAAACCAACTGGAATTAACCAGTTTGGATTGATTTTCTGTCCCCTGCTAAGGAAAGGGGGTCATACAGTGGAAGAACAGTAATGACTCTTAATTGACCAACTCAGCTATGCTGTTTGCTTCAAGCTTCTTGCATTCTAATTAGAAATCAAAGTGTTACAAGATGTTCCCTTAGCCTCATGCTTCTGATAATTTAAGGAGTTTCTCCACGTTTTGTCCAGCTTTCTGTTCAGYGCAAGAATATTTCTATGAAAGTGTTTTAAATAAAAGCCTTGTAGAATATGTTCCTTTTATAAAACTTAGGCAGCTAATGATGAAGAGCTCATTTATATTATATCTCATTGAGATAGTGTTATTCCCATGGAGATACTAAAGTTGACCTGCAAGGAGAGTGAACATGGGAAGGTGCCAAGAGTCTGACAACTTTAAGTCAGAATCATTTTAGTAGAYATAAAAGAAGAGCTGTATTTTCTTTAAAAAATAGATACAGCATGACAGGTGTGTTTTTCTGATAGCAGTGTGGTAAACAGCAATTAGACAGATGCAGTCTTGTGAGGTTTTTGTCTTTTAACATCTTGCTTTGCTAGAATATTTCTTGTGCATTCCAGTGTTTGGTACGGGGGAAAATGACCACCTGGAATAAGCCTAGCTGGATTTGATCTGTCTCAGAGCTGTTGTGGCCTGTTTTTAGRCATTACAGGAATCATAGCATAATAGGAATGGTTCTGAGATGTAATACACAGACAAATGAACAAAATTAGTAAAGTTACTTCACTATTTGCCTTCTATTCTAAGGAGCTCACTGGCTTTTGTGGAAGCATAAGGTAACTATAAACCTTTCTGCTTAGCTGGGTAGTATGATGCATGTCCTAATGCAATTGCTAATACAGTCTGTGTTGTCTGTTCTAGAGCAAGAAGTCACATCTTGTTTGCAAGCTTCAGGATGAATCATTCTCAGTTACTTTTGGTGGACTCCTCAGAGGAAATATTAAAACAACTCAGTTATTTCAGGTTAATGTGGTTATTGAGAACAAGCAATGTGAAGCAGAATGGCTGTGGTAGTATCTTCTTGATAAGGGCTCTTGCCGCCATAGAAGTGGTGGTGGTGTCCAGTTACTTTAGAGGTTCCTACTTTTTTTTTTTTTTTTTTAATACACTTTTCCCTCCTAGAAGAGGAGGGGCCATCTAGTTCATGCTGTGTTCTCTGAGACTGCAGGCAATGCATGGAATCAGAGTACACCATTAGCAGCAGCATTCCCACTCTTTCCTGATTTGCCTGCTCAGCAGTCTTTTTTGTGTCATCATGCCAACAAACTGCTGTTGTCATCAAAGATCTCATGAGTTTGTCCACTGAAAGGTGATTTTGGAAATTCTAACTTTGCCTTGTTAGGTTCTGCTTTGAGTAGATTGATGTAAAGCTAGAAACTATTTGACTGAAAGCTGTCAGCAGATCTGGAAGTGAAGTTGGTTGTTTGGGTGACGTTTGTGGCAGGACATGTTAGTTGGCAGGAAATTGTAATGGCATTGAAACATCTTGTTTCTGGGGTYTACCTTCCTATGATCATTAGCCTGATATTCCTGAAAGACAAGAGCTTACTACAATTCGAAACAAAAATATAAAGCAAGTTACTTACCTTCATTATAAGGCTTGCCAAGGGGCTTCTAGGTATTAAAGTTACTCATGGAGAAGTGGATGCCTGTTGATACTAGTGTTTTAAGTGTATTTTTCTGTGGCTAACGGTTAGTAACGTTGTCAGTGACAGAAACACGCAGGGCAACTAAATTGTGCGCAGTGCTGGTCTTAATTTTCAGTCTTTTGGTCTCTTTTTACCAGAAAGTTTTGTAGGGGGTTCTGACATGAAAACCTACCAGTTTGCAGAGCTTTTTGATGCCTTACAATGTGTTGGACTAGTTGTTGCAGATGCTGGTTTCTGGGTGTTTTGGAATTCTTTACCAAAGCACGACTGCTGCAAACAGCTGCAGGAGAACCTTAGCTGCAAGGCAGCAGTCCTCATAACACAGCGCCAGTGTTTATTTCACTGTCTTTTTAAAAGAAAGATCTCGGAGTATGGGGATGCTGCATATATTGAAGTAATTTAACAGATTCGGTTTGGTTTTACTATGACRCTATCTGAGAGAAGGTGAAATGATCTTATGTCATGAATGACTGCAGAAGGAGTCTACAGACATTATTCACTATTTTGCACTTCCCATCTGTTTAAAGTCTTTCTGACTCAATACCACAACCTTGTAACACTCTCCAAAGCAAAGAAGATTTAGTGGGAAAAGCTGTTAATCTCTCTTTAAGGATTAATGCAGCATAATGTTTGTATTATAAATTGCCAACTTAATACTGTATTATAAACAAAGTTGGCGAGGGATAAGCCAGATAAAACAATTCACCATCTCAGATAGAATTGAGTTTTATTAAGCGACTACTATGATGCAAAGAAAATCTTAAATACATCACTCTGCTTGAAACATGCAAAAAAAAATTAATATAAAGCAGAGCACTCTGAAAAGCAAATGAAACTATCTGGAAGCAGAAAAATAGGACATATGTTTGAAAGTCAGAATTGCTTTCCAAAAGATACCTGAGCTATTCCTGGGAGAGAGAGAAAAAAAAAAAAAAAAAGATTGTGTCATGTCTTTGAAAGGCTGGAAACTGATAAAATTTGAGAAGCTAAATTTTAAGTGAGTGGTCAAAAACTAGGAAGGATTAGGAAGCAACTGCAGGAATTGTCTAGAGATGCCTGCTTTTGTGTCCTGGTAGCCAGTGTAATGCTAAGAGTCTACATAGCTTGGTGGAGGACGTGGGTAACTGCCCTCCATGGCTTTTTGCATGTCTCATAAACTGGCCTTTGAATTTGACTCACTGACTTTCCAGGCAAATATATCTGTGTTACCTGCAGGTAAGACAAATCTTAAGATTCTCTTGATGCTTRTTTTCTTCCCAGAATAGCAATAGCATCTGACGGACTCGTTCGGCTATATAGTGTTAGTGGCAGTAATACAGAAAACTAGCAGAACKCGTTTGCTTGTAGCAGGGACTGTTTTGTTTATATCTTCTAGATCTTAGGAAACCATTAGTACTTGTAAAATGATAGATGATTCTGAAGGTACCCTTCTCTGAGGAAGTGCTGTGGAGATACTTCCAAACATAGCAAATCCAAAGACAGCCTATTGCACAGCCAGATCAGAAGACCATGGAAGCTTTTGCACTGTGATGAAGACAACGCAGCAGTAAGTTTCTGTAGGTGAAGTCTTATTTGCAGAACTTATCCTGGTAGAGTCCATCTTTTCAGGTCTATCTGGAAAGGAAGATTAAAAGTCTGAGAGCTTTTTTTGTGAGTGTTTTGTGGAAAAAAAAAAGAGGGAGGGGAGTCCCTTTTCAAACTATAGTAAATACACTTAGGCATGTGTACCAATTAGATTTTTCTTTATGGAAATTGGAGAAGGCTGTTGTAGGAAGTGAAGATGAGTCTCCCCCCTTCCCCTTCAAAAGCACACAGCATTGCCTTGTTACTGCCCTTTCTGAATCAGATGTATAACTCCCTGTAATTTATTTCTGCTTCCACAGAGATCAGTCGTGAATTGTCTTTCCTCTTTCCCAGTTAGTTAGAATTTTAGTGGGTTGACATTGGTCTAATGAGCCCTCCCTAGAAAAGCTAACATCAAAGTTGTTTGGTAAAGACTAATTTAATTTTACTGACTAATATTGTCAGCTTTTTAGTCCCGTTAGGAACAGTCATCAAAGCTGAATGAGTATACTACAGGGAGTTGAGACTGCATATCAAAATCTTTCTGGCTATAGGTCAACTGATGTTCCTTCCTTTCCAAATAAAACCCTAGTTTTTATGCTTGCAGCTAACATTTTTACTCACTTTTAGTCTTTGTCTAGGGAACTGATATGAGTATTTAACAGATTATATTAAAGAAAGCAGAATTAACCATAGAATTCAAAAATATTGTATAATGGAAATGTATTGAAAGAGTAGTTTGGGTTTCAGTTGAAGATAAATCTTGCTAATGCAACTCTTTTCACTAAGTTACTTGCTATTATGGTAGTGGTAATTATTTGAAGCTAGTCTTCTATTGCTCATAATATATCTTTGCTTTGTGGAGGATCTCTTTTATAGCTAGATGTATTTTAATTTTTTTCTTCAATATGCATAGTTATATTAGCAACTAATTACGGCTTGGCTTGAAATATTTTTATSCTGCCTCACAAGGAACTGTGAGAAGAAGCTGGCAAATAAAAGAAAACATTTTGTTCTATTGACAAAGCTTATTTTTCTTAAGAGTTTGTAGCAACTCTGGGACTTTTTACTATTTACTGCATAAGGCTATGAATTATTTACAGAAGTCGAAGTTATGTGAAATTACTTAGCAAAATGACATGTTTTCAATGCAAAACTTGTTATTCTTTAATTGGGATGCTTCTGATATTTTATTAGATAGGCTAATTTTGAGAGTTTTTGCAAACAGTATCTCAAGACAAGGTTTTTCAGGAAACTGCAAGTGAGCTCACTTCCTAAAGTGCTTGAGGTGAATACAGTTGAAGTTAATCTAAATGGAAATTTGATGCAGAACTTCCTGTATTTCCTATGTAACAGGTATGAATGTGTAGTAAAGGCCAGATTAGGAAATCTTCATTCTATTGGGAAGTTTTTACTTTGCACATATTTCAGTGACTTTGATAAACTATCCACAGTTTAAAAGGCATAGAGTATGCATAGAGTCTTTTTTAAAATCTGATTCTAAGTGATATATACAAAGTTTTAATAGTGTCTTAAGGAGATTTTGGCTTTATTTTGACCATCATCTGTTGTCTTGTTTGTATCTATTAAATTCAGAATTTAACTGTTCTGATACTTTTTATTCTATTTTTAAAACCAGTATGTTTATATAGCAAATAATATGCTGTTAGGTGCTGGAAAGGCAGGACAGAATATTAGGATGGATGCCTTTCCAGAAAAAATAACTGATTTCATAATTTCTGCAATACACTTTCTGTTGCTGCTGTAATGCCAGGCAAAGATGAGTTACGTTACAGTTGTTACGTATGCCATTGAGCTGTCGTAGCTGTGCAGGACCTGAGGCAGAGGTGACTTGTCRGGCGTACTCAGTGCAGTGCACTAGGGCTAAAGAAGAGCCCTGAAGCAGAGTCGTTCCCTGGAAACATTAGGGTGACCTTGCTTGTTGGTTTAAAAAGAAAAATGAAGATAGAATGTTTCCTGGGTTAGGAGATTAAGGCTGTTTGCTAAAATCAGGTTTGGGGTCGTAACAGAAGTGCTAGGTTAAGTTCCAGCGTAAGAAGGAATGGAAGTGCTGRTCCTAGTTGTGGAAGTAGTTTTGCAGGGAGGAAGCACAGCAGATGCSTTCAAGGGGATGTTGGGAAACAGCCAGGGTGCTGACATGTCATCTTGCTGCTGCTTTGCCTTGCTGCTTGGAAATAAACAACTGCTGTTGTTTTAGCCACGTAACTGCAATCTCCTGGCTTAAGCAAGTGTGTGACCTTTTTTTAATTTATCATGCCTACTCAGTAACCATAAGGTAGGRAGTGTTACTTGGATTCTGTTTAGACCAAATCTAAGCAGTGCATTTCTAGAATATGATAGAAGACATCTAGCAGCTCTCTGATATGCAAATCAACCAACATCCAATAAACACAGAAAAGTAATCAAATATTAGAGCCTTTACTGAAGAGTCAGGGGAAGATCTTAAAGGCTTTGATAATTTCCTGTAATTATTTTTTTGATGAGTAAAAACAGGATCCCTTATTACCATAAAGTATGCTCTATATCAAAATGAAATCTTCCTGTCCATACAGTGGATGCAATATGATGTAAATTGATAGTAAAAGCTGAGATTCATGAGATTAAAGTACTGCTATCCATTACAAGGTAATTCATCTCTCTCTTGCKCTCTGTTTTTTGGTAATTTCTGATCTAAAAATAAATGGGTGCTCTCAGACCTTCTGGAAAGGAGGATTTAAGAAATGGCATATGATAGCTGTGTTGACTTCTAAGTACAGGAAGTCTTTACAAATATTTTTGTCTTACCTGGCTCCCCTTGGAGCTATTGGCAGTAGCTGTGTGAAATACAAGTTGTTCAACTCTGCTGGGAGATAAATACTCAGATGCTAGATTTAACTAACTGAATTTTCTGGGTTTTATATTGCTATCAGTTATTTCCTTTGCAATCACTAATGCAGCATACTGAATCACAAGAGGAAAGGGTGGTGTCCTTAACGCTTAGATTCCAAATGTGTCAAGGTGTTTTGAAGATGTTATTTTACTGGTTACCTCAGAATAAAGCAGTGCTGTGCTGAACACTGCAGTTACTTATTTTCAAAACAGAAGTAATTTAAGTGCATATGAGCAAGAAATTGTACTGACCTTAAAATCACAAGAACGGAACTTTTGGGCCTGAGCTCTAATCTTTCTGCCTGTATGTGCAGTAATTTATTAAGGACAGGATGGAGCCTTTCAGCTCTGCTGCAACATGGAAAGCTTTTCCCCTCCAAGGGGTCTGGGAAGAGGTTGTTCCACTGTGATACAGACTCTCCTTTCCTCCTTGTCCTCTGGAGCCTCCACACTAAGTGTTTCTTYGCTGTGAGGTAAAAGAGGTTATTTCCAAAGTGCTGCAATGTTCATCTTGCATGCTTACCTATGTTTTCTTCCATTCCTCGCCACCTCCTCAGCATGGTGCTGAGCTAGGTGCTCAGCACCTAATCATGCAATTCCTACTCTCCCGCGGTGCGCTCAGAGCCAGGCTAGCCCTGCACAGGAGCAGTCGGTACCTTGTCGTTCTCATAACGTTTCTCCTCAAGTCAGGAACAGCGAACGATGACGTCGGCATGCTTTTTGCCTGTGCGAGCGTATTGAGATCCAATATAAATCAAAGTTATGATACTGAAGACGTGACAAAACTGGTATTTGAACTAGAGGCTTTAGATTGGGGAAATACAACCTGTTTCTTGATCCTGTGATTAAAACTGTCTAGGAAAGGGGCAGACTTTTGTTCAGCTACTGGAGTGAAGTGTAAAGGAGTGTTACTCACCAAGTATCAACTGCTCCCAGAGCAGAGCTGGCAAAGATTGCTCTCCTCTTACCTCTGCATGGGTGAAGGAGCTAAGCCTGTCAAATTTGGGTCTGGATAGGCTGGGGGAAGCTTTTTGGGGAGCAAGCTGGTTTGGAAACTGAATTTTTCTTCTGATAGCTGGTTTGACTTGATACCTTTACTGCTATTTGTCTTCTGTATGAGGCTATGTTAAAATTGAGTTATATAGACATACAGCATAAGTGTGGACCATAACTTCTGTTTGTAAGCTTTTGTGCTCTGTTTKTCTAGGCTGCTGTTCCTGGGATCAGTACACAATTCTGAAAAATTCTTACTATGTTAAAGCAACTTAAAAATAAGATAAAAATTTCAAAAACTCATTCCTCTTGAATATGTTGCAACAAGTATACAAATACTGAATAGACCATGCTGATTGCAAGAGTCTGAGGCTTATGTTTGAGTGTATGTATAGAGATCAATGTATTACATCTTCTTCATTCATCATATCTGAATGATTAGCAAATTCAGAGTCCTGAATGCAGCTATTTCATAAATACATCTGAGCACTTGAGAATACTGATAAAAAGTAATTCAAGAAAGGCATTGAATAAATCTTTGTACGTATTTTCATCTTTCTCTTGAGAATGAGAAAGTTTTTTTTTTTTTAAAAAAACAAACACACAAAATTGAAAACCTAACCTTCATTCCAGAAAAGTGTTTAGAATTATTTTCTTGGTCTTCTAAGTAAAATTTCACACACGACTTGCATCAAAAGTGAAGAAGTGATAGGAACATGTGAGATTCCAAGAGAGACTTGCACTAATCAATGTATTATTATTCAGCACCTTTTTCAAATGTTTATCAAATAAATGGTGAGATGTTAAAATAAAGAAATTATAAGAGTAATGAAAACCAAACCAGCAGAGTTGCCATATAACAGACTAGTTAATAACAGAACAAATTAATTTATCAGTGTGGGTGAATTCAAAGTAATGGGCTTGTTTGAGAGAGAGAGAAACAACTTTAACAATATATAGGTTGTTAAATAGTTGTTACAGTTCAGATCAAGGAGTTGAGCTGTGTAGATCCCGAAAAATGCCAGGTTAGTACACAATGRAGGTCCTAAAATTGAACATGATATCAAGAATTATCAAGAAAGGAAGAGAAGACAGCATGGTGACACTATGAATACCTGGTACATTTGTGTCTTGAACAGTACACTGGTCTAGCAGTCCCTGAGAGATGCAGAGAGGGATATCAGAGGTGGTCAAAGACACCAGCATGGCTTTATGTAAAGAAAGATTGATGAATGAAAATTATTAAATTTTTTTTTTAAAAACATAAAAGGGAAAGGGAAGAGAACAGGCATGTGTTAGATGTCTTAACTATTGAGTGGTATGGAGAAAAGATTAGGAAACAAGTTCCAGTACAGGAGATAGGGATGTGAAATTCTTGGGCAATACTTTTAGAAAAAAAGTTTGGAGCTTTTGATGTTTATTTTTTGTTTTTCCCAAAACTGATCATTAAGTTTTTACTTAACTTACTATTATATAAATATTACTATTTATTTACTATTGCACATTGCATTAGAAGACGGAAGAGTTCAGAAAAGAATTTGACATGCTTGTGGAGAAGACAGCCAGGGATGTCCAATACCATGGTCATCTGGGGATCAAGAAGTTTCCAAACAGCTGATCCAGAAACTAGTAGGGTACACAAGAAGATACACCTTGTTTGTTGTCTTTTTTCCAAACATGCTCTTGGTCTTTGTCGAAGAATAGCTGATGAAAATAAATGAATTAAAATGGTTATATCTGTGTGTTCTTATGTTAAGTCTCAGCTAGGCTATCAGGGTAGGCCTGATATTGTCTGAATATCATCTTTTCCATCAGCAAATATGGGACCTAAATCTACTGGATTTGAATTTGGAAAAAGAAGTGACCAGAAAAGCATGACAGGAAAAAAATAATGGTTATAGGGTTGTCAGCATCCTTTCTACTACCCCCTCCAGGGCTGTCCTTTCTAGATGAAACCATCTATTTAGCAAGCTTCAGATGTTCTGTATTCTGYCATCTGTCACAAGTGGTAAAGTTTGGAACAGTGTGTTCCTAGATACATCTTTTTTGGAAAYGTACCAATGTGTTTATGATATAACTTCAATAAAATGACATCAGTATACAGAACGTAGTAGGTCTGAGCCAAGCGCTTTTCAGAATTATTTACAAAATATTTACTGAATAATTTTAGCAAGTAAATTTTGTATGACCTGCTTGTAAATAAGTTGTTGACAGTACTTGTCATTTAGAATCTGAGCTGTCTAGATTAGACCAAAGTAAAACCATGCATTTCTCCTCTGTGATAGGAAAACTCATAATTCTTAACAATTGCAAACTTTTGGCAGCAGGAGGCAGGGACCAATCAAGTGCTGATCTCTTCTCAAGGGTTTTTGGAATATGCCTGCTAACCAACTTATTAGAAGCAAGAACAGAAAGGACATAAAGAATGACAAAGAAAATAATATATTTACCTAAGCGTTTATTAGTTGAAGTGTACCAGTTTATCATTCATTCCTGGACAATGATAAAGGAAGTCCTATCAGGCCCTATAGTCTAATTTCTTACCAGTGCAGAATTATATTGTACATTGACAAATAATTTGACCAGCTTAAGTCTACTCTGCCAGTAAGGGCTCCGTCATTTTTATTGGCCAATTATTCTTTAGTCTAATTCAATTCACTGTTTAAAATTCCTTTGGCAGCATTAAAATACTTAGTTTCTTAAATTTTTGTAAATTGTAAATAACATCTGAAGTAATATTATCATGTTAAATGATGAAGTAATGTATGTGAGCGAAGATGGTATTTGCAGTTTTGCTTCTTGGAATCTTCCAAGTGAGTTCTCAAAGGATGACTTTGAGATATGTGGGTGCAGTGATGATAACATTGCTTGATTGCTGCCATTATGAAACTGTTGCTAGTAAATATGCACAGCACTTCCAGATTGTCAGCAGTTAATTCATTATTGCTCCCTCCTTTCAAAATGTAGTAGTACTAATTTTAAAAGTAATATCTTATGGAAGAACACTAAAATAACTGTGGAAATATTTCTTATTGCCTTTTCTTACTGTCACCTTCAATATAAATGCCTATGTTATTTCTGAATAAGTGTCAGTATGCAATGGAGTCTTCTGTTGGGAAAAAAATCCTGCTTTTTTTTCCTTCTGTTCTGCATTGCCAGCTTCTTTCTGTTGCTGCCCCTGCCTCAAACTTCTGAAACTATCTTTTTTCCTATACTGTATGTGCAATAAAGGTTTAGGGGATCTTTACCTTTTAGGCTGACTTGCATAGGAATCCTCCTTAGCTTTCAGAGATGACTACTTGCTGGGACATCAAAAGTCATCAAAACATGGTTCTAGGTGAGCTGTATCAGCTGACTAGGAAGAATTATATTCCATATCTTCTGTACATCTCTTCTTGGCTTGTATGTAGACTACTTTCAGTACCGGAACTTGTGGAGAAATGTTGCCTGCTTGTCTAAAATGTTAGTTTGGGAAAAAAAATGTTGCGGTCAGGAGATACTAACTGGCATTAAAAAAAACATAGACTGCTATGCACTATTAATTGTGCAGATCCAATATTATATATCCAACATTATACAATATCTAATATTATGCAAWTCCAATGATTTATGAAGTATTATATGTTTGTTCTCCAGTTGGTATCAAAAAGTCCTTTTCAGGAAAAGATTGTCTAATAATGAGCCAAAACTTTTAGAACATAAATATTTATTTATTAATTGTTTTTTAACTCCAGATTTTCTTTAGTAATACACTGTATCAGTAGAGGCTCAAAGAATTTTTTTTTTTCTTTTCCACAGTTCAAGGACTATGGAAAACAATCCAATTGATGAAAAGTAAATGAAAACAATGTTTTAGAAAATGATGTGTTTTGTGGAGAGAGAAATAACCTGGGAGAGGTTAGAGGTTGCTACTAACTGGGGAGACTTCAAAGTAAATTTTAGAATTGCCTGTGTGTAGCATTTGCTTAAGCATAWTTTTTTCCTTCAATTGCTTAATTTTGCAAGAATTTCTTTAGTTACCCTAGCTCCTGCTCTTAATAGCCAGCAGTTCTATGTAATCAGAGGTTGGGACTGTTRCGTGAATATCCTGTGACTGTATTTATCTTTAAAAGATGAAGTACATTGATACCTGGAAATGTTGCTTAGAAGTTTCTCTCAAAGGAGAGGTTTTTTTTGAAGTTATTATACATTTTAAGAAAGTAAAGTAAAGAGTTAGCAAAGATATATTTTTTTGCTAGCTACACTTTCAATTTTTTCATATTATTATTATTATTTATACTCTATGAATATTCCAATGCAAGTAAAGCCAGTGTATGAGCATATGGATGGGAAAGATCTTAGCAGGAAGATTGTATGTGCTGGTTATGAGTATTTAAAAGGCAATGTTCTTGCATAGAAGGGGTGTTAATAAAGATCTTAAAACTAACCAGAAATATAAGCAAAAACTAACAGGAGAGCAAAAATCACAAGAAAAACAATTCCTGGTGGAGTCTATATTATTTGGGAAAAAAAAAAAGTTTGAAAACRTGATCAGGATGTCTGTCCTAACGTTTTTCAACATTACTGTTGGCAGAAGACAATGTCAGTCAGAAGTGTTTGTTTATTGTAGAAATCCTATTGAAAAAACAATCAATCAAAATATTCAAAAGACAGATAACGTTTTGGCTTGGAATGCTACAAGTTCACTTTGGCTAGAAGTTCGTTTTGGCCATGTTGGTGTTCAGCTCAGTTTATCTTGTCAGCCATCTTTTCTAGCTAGCTCCGAACCTTTCATATGATGTTTCTGGCATCTGATGCAATTCCCGTAAGGCACAGTGTGCGCTCCCCAAGGAAGAGCGAATGTGGGAAGTGTCCTCTGCCCTAGTCGACAGAGGAAAAGGGAAGCCTGGTGGAGCTGAACWGTTACTGCCATGAGGTACTGTAAAGCTTTTCAGATCAGTGGTATTCCAGATTTTAGAACTCCCAAACAAAATATTCTATGTGAATAAAATACTGGTCGCTTCCTGTATCCCATATTGTAGTCATTGTAAGTAAGTGCTAGAACTGCTATGACTAAAACTATGTAAAATGAACCCTTTTTTTTTGGCTTTAAGTCTCAAGACTTTAAAGCTGTGTTTGAGACCTGACTTAATCAAGACAACCTGAGCTTTTTCCTGCTATAGGAAAGCAAGTTGCAGGGTCTCTGAAACCCCTCCCTTCTTCTGTGGCCCAACAAGCTCTTTCAGTCTTCTGTTGGTGCCAGCTCTGTGGAGCAGGTTGCCTCACAGGGGTTCGTGGGGCTTATCCGAGCTGGAAGAGAGCTGGAAGWGGGACCTTAAGCTGGAAGCTGGACTTTGACTTGACCCTGCTTGATGCACTGGCCCCTGCAGAAGCTCAAGGTAGTTTGCACAGATGCAGGATACACACCATCGTGAGGGGTACCAGCTCCCAGCTCTTTAAACAGAAATGAGGCATGTGAGTTAAGCTAATCTTTCTAGGTAGTAAAAAAACAARCAAAAAAACCCAGTCTATTCCAGTAAAAGGTTGCTACTGCATTGATGTTGCTATCCATTGCATTCTGCAGCTCTTGCTAGGCACTACTGAATGCTTTCTTATTATATGCTGATGAAGGAAAGAAAAGAAAACATGTAGAAGTTGACCTTACTTTGAGCATGGAATTGATTTAGATGAACTCTAAAGGTCCCTTACAAACCTAAAATTATTCTRTAACTTTTGCTGTTGACTGGATACACTCACTGGGAGAAACGCTGGCTGTATGGATCTGTGCACCCTCAGGCTTTCAGTAGCGTTCTACGGACTTTTTATATACTTTTTGAGAGGCATCTATCAGTAAGCGAAAATTACCACCAGGATGTTTTAACTAATAATACAAATCGTTTCTTTTAGAATTGTAAAACTGGTTCAAGATAAAATTGAGCCAGTTCTGCCACAGACCATCCTCTGAGATTATTAGCTTGCTTAATCTGAGGTTTTTAGACAGAACTCTGCAGCTCTAATGCATTTGTACTACTTGTGAGCCTCCAGAGGAAGCTGCTAGTGAATAATCATACATTTAGCAAACAGATAGTTTTTCTTTTTTCGTTTTTCATTTTTCTTTTTTCTGTTTATTGTGTCATTTGTTTAGCAATAGAAACAGATATGTTCCTTTCCGGGTTAGTCTACAATGCACTGTTTTCATTTCTCTGCCACTACTGGACAAAGAATTTTAAAGTGAAGTCCAGGAGGGCTCAGGAGTTACCAGGAGCTGCATTTGCAAGATGAACCGAACTCATTCTCTACCACTGATATGTAGTTCACTATTTATTTATTCTCCTCTGTACAATCACTAGAACTCCTTATCCATCAATAGAGGGAGATTCCTGCAGCAAATATCAGACTAATGGATTAATATTTACATTCCTTTCCAAATAGTTGAAAATTCTTAGCTTGAAATACTAATTCTATGATATTGACTACCTTTTATCCCACAGTGCTAATCCATATATAATCAAACAGCCCACACTTTAAAGTTACGCGAGAATGCAGTATGTTTTCTTACATCTTCTGTATTTTGGACTCAACAGTCCAATTTACATAACTTTTTTTTTTWAAAAAAAATGCTTCTCTGTGGGAGATTTATATACAAAAATTGGAAAGGTATTATAAACAATATCACAGGTTCTGTGCTAGATATGAAGCAGCCTAGTGCTGTAGACAGGAAAATGCAGGTAAAATAGCATATGTTTTTATTGGTTAGTTATTTCCAGCAGTAGCAATCCTGCCAGACTGCATTGAAAGTCAAGGAAAACCCTTCAGGTGTAAGCTTGGAGAAGCAGCTCCTCTCTCAGAGAAAGAGACCTAATTGGTATCTAACTTAATTTCTCTTTCCTCCTTGTGAATAAAGACCAGTGACGACATACGGACTACGTATATCCTTACTGCACGGCACTGGAATGTGCAGGTTTCCATTACTGCACTAATTCATACATCGTTGAATTAGAAGACAGTCTGTTTCGTTTGTGAACATGTATAGTAGAGTGTTCAAGAAAAAGGGAGGAATTTGTGAAATAAATATAGGTTTATATGATATGTTTCTTGTTCTGAAAACTCTGTTTTTTGACTTATGAGATTCTAATATTTCTGCTGGAACTCATTCTACCTTCTAGAAACTTCTGAAGTGTGCTAAGTCAGATTAAAGAGCTGCATTAAACGAAAAATGATAATGTTAAAAACGTTTTTCTATTTCTGAACAGTGGTGAAACCACTGTATTAACCCTTTCAATATCCTGTGTTGCAATTCATGGCACAGCAGGTATCCATATGCAGAAGCAAGAGAAGGCTGAAATGTGTCCAGCCTGAGAACGCGGCCTTAGACTTAGTGGATGGGGCTAGCCTAGCCTGGGAGAAGAGGAATAAGCAGGCGAGTGATCTCCTCGCAGTCACTGGGAGGGTAATGGGATTTGGGGATCGTGACCCTCTGTCCATTGCTTCGGGCTAGATACCAGAAGTACCAGAATGGGGGGGGTCCCTTGAGGAAGGGTGACATGGGGTATCAGTTGGAAACAATTTCTGCTGTTGTGTGCCTGAACAGCAAGAAAGTAAGGGAACCTGTACATCTGGGACCAACCAGGCTTCTATAATGCCTGAGGCTTTACAGAAAACATGCGCAGTAATTTAATTGTTCAACAGATATTTGCTGATACCATATGTTTTCATCTGCTCTGTTTCACGTACTTTATTGTTGTCATTGTACACTGCAGAAGTTCTGTGCAGATGCTAGATTAAATATCGTATTTGATAGATTTCGCTTTTTCACTTCATAAAAGAGCATTTTCTGATTCGGTAGGGAGTGACCTCACCAACTCAGCAAGAAACACACACTTAGATAAACTGCTAGGTTTATAGTAAGAAACTTTTGATGCTGCCCATCTCCAAAGTATCCTCTTCATTTGAGAATCTTAAGACAATTTTCATGTGTCAGCTGACATAAGTAACCTGAAGATTTATGGGGCACTGAGTTCCAACCTTCGTTCTATGGAATAATAAGTGGTGTTAAAATATAATGATTACAGTTACAGAAATAATTGCCCCTTTTGCTTTATGCATCTCTTTTGCATTGCTTCTTGTATATAATTAAACAGTATTAATGAAAGGTTAAAAAAGGCAGCTACAGTAATAATTAGAAAACAAACTGTAGGWAGGTGTTAATGTTTTTCAGTGGTTCTAACAAAGTGGTGTTATTTGGTAATATTCTTACAGAAGTTAGGGTTTGTGATTTGAATGGGTTGTCATTCCGTCTCTAATATGTGTTATCTTGCCCTGGGAGGGCAAGTACGTACATCATAAAAACCAGTTGCCAAACGTACACTTGAATCAAAACAGTTTTTTTTTTTTTTTTTTTTTTTTTTTTTTTTTTTTTTTTTTTTATTAATTTTTTTTTGTTTAGTAAAACAGCTTGGAACTGTAGAATGATACATTTTAATAGACCCAAAATGCGACAGCTGTTTTACAGTAAAGAGAAAGTGACAGTCCCAAAGATTTTTTTTTAACTGTAAATGATAAATATTTTATATTTTTCAGCCTCTAATTTGTGGTAAACCTGAAATCTCCAGGAAGCAGACTTTCAAAGAAAATTACATTTATTTTAGAATAACAGCTAGTTTTTCCCTAACCTTTGCTCCTATCTATGTTTTAGGAAACTATAAAAATGGAACACATTGGAAGTACTGAGGTCAACTCAATATGCAGTCCTTTTAAGAACTGTAAACACAGCTATCTGCTTGTCTGATAGTCAGGCCTGCTTTTTCCTTTCGGTGAGCATCCTTGTTTCCAGAGGTATCTTTTTGGTGCTGGAGGACACCTGCTTGTTTTCTAGGGTACAGCATCCTCCATGAGTATCATTTACCAGCACAAAATTGAGGCCTCTTTCCATGAGAGTGGAGCAAAATGGATTTCTTCTGGGGTGCTACTGAAGTGTCCTCTGCTGTGAACCTTCTGCAGCAGAACTGTTGCTGGTGGTTTAGAGGAGAAGGTGAGCAACAAGCTGCCTATTACTCTTGCCACTTCATCCACTCACTTCAACATGTGGAACATCCGTCGCTGGGAGCCCTGTGTGTGCACCATAGCTCACACGTGAAATATTCTTTGGGTTACACCTGGCTTCTCAAGAAGCCCTTAGGCAGAAAAGAAGCTTCTTGGCTCTTTCCCACGCCCAGCCTGGCTCCACTTGCTCAAGCCAAGGACATTTGCTCTGTTCCTAGTTAAATAACTGCAGCTTCACCTCAGCTAGATCCTTCCCTGATTGCACAGCTTGCCTTGAATGCCTTAAATTGTCTGTTTATCAGCTTGGTTCTAGTAAGAGTTTTTTAAGAAAGGACTCTTCTTTTGCTCTGGTGTCTTAATTTTCATGGTCCTGCAGCTTACCTTTAATTGAAGACTAGATCTAATGTTGTCTYTCTTCAACTGTCTTTATAATATAAAAGTCTTGTAGCTGATTTGAACTAGTATTTTAAATGTTAAGTCTTGAATCTGAGAGTTTACTGTACCTAGGAAGAACCTAGCTTGATAGATCCCGGACTTAGATAAGCTGGTTTAAAGAAAACTGACAAGAGGATTGAGCTTCCCTCTTGTGGCTGCACTGTGTAACTAAACATATTTTATCAAACATCTGGGTTTAATCCTGAAAATTTTCTCATAGATAAAAATTCCCCTGTGATCTCCCTTGATTTAAAATTGCTTGGGTTTTGCTGACTTTGAAGGCCCCAACTGTATGTCTCTTATAGGCATTTCCTGTAACTTAGAGTTGCAGCACAAAAAATAATAAAAAAACTCAGAAAAATAAGGCTATCTAAGGACAACATTGGACAAAAAGTAGTAATAAGTGGAAAACTACTGTTTCCTGCTGTGCTTGGAAAAAATCCCACTTACGTTGCTGAGACATTTGGTTTGAGAGCTCCTCTCTGCTGACTCTGTGGTAGGCCTCCTTCAGTTAAGGAGGCAATTTCATATAACAGATATACTCAACAGTTTCTGTATTGGTTAATAGCTTCCGCCTGTAATTTGCCCTGTTTCCTATTTGCTTTTAAGCTGGAGAGTATATTTTTCTAATACTGCACCTTAAGTGAGACCTTTTATTAACTGCTTATAATAGTCACAAAAAATATATCTTTGGGCATATCTCTACAGGAGATATGCCTTCTATCATTTGTCAAGTTCAATGTCTTAAAAAAAAAAATTGCCTGTATTTGGAGGAAACTTAAAAATCAGAGAATCCAGCCTCATAGTTTGAATGGAGCTATGCACTGAGGTCTGCTGTTGGGTGGGCTGTGTGCACAAATGTGACGCCCMTTCTCAATAAGGGAAAAGAGCAATGGGCACTACTAGTTGCAGAAGCAGAGGTGATGCCAGGGGAGGAGGTTAGACTGTATCTCATGCTGTGCTCTGGAAGAAGATAACATTATGTGCTTTTCTCTGTTCACATGTTTTCGGTCTGTCATTTTTAGTACATGAGGAATAACAAGTCCCCTAGAGTTACTGTGGCCCTTCCACTGGCTGTGTGGCCAAGGYGTTGGTGCCAGTCCATTTGCCACCACATCTGGTGTGCTGGCACACTGAGAGTGTATRCTGAAGAGCTGAGACCTCTTCCAATTACTTCCACTGTAGAATGACAGCTTACCTTGAAAAGATGATGGAACAAGACAGTAATACAGTAATTTCACCACTGAGAATGCAGTAATAAAACACACTGTTCCTTTCATGACTGTCTTGCTAGTGATTCGATTAAACTGATAGTTGTTTTGGCATTACCTTGCAGTGTTCTGTCCACATTTTCTGGCAAGCCTCRTCTTAAATTTATGCTATAAAGGTTTTTGGAGTCCTGTTTTTTCACTCTAAGCAAATATTGTGCTGAACACAAAGAGGTATTGATCCCCAGTCGGGAGTTTTACTTGTCTTTAAGAGTGAGTATTAATAAAGAATGTATCAAAGAAGCATTTGAATGGCTATTAGTGAAGGTGACCTATGTGAAAACACTGTCATCTGTTAGGAGTAGACTGTTGACACCGAAATGATTGACCTCTGAAGCAGTTCATAGCTAGAAACTACTCCTCAGACTTTGTGTATATGGAAATTAGCTGGTAATATATATAAAGTAGGTAGTAAGTCTAATTTGATACTCTATTTATTACTACCGCCTTAGGCGTTGTGTTGTTAACCTTGCAAGACTATATGTAACTTTTTACTATTACCATTTTGCTATTGTAAGACCATATGTGACGTCTTACTTTTGTCATTTTGCTATTGTCTAGAGTTGTTTAAGTCTTTGTAGCATCAGGTTCTACTCCTCTAGCTGCAAGGGAACCTTCGTTAGTTTTCAGAAGATAGTACAGTGATTAGAAAGCTTTACATGAAGCYTTAGCAGCCCTCCCTGCTATATTATATCTGATGATGTGAGCAGGAACAGGCTGTATCCATTTGGAGGGCATGATATTATCCACAATTATAAAATGTTTTGAGAGAATTGAAAAAATCCAGCTGACTTAGGTGTAACCATGAATCGCAACTGAACGTTAAGAGCATTTCTTGTGCAATGGGGAAATTGCCTCAGTAAGATAATTGTTTTCCCRCAAGATAATTTGTTGTATTGCCTAATAAACTTTAGGTGGAAGTTAAAGATCCGTAGGGAAAAATGGGTTTGTAARATGTCTGTCAGAACTAAGGTATACAGTAATCTCAAAATCATAAAAAGAGGGAGTTGAAAGTAAAACTTTAGTTTGGGCCCGATATAGCAAGCAAATCATCATAATATGCCATGCAATAAAAAAAACATTGAAAAAAGTCAACAATTTTTTCGTAGAAAAATAGCTACAGTATGTAGATTACTTTTAAAAGTAAATAAAAGAGGAAAAATACATGGAAATTGGTATTTTGGAGGTGATTTTTTTTTCCTTTGGATCATTCTACACCATTCTCTGCCCCGCACTTCCCTATATCATTTAAGTTTATCAGTAGGAAACTGGGCATATGATCTTAATTGATGAGTAAGCAGTTGTAATTTACTGGTTAGTGTATGAGACTTGACCCCTTGGGAGTATTGTTGATGACTTATTCATGAATCAAAGGTAGCCAGTCTTACAGCGTGCACTATTTTTATCTTTTTGAAAGTGCATTTGAGGTAAAACATTTCTCACAATTCACAGGATCTTTAAAAACACAGTGCTGCCTGAAAGGAGAGAGAATATGGGAATCATTGTGTGGATTCTGAGGACATAACTTGCTGTGACAACTCCTCAAATAAGCCTTGTGTTTTTTTCTTGGTAAGATTTTGATCCCATCCTCTGAAATACTGCTAACTATATTAGCTTGGAATTTAATTTATAACGTGTTTTCTTTTTCTGAAACACTTGATTTTAACGTGTATGTTTGAAGTGAATACTTAGCATATATTAGTAAATYCATGCATTTTCTCATTAAATAGTTAATATTTTAATAGCAAGGAGCATAACATCAGCTGTCAATGTTGACATGTTTATTAGGTTAATATTTTGGTTTTCCTGATTCCATTATGATTTCATCTGAAAGGTCTGTGTAACATCTCAGTCTTTGAAGGATGAAGAGACTAAGGATGAAATTTTAGGGTAAAGTACTAAGTAAAGTATTCGTAATTGTTTGTCATGACAAGTGGATGAGGGAAAGCATTTCTAATGGTACTTCATTTCAAGACTATTTAATACTGTGAAGAAGAGGTGCATATATGTATGAACATCATTAAAAATTTGTGCTGCTTCTGTTGATTTATGGGAAGATGTAATGTGTTTCTGTAAGTGGTAKCAAATCTCTCAGGAATTATGTTCATTCTTTCTGATGTACCAGAGTACATGATGAAAAGCCGAGGGTAGGGATAAGCTGGTAAGGTCCTCTATCACATCCCTTTGCTTTGCTAGGAGATTAGAAAAAGTGTCTCTGCAAGCTGTGGCTTTAGGGCAATTTGAAAGATCCATATTCTTTCCCATTACATCAGCTGGCGCAGCATCAGGGTGAACTCCGTATATTTTTAGCTTATTTGGTTTTATGAAACATAATCATGGTATCTAATCTTATGGCAAAAATTCACAGTGCCCAAGATGGGTCCAATTTCACTTTCAAGTATAAAATAGCCAAATAAAATTTCAAGTCCTGTAAGAAGCATTACCATGGTATTTAGTGCAAGTGGCTTATTTTAAAGGTTGCTCTTGCACATAGGTAATACAGTGAATAGTCGGAGGGTTTAGTTCTTAGCTGTTTTGTGCCATGACCTGCAAAAAAACCCAACCAACCAATCAACTGAAAAAACATATTTAGTCCTTAAGTAGGGATATTTAAAATAATGAGAAAGAGCTACAGCTTAACTCTGACTTTTTTCCCTCTATTACCTCAAGGATTAGAGACTTGTTTGTTTTTACAATGTTGAAAAATAACGTCTATTCAAAATTGCAGAATTTATTTGCTGGATATTAAATATATTTGCTGAAACTATTAATCTGTGTCTGTAAATTTGCAGTTTAACATATATCTTAAGTCCTTAGATGAGCTTTTTGCTGCTGTAGATGCTCTTACAGTAGTAAAAGGTAAGATTCTCTTTGAATGTATTTGAAACACTGCAATCTCAGTTAAATACTATATTTAAAGATACTTCTGAGACTTATTATTTAAATTTTGGCTTTATTATTGATAGCTGAAAACACATTTCACATGATGAAACTATACCCTCCTGTTAATTTATAAAAGTCTTCAGATCAGGTTAACTGGCAGGCTTTTATATGTGCACATACTTGATTTTTAAGGACCTAGGCCAGCTTTCAGTTTCTGTAAGTTGTTCCTCATTCTTACAGCTGCCTCTCATTCTCTTTTGTGCTAGAATAATTCATTTTTTATTGTTCAGTACAGAGTTTTGTCAGGTTGCAAAGCCCTGGGATGTCCCAAAAGAACATGAACTGCAGCTGCAACTACAGAGTACTTCTGGAGGTACCTAGCTGCCCCCCATGTGTGGGTGCACACGTGCACCCACAAATAGAGAATAACCTTGAATAAGATCTTTTTAGATGTCAAGAGTTTTAATGTAGGTCTTTCGTCCAGACAGTGATGATCTTTAGGGGATCAGCTCTTTTAGTATGTTTTTAGAATGGGAAGTCTGCAAAGTCTCTCAGGACTCATATTAGAGASAGAAGAAAGACAGAAATGTGATGAGATAGCTGATAAAAGGGTCTGGCTGCATCACAGAAAGCAAAAAGGAATTAGAGTGTAGAGCAAATTAGTATATGTAAGGATGAAAAGCTAAATTCCATGATAAATAAGATAAGACTGGCATCTGGAAGAAGGGTAAATACAGAGAGGTGATAAGGTAAAAATGAAGAGAATTTAAAACAGAAATGAAATGTAGGATATCACCTGAAAAAGAAATCACCTGAAAACTGGGAGAGGGAATCTAAATGAGGGTGGTACAGTGTTAGGTATCAAATGAGCAGGTAGGAATCCAGGTAAATAAGATATATTCTTAAAGGTAAAGGAATAATAAATAATTAAAAAAGAAAAGTAAAACCCTACTGTGGTGCATACARGTGTATTACACTTTAAATAAAAGTGAAAGCATGGAAAAAAAAATACCTTGGAGTTCAGTGTATATGCTTTCTTGATCTAGTGACCTCTCTGCTTATATTTTCCTGTAAGCCCTTTGCTGAATGCTGTAGTGTTTACAGCTCCAGCAGGGATTACCTCTTCTGTGGCACACTGCATACGTTTTTATAAGTTCCTTGTAGCTGCAGCTTTTTTTTTTTTTCCCCTTGTCAGTTTGTTCTTTTTATCTTCTAAATATAGGTTTTGTTCCCCTGAACGTTACTGGTTGGATATGCTGTCAACAGTAAGAAATATATAGGTGCAAAAAGAAGCCATTTAGACTTAGAAAACCACTAATGTTTCCTAGGTTAATTGTGAYGCAAGAGAGCGAGAGCCAAATAGAATGGCAAGTTTAAAGGAATGTTTTTAGGAAAACATTTTGTCTTTGTTTTGTGAATAACCCTCAGTAAATCTTTCTAGCTTCAGATACAACAGTCTTTTATTTTTCTATATTAACCCCCTAACTCCTCATTGCTGGTCAGTAATTTTGTGTTATTTAGTATTTCTTTTCTCTACAAATCATGGAATTTCTTTAAATTTAATCAATTCATATTAAATGTTAACTGATCAAATATATTTTTCTCATTTGTAGTCCTAGTGTAGAAATGGTCTGTAAGTTTTTAATTAATTAAATACTGGCTAGCTTTAGAAGTGGAGTGGTGCTTGTACAGGCAAAGGTCCTAATTATTGAAGTTAATGCCTCACTCCTGTACGGTGACTGTAGACTACTTAGCAACATGAGCTAATTGGGACAACTTTACGTCTGGTTATCCTTTGTGGCAGAGATGTCTCTGCTAAATGCTATACTGAATATACTGCGATTAAAAACGGACAGATGAACAGCAGATTTCCTCAGTACTACTAGTGCTCTTTGGCAATCAGTAAAAGTCAACAGGTGATTCTGAACTTTATACATCTTGTGAGTACTGATACTGATAAATCTAGAAGGAAGTTTTGAAGCAAGTGAGAGGGCACCATACCTGAATCGCTTGAGTGGTAATACAATTTCAGTCTGCGTTAGAAGATATTCTATGTTCTTACATGTCTAAATATGCTTATAGCTAGAAGTGTTTTCTCTGAAGTTAGTTCTTCAGGGGTTGAAATAGAAGTTATACTTTGAGCAACTAAATGGGGATGTTAATGAATTCAGTTTCCAAAGATATTTCAATCTGGGTAAATCTTTTCTTCTGTGAAAAAGAACCATGCAGCTTAGGGCTGCTGTCTATAGCAGAGAGGGTTTGATAGCAGGTATCAGAATTAGAAGCATCAGATTTAGATTCAAATGCTTAAATCCTGAGAGGCTAATAGGAGTTGTGTATCATCTCTAGTCATCATGCATGAATCAGCATGCAGTCTAATTTACAGTAAATTTACGAAGCTGCTGCCMTCAGTTTTGATGGTTGGCTTCATTTCCCGCTCTGTGATTATGTTGGTAGCGTATGTATGTACGTGAGGGTGTACTTGTGCTKCTTTGTGCTTGGGGATACATGGGAGGGATTTCTGTCCTTGTTTTGTGACACAAAATGACTCACTCAGAGAAATTTGAAGAAAATCTGTTGCTTCAGTTGAATTATTTTTTGAAGATAGCGAAGAAATTACTGGTAAAGAGTATACCCAGCTGTTAGTGAAATACATTGGCATTTTTTTCTGGAGACAACTTTGGAATTGGATAGATCCCTGATGCCTCATTGAATTAAGCATGTATTTTGCTCCTCATAATGAAATTTTGATAAATGTCAGTGTTACCCAGTCTGTTACTCWCACTCACGTGTCTGCAAAGATGCGGTGGGGTGAGTCTTCTTAAATAGAATTGAAATACATTTCATGCTTGTGAATGCGGTTGAGTAAGGAGCTCCAGAAACAAAAATATCCCTCTTACCAGACAGCACATGGTGGAAGCAGTGAAAGAACCTGATAGTGCATGGAAAATTCTCCTGATGAAGTATATAAAATTCGGATCTGGAGAGATTAGTACAAGTGGTAGTTCATTTAGATGCACCTTGGCATTCATTCAGTGTTTAGTTGTTTKAAAGAAATTTTTGAGATTTCACATTCAATTAGGACCCGAAATCTGACAATTAAGAACTGAACTGAATACCTAAGTACTTCTCAGATAGTCAACCAGAATGCTTTTAGATAACGGCTTTAGGTAAAACCTAGCAGCTTAGAGTTAATAATAAGGGCTATATTTTAATCACTGGCTAGGATGTAAAAATACAGTGTCCCTTCAGCACTTGTTTGATGACAAAAGCTTTTGAGGCTGTCAGGAACTTTCAAAACTCACATACCTCCTTAACAACTGTAACTTAAGCCAAAAACTCATTTTTGCATCTCTTGAACAATAAGTTGTCCTGTAGCCTTCTTTCTCTTCCCCGGGGACTGCAATGGTCTGTCTCCCTCCACATTTTATGAAATTTATAAGCATTTTTAATACCTTGGGATCACTATTCCCTCGTTGGACATAGCTGAAATTTGCAAATGAATTTACAGGTCATTATAGCGATGCAGTTTCAATGCATAAGTCTTATTTCTTTAAGAGATATAGCTAAAACTAAATCCCTCTGTGCTGTAAGAGGTAAAAATTAAATGGGGAAAAGATTCCCTTTTGTGGCAATGTAATAAAAAGTACTAACAGTTTGATTAATTTAAGTGACTGTAGAAATTATTGTTCCTGCAACAAATGCTGCTGCTCATGTAGAGTCTYGTCTGATAAAAAGTATCCAAAGGTTTGTATAAATTCAGAAGCATTAAATGTGTTATTCAGAAATGTAAAACAGCCTCCATGATAATCARTGTGGTACAGAGGTGCAACCAGTAGGAAGATTCAGGGCTTTGTCAAAGAACAACTGGATAGAGCTGTGACTCTGTATTGACATACTAGGCATCACTCTAATCRAGAAATAATGCTTTAGGTATTCTCTCTATATATTTAGTATTAAGGGTCATGGGAAGATGATTTCATTTAGGCATTTCAAGAATTCTTTTAGGAATTTCAGTAAGAAATATTTTGGGAATTTTTGTTTTGTTTTAAATACGATTAAGAATTAATTCTTCCTGAGATATCTTTCCTGCTAATGAGGATACACAGAGCAGAGACTGGAAGTGAAGTATGTTTATTCCAATTCCTGTACTCATAGAGACTGTAATTCTTCTTTCTTCAAAAAAGAAAAATTCGTGTAAAATTCTGATGGTGGTGTAATAAGGCTCTGTGATCCTTAAAATGTTGGATTTACAGAAGCCTATTGAATGYTTTGTTTAATGGTAATAGGCAGCACAATTCTGCCTATGAAAGACCATTATAATACAAGAACATTGTTTCTTAACACAGCCTCAGCCTCTGGTAAGAGACAAAACCTCCTGAGGACAGCACATTTCTATTGCGTTGCAGCTAGAAGCCAGTTAACGTGGRTAAGTGGAGAAAGATCTAGAGCAGCTCAGAGACCTTGAGGGAGGATCCGCTAGCAGCGCTGCTTTTAGCTCCCCACCTCAGGCTGTGAATGCAGATCAGGACTCCAGCCAGGTGGAAAGTGCTTGTATGACTTTACTGGAGGCGGCCGAGTGCTCTATTATTAGATTACAGGATCTCTGGTAGATTCATTGATTTTTCAAGACTGATCGCTAAACGTAGTGGAATAGTGGAATGGGTTTTGAAACTGAAAACTGCTGTCTACTACTCTTTCACAAAAAGGTCTGTTTTCTTTGGGCTTTTTAAAAATCCCCYCTCAATTTTGCCTGTTTATTATCAGAATCTCCCTAAAATGCAAAGAGCTTTGTATGCTTGTCTCTTCTGCTTCTGCAGTGGCATTTTAGGGCTGGGATTGAGCTTTTTTTAAAAAAATTATCTTTTAAAGGACTAACCCTTCCTTGGTGTTTTGCCAATATCTTTAATTGAAGCTCTTCATCAGATACATGCATTTCCTTAAAGAAAAAAAAATCGCAGAGCCATGACTTCAACATTATAGTAGTGGGATATATTTTAACTGTATGATTAGTTTGCATGCACTTGAAAATTGATTTTTGCAGTTTTCTTCTTCCTCATAAGTTCCCTGCTGTGGCTTAATTGTTACTGACAGCGACTATCTGTAGTAATCTTAAAGACAGCTGGTTTCTTCTGTTTTACTAAGTTGAAGCAGATAGGAACATATTTGCATTTTTGCAATCTTCACATAATGTTAGTACATCCTACAGCATGAGTCCAAACTGTTGTGGTACTGTCTGGGCTCAATAGTGCAATGCTTTTTAAAAAGAGAATGTTCACATGTTGCTTAGCTTTTTGTCTGGAATAGCCATTTGTTGGCTACATTTTGTCTGGAATGCCAGTAGGCGTGGATATTTTCTTACTCAAAAAAAAAAAAAAAAAAAAAAAAAAAATCTGTCCTTGACAGAATAGTCAATGGAGACAGTTACGCTGAGTAGGAGGCATCATTTTAAAAATATCTTTTCAGCATAACACATGTATATATTGTCATATAACCATGATTCATGAGTTAATTAATCATGGATTTCTCTTGCTAGAAGAAAGAAAAAAAAAACAGTTCTTAAAAAAAGCCTTTAAGCACGTATATCAGTATAATAGCGCTAATATTTCCCTTAATCCTAAGTGCATTGTAAAGCTCTTAATAAAGCATTTCGAAGTTCTTCAACATTTGGTATGCTATGTCCATTATTCATAGAGGTGAAATGAATAAGTAATATTGAATGGCAGCAGATTGTTGTATTTTGCTTGTAAAGAGACTGTGTTAGTGGAGACTGCTGTTAGCACACATCATGAAAACAAGCCATGTTACTTGAGATGTGAATTAAAATTCAGGCAAAAAAATACTGTGAAGTAAAGCAGACTCAAAAGACTTTGAAATGACTAATTTATGGTGACTTTTTTTTTCCACCTAGACTTTTCATCTAGGTCACTGGTTTAGAAGATCAAAGATTACTGCTTRATCTATTATATGGTGTCAATTTATTTATTTCTGTCTCTTTAGTATATTGAACTATACCTGACAGATCCCAAATCTTTGCTTTTCTGGTATTTTAAGTTGTATTTAGTGCAGAATTCTGGGAAACAATACAGTTTAAGCGCTGGAGGAGCCCTTTGGCTCTATCAAAGGACCTACGTGTGCTTCCATTATATCATTTTAACTTTAAGAACTRTCAAAGCAAGTTTTTCAAAGTGTAATTTGCTTTGAACACATCAGAAATTCTTCTGAGCTCATAGTGCTTTAAGTGATTTCTGCGTTATTGGCACTGTTCAGTAATGGATTCTAAACAGCATCYGTAAAACCAAGCAAGAAAGGGAAGAAATTTGTCTTGCTAGATGCCTGCCAGTTCTCTGGCTGCCACCTTCAGCAGGATGGGACCTTGTAGCTTCCAGATCATATTTTCTAGGCCACTAAGGTGTCTAAAATGAGACCAAAATCTTTGCTGTTTCTTGCTGAAATAGAATATTTATTTTTATATATCATTGTGAGAAAATGTTTATTTGAATGTTACTTTACAAATCAATGCTTAGAAGTGTCAAAATTCAGGACTGAGCAAAATCATGCTTTCTTAGCAAGAGAGTAACTGTCTATTTCTCTGGACCTAACCAGGACATTTTAACAAATATAGATGCTCAGAATTATTAACCTCTCTTCTAATCTGTTTCCTTAGTTTGRTTCAATAAAAGTTATTCTTCTTGTACTGTTTTTCTGAAAAGCCATTATGGGCTAACAAGTGCCTTATAATGTGGATGTATAGCAAAGGCAGGCAGATACTTGAGGTCTGTTCCCATTTTATGTGGTCATGCTAAGGTGGGAGTTTCCTTGAGAAAGTTGAGTAAGAAGTGATTAACTGAGGATGTGGAGTACATGGCAGGAACACTGATGTTTGGAGAAACTGTCATAGAAAATGCAATAATTCAAATATCTCCATAAAAGAAAAAAAATAACAACAGTTAYAGGAATCTTGTCAATATGAAGGCTACCTAACAAAACCAATGTTAATTATAAGAACAAAACCGAAAGACGTAAGAGTGCATTTATGTCCTAATCTTACAGTATTAAGGTCAGAAGAAGTAAATAATTGATTGTAAAATCAAGCCTTTAATCCCTTTGAATGTTCTAGTAAGAAGTGTTCTTATTTATACTGACATAATACACTTTTTGTAACAAATGAACTCAGACCAGTGAATATTGATCTTTAGAGTTTCCTTCTAAAATGGTATGCTCAGCATCTGTTCTGGCTAGCTGTGAACATTCGGTGGATTTGTATTTGAATAAATAATATAAATCAAATGATAATAGAAAAGGGCCTCACTGTGAAACTAGTAAGAAGATRGAGGGAAAGACACTACTGTGCAGAGAGTTAATGTAACTTAATAATGCTGTAAAAGTCTGGGCTGCCRAGTAGAATAAGTGAGTGAAGAATGTGTTGGTGTTTGACAACAWAAACTTATGTAGGAAGTGTTACTTGTCTTACAATTGCTGGCATTCCTAAGTTTYGAACTTTAAATCACAGCAAAATAAATAAACTGTACAATACAATAGGAGAGCAGTAACAAAGCAAATTCTGCCTACTCAGCTGCTCCCTGCCGTAATAAAACAGGTGGAGAGGAGAATGTAATAAATTACTTGGTGTATGTAGATTATAATAGAATTTCCCCTACTCTGTCCTCTGTGTTTTGTGTGCTGAGTGCTACCTAGCAAATGTCATTTTAGTTTCTATCAAAAGTCCAATAGACTTAGTTGGGAGAAATTACTCCCATCTAATCCAATCACTATTCTTGCATTCAAAGTAGCATGAGAGATTTTCTAGAACACTTGCTCTAAATAAATGAGAGTTTGAACTTCTATTTCTCTAGCTTTTTTCTTTGCTGAATTTGAAGTTGTAATGATGGTTTAGGGAAAGTGGATTTAAAATGAATGTGGAAAAAAAGCACAGTTTAAAGCTGCAGGGCAAACCTGAGCTTTCTTCTTGTTTAGGAACAGTTGAATCAGCACACAGTGATGATAAACTGTCTGAAATTCATATGCATGGTAGTGGGAAAGTGCTTGTAGTCCTTAAATGTTTCTGGTAGCACTGTGTATTCCATATAGTTTTTGAGAAATACATAATTGTATTTTTACTAATCCTTTGGTTCTCTAAATGTGATAAGTAAGTCATTGTTCTTAAAACAAATGAAAGTTTGATGTACATTTCTATTAGAATAACTTAATGTTGGGGATTAATTTTACCCTTATTTGCAGTTTTGTTCCCTGTTTAAACTACCGCATGGGCTTCAATTCAGTGTGATATGTTCCTAATAAGCATTAAACTAGTCTTTGCATTTTCAAACCTAAGTTTTGTTTCCCATTTTTCAATACAGCTGGTAGKTTGAGATGTAAATTGTATCATACTTAGCTGCATGAAAATCATTAGCAAACCTTTGATATAAATCTTCAGAGGCTTYTGTGAAATAGTTGTTGGARTAGGACTGAAATTTGGCTGCAAATAATTCTAAATACAGAAGAAAATTAGCACAAATAACAGTTACTATGTAAGTAGCTGAGCTATAACTAGAGCAAATATGCTGCTTTAGTCACTGGTCCAATATTACTTGGCTTGGACATTTCTTCACATTTTWAAAAAAGAGTCCCACTTCTGGAGTTGTCAGCTCCTATGTTATGGCATTTCCCTGAACACTGATTCTACCCACCGAAGTAGTAATTTCATCCGCTGCATTTTTAGAATTGGTATGAAGAAGTCGGGAAGTGCAAAACACATTGCTAGTATCAACCAATGAGGATAMGAAACACATCATGCTACAATTCCTGCATGAGTCCACGCAGTGCTTTATTTCACTTAGCAGAACAAGCGCTCCACCGGAACCGAGTAAGCCAGGTTATGTCTGTGCTTTATTAGCAGATTCACTGAAGTTATACAGATGCTGTGCAGAAACAGTTAATCTGGGATAATAGTGACATCTAGTACAGTCTTGGACCACTTCAGGGTTGAAATGAGAGATACATGCTGCACGTACCTAGAACGCTTTAGGCAGGAATGTCGAAGTGCTTTCTAGACACAGCTCTGCTGCAGAGTAGAGTTAGAGCCAAGACCCGGCTTCCACAGTATAACCCTTTCCCTCCTCTGGTTTAGCTCGAGCTCTCAGAATAAGTGTGCAAGTCTACCACTACACGATGTCCCTCTTGCTTTTTGCAGCAGCCTGGTAGGACCACAAATCCAATGGCCTTTACTACGTGTCCTACTCAAAAATAGGTGCTCCTTTCTGCAGGCTCCAGACCCTCTTTCCGCTTGCAGGTTAGCACAAGTAAACAGCTGGAGGGGTTAAGTTTCCATATATGGCTGAGAATATGGAAGAGAAAGGGCACAAGGAGGAAGGGTACACAATTTTTAGGATTAAGGAAGTTTCTGGAGTAGAGGAACCTGCACATGCTTATCTGAAACAAAAAGTAATTAAAATGCTGTCAATGTAAAATTTAAAAGGTTGCCAAATTGCTTTTAAAACAAAGGAAACCAAAGTAAATTCCTTGCAGGCAGGATGGGGGCTATTTAAAAAAATGCAATACCAGAGAATCCAAACTAGCCTGTTTAGCAAAGGATTTTTAAAAAAAACAAAACAAAACACAAAAACAAAATGGCATTGCTAATCAGCAGGATAGGGGACCCTAAAAAGCAAGAAAGCTTCCTACCGAAAGGTGAAGCTTTGACCAAATGGGGAATATACAAAGTTTAAAAGTCTGGAATAAAACCTGAGAGTTCTACCTCCTATTCTCCTTTGGCCACAATATTTCACATTACATTGCCTATTAGACTGCAAGTAAGCTTACACACCACAGTCTTGTTGGGACAGATTGCATATGAACTACATGATTGCTGTTTCCTAAAATTTATCTAAATGCTAGTCATCTCAGGTTGATGTAGAAGTTAGTCTGAATAATGTAGTCTTTTTTTTATGACTAAAACAGTTCTGTCATTATTTCCATGTAGATGTACTATTCAGTTCTAGGRTGATTCAGCTTAGGAATTTTGCACACAGCTCAGCTATACTAAAATCTCATACTTTTACTTCTTCCCTTAGACTTTGTCACTAATTACATTTGCTCCTTATATATCTTGTCTTAGATTATAAACTTTGTAAAAGGAAGGGACCAGAGCATGTCAGAAGCTGTTCAACGTGTAGTGACTTCTAAATCACTAGCAAATCCTGCTTACTGGCCACTCTAGGTCACTAATTTGATGTAGAAGTTAGAAATTTCTCCCTGAAGGTTTAAGTTTAAAAGTTTAAGTCAAGAGTAATCGCTTAATTTTCTTTGATAGTTTGGAAGCCAGCAGGTTCTAGAACTGAACAGGTCAGCTACTTGACCAAGACAGTTGTAGCTGACTTGGAAAATGTTTTTAGAATTTTGGAAAATGTTAATGAAAAAAGCTTGAGGTAATACCTTATATTACCTTAATATCCTTAATATTAGACAAGTTTTTTTAAAGTTTGTAATGTGCCTATAGTATCACAGCTTGAAGGCTGTAAATTATAACTAATTGAAATTATTTATGCTGGTGGGCTTTCTCCTAGTGCTTTCCTTGCTTGTTGTAGGAAGAGGAGTAACTAAGGAAAATTCTACAATGTTAATCTGTTCAYATTTGATAGCTGCACTCTGATAATGGAGCTGTACAAACAGGAGGCACAGGTTACTGAGAGTGGTTCTTTATTTATATCCTTATATGTATCTGAGACTAAAGATGAGTTTATAATACATATTTCAGCTATTCAAGGTATCTGACCCTMTGCAACATGTAGTGGAAATTCTTAGTTTGCAGTGCCTTCAATGCTTGATCCAATATGAGTGTTCTACATTGTCTGCTAATGTAAGGAAGCAATACTCTTCTCTTTTTTGCAAAAAGTGAATTGAAGAGCAGAAGGACTAAGGAAGAAACCCTCATATGTATTTGGACATACAGGAATCTGTGCAGGGCAGGCAATTCCCAGCCTTGTGCAGGTCTGCATGGCATATTGGCCTACGTTTGAGCTGGGGCCTTTGACCAAGGAGCCTATAGAGAGCCTATAGATTCATTTCTTTGTTCAGATTAGTACTTGAGGCTCACTGATGGACTTCTGTGCAGCTGAAGGAACAGCTTTAACTCAGCCAGTATAACCAGTATTCAGTTACTGATAATTCCTTTCTAAAATCCTTTTTCTTGWCCTATTTTGTCTTCTATATCTCAGTAATTACYAATAGATTAAAAAAAGAAAAAAAAGAAAGAAATTGTCTTGTCTGAAACTATTCCTTGAACTCAGCCGTTAGTTACTGACCTGTTTGAGCTGCGGTTACTGTCGCAGTGATCATTGACAGTCCGATTCAATACACTGTCAAACAGATCAATAKGAATTGCTGCCAAATGTGTTCAGCCCATCTCGGCACAGAAAATGGACTAGGGCTGTTCATGAAGTAGTTCTGGTTAATGCTGTTACAGAAACTGTTCTTACTTTGAGCCATGAATTTCTGCATGGCTTGCTATTAGTTTATCCGCTATTGAAGATACCAATGGAAGGGGACCCCAGGACGCAGGAGGCTGCTTCCCGCTGCCCTGGTGTCTTGGCAGCTTCTAGGCACGTTTAGAGAGGGAACATATTGATTACTGGTGGGAGTGAATAGGAACTTCGTTGGCAAAATTAGAGCTGYACTTGGGTATAATCAGCAGTTATTAAATTAAATCTTGACTTGAATGGTGGTAAGTGTTTGAGTTGGAGGTCATCTGTGACAGAACTATTCACATATGTTAAACATGGTATAAATTATACATTTTCAAATTAATATCTATTAAATGTCACTTAGCTACAGTTCTGAATTTCATATTTAAGACGACAGTAATTTCATCATTTTAAGGCCCATTTGAAGGGAGACTTTTCTGAATGTTTGCTGAGCAGTGAACTCTTAAAATACAAATGTTCTAGCAACAATAGAGTTGGTCTTGAATTTAAGTAGATCTAATTCCCCTAAGATATAGGCCTCCTTGTCCAGAGTAGTTTATAATTCTGAAGTTGCCTGCTTGGAGTGAGATGATTTCTATTTTAAATGTATACAGATAACTAAATAATCTTCTATTTCTTTTTTAAATAAATTATTTAATTTAGGGAGTGGCCTTGATTGGCTTACTCTTGGGCTTAATGTTACTCCTTATTTATTAAAATAGTTAATTTTAACTATATTTTTAATTTTTTATTACAATTACATTCATCTTATTAAATGTTTTGCTAATGCTATCAGGAATGTGAAAGAACAAAGCAAATACAAATATAGATATACAATGCAACCTTTGCTGTGTACCTCTGAACATTTTAGCACTTAGCTTTACATTTCTAATAATCTTTTACCACCATTTGTGTTAACTTCATTGAGTTTGGAAAGAACAAATGGAGAAAAAGTCCTCTATTTTGAACTCAATGGCAAGGTATTTTAGTATCATTTCAAAGATGTGTGCTTTTTTAAACCAAGCGCATAGAACCACATGAGTTTTTATTCTGTCCACTGGCATTATACGGATGAGATACTTAGTCTGGAGGTTTCATGGGGACGGTTTGTGAATTGGTGAAATTTCCATTGGTTTTTGTTCAGCTTCAGATTCTGCGGAAAAGTATGACTTGATGACTCCTACACATTATCTCAAGTGTTCCCTGGGTTCATTCTTCTGACTTACTTCTCCTGTTTAACTCTGTTTGCTTATCCTTCCCACTTCTGTTTCCAAAATTTTCATCTATATTTCAGTTTCAATCTATTTTCAAATCCAAGTCTCCTTGCTAACTAACTTTCACCAGCTCCCCCTCAATGCCACTGTGGAGTACTTGTCAAATTACCCTCATACATCTCAGGTGATCTGCCTTCTTCTTGGATCCCAATATCTTCTGCCAATCTCAAATTCTGCCAGTCTTCTCACTACACTGGGCAGTTTATCCCATGTACTGTCTCAGATCCAGTCTCTGCTTGGTCTAGCACTTATCCCGTGCCTTACAAGTTAATTGGGCTGCTTCAGACTCCTCTTTCACTTGTGTCTCTGCTCTAGCATGAGGCAGGCAAGAAGACAGCTGGTGGGGCCGTTCTGAACAGCTCCTGCACCTAGGGCTAAAACAGTGTCGTTGCAGAGGGGAAGCTGGGAGAAGGTAGCCCTAACAAGCCTGGTTGCAGATATCCCTCTGAGAGAAACTTTGGGACCCCGAAGGATGGGTTGCTCCATGTAACCTGTTTATGATTAAATTATATAATTAGAGGTAACATTTTTAACATGCAGTTCTGTTATGTGCAATTGTCTTTGTTTTGCTTTTGTAACAYGAGGAGGGTGTTACAAAAGCAGAGGTTGGGCTGCCACAGTATCATYCATGTCCCTTTGTAGCTTTTATGATTTTTTTTGGACCACAGGTCTATTTTGATGGAAGAGGTCTATACTGAAGAAACTGCACTTACTTAAGTGTATATATTTAAGTGCATGCAGAATAACTGCATTTATTCTTAATAGCACTGGTTGCTTGAAGAGAGAAAGGGCTACACAGGTGACAGGTATCAAAGAACTCTTGTTCATGAGRAGTTTTAGCTCATGATGTCTTTGAGGAGCTTTCATAAAGTTCAGCTCAAAAAATAAGAGTTTTTTTGTAATTGAAAGAAGGTGTAAGTGGAAGGAAGAATGTAGTTTTGCTTTCATTCAATCTTTTTCTAAAATATATTATGAAAAGTGAAGGCAATACATACAATTTCAACTTCATAATTGTACCAACATGTGGCTTATTAATGAGCAACCTGAGGGAGGTCTTACCTGCATGCTTAATATTTTATACTTTTAAAATGTATTGTGCACGTGGCTTCTGTGTTCCATAAGGAATTTGACAGATGACTGAATTTGCATGAGGTGAGTACATTGATATTAAATAGATCTAAAACTAGTACAATGACTTGGGATTCATTTAATTTTTTTTGCTATTTCAAGTTTGAAATAAAACTGTTCCTTGAGATTATTGTGTTGAGGTCACAAGATTTTTATTAATAATTTTGCAAGTCATTCTTCTTATTGCACGAACGAATCTTTAATCATGGGGAAACAGTATGATGTGTGCTTTTACTGCTGCTTGGTAGGAAGTTTAGCTTTTAGCAAGGGGAATTTTCTCCTTTCCTCATCTGTCAAGAATCAGTTCTTGAGACAGATGCTATTGCTTTGCTGAGTAGGAATGTTCTCAGTAAAACTTTTTGTGTTGCCTTATCACTTGTCTGTTCCTGAGCACAAGCCCTGCTTGTAGTTTCTTGACATGTGCAAGCATTTAAGGAAAGAAAAACAAATATGACAGTAGTTACGATCTGATGGCGTTGCCTGGAGGAAACGACATGATAGTGACCAGAAAACGTTTCTGCTGTCTGGCTCCAGTTCAGTAAGGCACTCCAGTGCGTGTCCACTTTGCATGTGGAGTATCTAAGCGAGGTGTGCATTTGGAGCACTTTGCTAATGCAAGGCCTCAAAGGTGCCAGAGCAGAACTATATCAGCACAGATGTGATAGCAGGGTACACAATTACAGATACAAGGGTCAAAAATGTAGAACTTAGTCCTTAGAGATTTTTCACTCAAGTTTAAATTAAGCTTGTGAGGRGACTTATTTACTGTTGTGAAACTGTAAGGCACGTTCACTGTTCATTGGTCTCAGATGGTCACATTTTCCTTTTCAGCGTGAACTAAAACATTCTGGGGAATGTTTKAAAGCCTAAATGCTGGAAGAAATGTCCAGTATTATTGTTGGAAAATGTTGTTATATGGATTTTATGTCTGCCTGTATTTTATCTTTATAAAGAGCGTAAGTCCAAAAGTTGAAGCAAACAATTTTTTTTGTGCTGACCTTTGTTCTGGAATTGCATAGACCATCYATCACGTAAATTCCAAATACATTAAGCTAAGTGTTTCAGGCTAGTTGACGATGTTCCATTAATTTCCACTGCTGAAAGGGATTTGAAACATTTTTAATGTAGCTATTTCTCATTCCAACTCATCCATCACAACATCTCTTTTAGTGCTGGTTTTGGTCCATTCTCTTCCAATTTTAGGAAACATATATCACGCACTAGTAAAATATTGTGTATTTAGCTACCTGCCTAAATTGAGAACTCTAAGTCTGCTCACAACAGTATCTTGTATTATTTCTTTCATTACCCAATACTGATCTGTGATCTTAYCAATTTTTCATATGTGATAATTATAGTAACATTGATGGCGTAATGTTTGTTTATGTGAGGACACCTACCAGGAATATGTGGATAGGAGAAATCCTCTTTGACAGTAACTTCTCCTGATGACTAGAAAGAGGAAGAGGGAGAATGGAGTCAAATTTTTTTTTTGATGATCTTGAACTTTTGCTTTACTTGAAATTGCCTGCTGTGGAGATGCTGCACTGCTGAAGGGAAAAGTAGAGAGAAGCTACCTTGACATTTGGTTAGGATGGCTCAAGGCTTGTTGTGTGGACTTTTCAAGAATGACAAATAGCCATAAAGGMGATCTTTGATTTATTTATTTATTTTCCCTACTAACTCTTTTTATTTTACTTTTYTGAAACTGAGCTGATGAAGTCCACAGTTGGAAGTATATTCTGGTTGAATGTATTTTTCCTTATTGTACCAGTCCAGTCAGCTGCTACACTATTTGCAGATTTGTAGGTTGGCATAACATCAGTTCTTTGAATATAGTGAGACACATTGATTAGGATCAGATAGTATTAAAATATTAAGAGTCTCCAAAGCAATTAAAACATGGTACTATTGCTGAGGAAGTTATAATTGATAATAATTTGCTGACACTGACCATGTGTGAGTTATTATTTGTGGAAAGCCTGGCAGATCCCAGTCAAGCTGAAGATTTAGGAAGAATCAAGGGAAAGTTTCAAATATTTTGTTTTGCTACAACAACTATTCTGTTTCTCTTTGAGATGCTAACAAAGAGCACAGAATAGGTAATAGGGCTCGGTTGTCCTATCGCTAACTAACCCTGTGAATCACGCCTTACTATGCAGCAGTCACACTGAAATTAGGTGAAATCACTTRCAGAATAATGTACTATTCAGGAAGCCTGGTAAAAATGGAGTCAAGAGGTATCTCTCAAAGAGCAATATCTTGGAGTTTATTTTAGCACATGTAATATGTATCTCTAAAATATCCACTGTGGTAGGCTGCTTGGGACAAAATGTATAGTTTTAGTCAACTCTGTCACTAAAGATCAACAAAATATTGTACAGGTTCTCTCTATGCATGACATGTGAATCTCAATGTACTTGTACTGATCTCTCTAAACGAGGATAATTCTTCCCCTGCTAAGAACTGACAGCTCAGTTTTTCAACTTCAAATTAGGGTTCTAGAACCATTGTGTTGAATCATATTTTCCTTCAGTCACACGGCTGCCAGCAGAACAGGGGTGAAGTATGTGAGTAAGGCTGTCACGACAACTTTCTTTATTTGTCATCCAAAAATTACTTATTAAATAAAGATGTTCACAGGTCACTGTGAAAATGTGTTTGAGTTCATTAATGTTGCTTTCCAAAWGCACTGTCATTATAAGCTTAGACTTTCAAAATAGATGGAGCTTTAAATAAATAGAAGAGGGTATTTTGCAGTTTATCTGGTAGGCTGTGGGATAAAACACGGCAGTATGATTGACAGAACTTTGTGCTCTTTGGCTAGGAAAACAAAATAAAAAACCCACTGAAAAAAAAAAAAAAAAAAAAAGAGGCTGAGTGAGTGACTCAGTCGCATTCAGTAGACTAGAAAGACAATTTATTCTCCTTTGTAGTCAAGTGCCTGGATCTGTTATAACAGGTACTTCAGTTGGCTTGCAGGCTGGGGATAGAGCCAGACCTGACATTCATGGGTAGCAGGGGAATATCTTAATTCCTAGATTTCTCGTCAGTAGTTTTCTTCCTCACGAGCACTTGGGAGTTCAAGTAGCTTTCTCTGCTTCAAGGGTTTTCTAGGGGAATATTTCTAACTTGCTGCAGGTATTTAAGCGATACTGCAGACATCAGTGAAAACGGTAAGCTGTGGGTTCAGGTGACCAGGAGTTTCTCTTAAAATTAGCAGACACAGTTACTGGCTTAATCTCTTCAGTTAGCTGTTGGTGAGCTCTAAGTTAACTCCCTAAATACCAAATCTGTTTTTAAATAAGACTGTAGCATTAAGTGGGGAAAAAGAAAGATTCATCTCTGTCTTACATAATAATCACACGTTTGTGTGTATATGTATGTGTGTGTAACATAATGCACACGTAATAGGAATAAGTAAAAGTTGTGTTCCGCAGGTAGCCTGGCAGTAGCCCCTTTCTGGCGATATAAACAGAAAATGCCCTTATAGCATTCCCTGATCCTTCCAGTCCTTTTGCAGATTGCTATCAACCCAGAAGTGTGAGAGAGACTACTGTCTTGATGATCCARCACAGAAGTATGAGTGAGCTTGGGCCCTAAACTTGAGTTAGAGAAATAAAGCCTCTCTCGTGCATTCAGAAAGGAGCTGCTGAGTCACAGCGCCTGGTTTGCTGCTCGGTACAACACCTCTCCGCCATCAGTGTACAGACACTTCAGCAGGGGGAGCCAGTGTCGTATTGGAGACAAGAGCTGAATTTTTATTTCAAGATGATTTCCCCCCTCTTCACGTCTCTCTTTAATCACGCTACCATACGGATCCAGGGTTTGAGTCAGTCACGTCTGGCAGTGCAATAAAGCAGTTAAGGCTTCCGCTGAACACTTCCGTGAGTCCTACTCAGAACCTTTCCTGAAGCTCAGCATCTACTATTACATATAAGCTGTCAATTCCTAAACCGCATGACTTCGAAAAATATGCAGACACTCTCAAACTCTTCTTTGCTAGCCTACTGACAATTTCAAAAAAAAAGATGTTAGTTTTTATGCAGCATGTATATATAGAAAATATTTTTACCAGGAGTTATGCGCTGAAAATGTGAGACAACTTCAAATGAATGTAGTCACCACTTTCCTTCTGGAAGACAGTTCAAACTTGCAGAACTTCACAACACATTATTTTGTCCTATTACTAGACACTTAAGGTCCCATAACCCTTTTAAGATCAGCAAAGCAGGAATAAGCTCTGTATTAGAATAAGGATACACATAATGTCATTCGCTTTCACCTTTTTCTGATAGAAAAGAATACACATGGTTAACAATTCTGAAGAAATCTCTATACTATTTCAATCTCATATATATGCTTCAGAATATGCACGTGTAAATTATTCAGGAGACTATACTGTTTTTGGCCTCAGCCTTTTAAGTTTAAAGCCTTCGTGTTCAAATGATATTTGTTTCATCCCTCTCCGTGTATAAACATGCTCAAATTCACAGTGCCGTTACTGTGTCGGTTGTTAAGGGTCACTGCCTTCCTTTGCTTTCCTTGGGAATTTGGTCTGTGTTGTAGTCTTAAGTGAGAAAGCTGTTAAGTAAGTGGCTATTCCAACTCATGAGCTGGCTGGTCTGCTCCTGGAGAAAGAAGGCTCCAGCAGAGCTCAACCTGCTATTACCATACGAACAAAGGGTGGAACAGAGGAAACTACTTTACTACTAAGTACCTCAAACAGGCTCCTAAGCGTAATGTAAAGCCTCCAAAAATAGAATGAAAACTATGCCTTTTGCAGGGGGTTAAGGAAGTGACTTGGTGACATCATCAGGGTTACAAAAAGCAACATGCTTTTCTTATTTGCATTCGTTTTATGCAGCTGCAGCTGCCTATCACACAAATCCTGTAATTATTGTTGAAGCTTGCAAACATCAGATCAAGCCATCATCCACCAAGCATTAATGTCAAATCGATGTAATTGTATGCACCCCTCCCACTGTCCTATCCACAGTACGTGATTATGGGTCTCAGATGCTTTCTGTCCAGCTGTTTATCTAGGTTAGTAATATTTTACAGGAGTTGTTCAAAAAAGCTTGAGCTTTCATGTGAGTTAACAGGGAATGATAGTAATAAAAGCATTGCTAATTATGGAAAGACAGTGTTAAAAATGTAACTAAATCTTCATACCTGGGACATTACTATCACGTGGGTTTTTAGGGTACAGCTTGAATGGATGAAATGTGATTTCTCTTTTTCCATTTAAGTCAGTGTCCAAATTTACTTGCTTTAGTGGAAATAGGATTAAACTCTTTGATAACAATTTCCTGAAGAAGGAAAACATAGCATGGTCATGGACAAATCTAATAATTTTTCTGCTCTAATCATCTTATGTCTCAAAGAGACACTTATACCCAGGGGGGCTAATATTTACATAATTGTAATTTATTGGGTAAAGATTTTCCTAATGGAAAAAAGAGACATCAAAGTGTTTGTCTTCATCAAATTCCAGAATAATTTTGAGCTTTGTATAGAAATGAAAGGTAAAGGAAAGGAAAATATTTCTATGGACAAATTAGGAAGAAATAGCACACAATTTTTGAAATCATATAGGCTGTTTGAGTATTTTTGAGAGAAATAGCACATACAATATTTGAAATCATATAGGCTGTTCGAGTATTTTTATCGAATACATTAATGTTTTGTGATGAGTACTTATCGGTGCTGTCATTGGACATAATGTTCATGGCTTTGGGGGGTTTTATTTGAATCAGGTTTATCTGATTAAAATAATTGGTTACATATCTGAGCAAATTGTTTGCATTAACTTCATAGGCAAAAAAGTGCTTATGTAAGACAGAGCTGTCTGTAATGTTTAACTTTCCTCTAATGACTAATCTTGAGTATTGTAATTGAAGTAATTATGCTAAAGAATATATGTTTAGGAGAAACACACATTGTTTATCAGTTACCTTAGGCTGTAATAACTTCTAACAGTAGCTCTTTGAAGTATTTAATGATAGGCTTGTTTCTTTAATACTTGTACACATTTGCTATTCAAATTCTTGATCTCCTTTTAGTTAATTTTAGGTAAAATTAATTCAAATAATTTACTATTGTAGCTGAATCTTGCTTGTTGTATAATAATCTCAAGGCACTATAAAGACATTATTAATGAAGCTTCATCATGTCTGTGTGAAGTACTGTCACGTTTTTGCAGGCATGAAAAAGCAGACATTGATGGCCAAGTTCAGGAAATGAACAGGAATGATCCTGAAGCTAAACTGCAGCAGTTCTGATTCAGTTTTTGTTACAGCCATTGGATCATGGGTTTTCAAAATTTTTCATAAGCACACATAAGAAGAATATTGAGACTTTCGCAAGGATCTCAGGATTTGTTTTACTCACGGGAAGGACAGCTTTTATTAAGTTAGTTACTATTGCTGAAGAGCAGTTAGCAGAGAGCTCACACTAGAATCAGATGACAAAAAGGAGCAAAAGAACAGTTGAAGAGAAGCCGCTTCCTGAACACTGTCTCTGAAGTTGTTTTACCTTCTATTAAGACCTCAGGCAAGTGTTCCTGCTCTTAAGTAATCTTAATCCTTCTCTAGTTTCAGATTTGAGTTCAACCCCCAGTTTTATATGGATTTAATACATAATAAAAAGGCTGCCTGGGAGACTTTAACTTTTTATGAAGTAATTGCAAGTAGAAAAGAAAAGCACCTATAATGCACCATGTTTTCTCCAAACATTTGCTTGGAATTTTAAATAAACAAGTTTTAACCAAATTCATAAAACTCCAGGATTATTGAGTATTTCAGTGCCAGATAAGCTCATGGAAAATGATTCTTTTGGCTTTGTATATTTAAATCTGGTGGGAAAGATTTTTTAAATTTGCTTTAAACTGGCATTTATACTAGAGGCTTAATTATTTAATTTCTTCTTATTTTCTAGCTAAGGTGCAAAACCAATATTGATTGGTTTACACTCCAATCAGCTAAAGCCTTACCTGATCGAATTTTGAAGAGTAAGGGTAGTTAAAAAGGATGCTAGACAATTTCAAATTATGAAATCATTAAAAAGTGATGAACATCTTAGAAAGAAGATCATAATTCAAAGATTCATGATGTATGAGCTTGCATTAGATCTGATCTCTGGGCGCATGCTTGTGATGCTTTAGGTTGTGCAGATACCAGATTTCCTTTCTGAGAAACAAAAATAGTTGGCAAGGGCTGCCTGCACTCACCTCGGCTCACAAGGTTCAAAGTGCTCCTGCACTGAGATTTGCTACAGAAAATTAATTAGCAGTCATGTGAATCACCGCAGCGGTGCTGTTAAAAGCAGATAAACGATCAGGATCATTTCTCAAACAGTATGTTTTCCTTTCAGTTTGTGTTTATTAGTAGAAATACTGGATAGAGAGGAGAGAGTCACCTCACCAAGTGTTCTGAAAACATATTTAGTTTTGAGGTTTGTATTATCTTTTTCAGTGAAATTCCTCTTTTACTTCTTATTAGTGATAACTATAATTGCTTTACCCAATTTTCATATCTAAAAAGTTCACTGCTAGTGACAAATTCTCGGTGTTTCTCAAGTATTTCATTGGTTAAATATAATGCTTCTAGAATACCTCATATATGAAATGAAGAACTTGAACTTTCCTGTTGCAGGTTATTCTAGTGGAAAATTTAAAAATAAACGTGTCCAACAGAAATAGCCATATAAGACCTTGTTCTAGGCTTTGATTCATCATATATCAAAATCAGTGGGTCTCTTTCCATTGACTCTAGTCAGGGCTTAAAATGGCATTGTATAGTGTGGCTATTTTGTTAGACCCATGTATTTTCCACTAGAATTTATGGCAACAGGAGGTTCAGGAGAATAGCTTTTGAGTTGAGTGACCAAACCCCAGGAAAGGTATTTGTAAAGCTAAATTGTGTGAGTATTCAGATGGTGTTGGGGTAAGAGGCGGATCACGTTGCTCTGATTTATACTGGAAATGCCACTGAGAGATTTACAGGCTGGGCCCGTACTGCTGTATTTCCTGCTCGTGGAGGAGGTGTACTATTTGTGAGTTTTCTGGTTGGACATATTAGTTGTCTCCTAGCTTGCTCGTGGTCCCAAACAAATCTTCAAGCTTCTGATACTTGAGGTCTAGTGGTTTTCTGTGGCAATGGACTGAATTTCACTCCTGTGCTACTCACCACCTATCGCTCCTGCATCACTTTGTTACTGCTAGCTGAAACACTGAAATTTAAATAACTTTATTCCCTTGCAGAATCTTAATCTGACATTTTTGCCAAATTTTTTGTTTGTGCTGTATGACTGATACATGCTACAGAAACTGATAGTGACTGGTATTCAGACAGGAGTCCCCGGAAGATGAGTCTTGTGGAGACCCTGTCTTTGTCCCTGTCCTCTAGGTTGCCATACTGAAGTGTTTTCTGTACTGGCTCTTAAAAATTTAATTGCAGGTATGTGAGGAAGGACGTAGAGAAAAAGTCAGGAAAAGTAAGCACGATTGGCAATTTGCTCATTACTGAGAGAATTACTGTTTTGAGGGATTGCTTGGGTTTTTGCTTTTAACGTTTATTTTGGTGGAACATTAATTATCGGTTACGTCCGTCTTCTGACCTACTTYGCTTTCCATCATCTCTAATGAACAGGCGTTTTCTAATTAAATCTGGAAGAGCAGCCCTGTTGCCTGCGCAAGCCCGTAACCGTGATCTTCCCCCTACCTGCTGTAGCTCCTTGCTTTGCGTGCGCACACGGAGGGAGGTCTCCACAGGCCACTGCGTGGTGTGAAGTTGCCATGGGGATCAGCAAGAGAAGCTGGGAAGAAAAAATTGTCGGACAGTGGAAGCAGCAGACACGATGGGCAAAGGTCCTGTTTCGTAGGAGCGCGGGCTGCGGTCCTGCAGCTTACCTCAGCTCTGCCTATTCCGGCTGTTAATTTTCAGGCGCTTCCAGGTCTGAGTTTATATTTATACCTCTTTGAATAGACTTATTGGTAGGAAGCACAAATGTTTCATATAACGATTCCCTTTGACACTAGGTTGCTTTAGAAACTGTAAAGTCAGCAGTGGATGCTGAGGTGAAGCCTGCGATTCAGCAGCAGGAGCCAGTTAGTTTATGATGACGGAAGCGATGCACCATACGAACGGCGGCTTATTTACCTGTCCAGATGCTAAGAAATGAACTACAGACCGCTGGAGACCTTTAAGATGGGAAACCAAACCCAAGTGAATCCTGTGAACGCTACCGCCTCGTGGTGGCAGGGCTCGCGSGCGCGGGCGGCGCAGCGCGCTGCCGGCGCGCTCTGTGCCGAGGAACCTGCCGGTCCCTCGAACGGCGGCTCACAGCCGTCGCGGTGGAGTTGTGCCGCGTGCTAACAGCAGCAGCGTGCCTCCTTTTGTTCGTCTGCAGTAGTCCCTTGCTTGGGAGGCTGCTGAATAGGCTCTAAACCAGTATGCCTCTAAGTATTCTTCATGTTTGCTTTCTAGGAGGTTCTGGTATTTGGGCAGTGAGGAAACAGATTTAAAGCTAGTCTGTGTGGGATTGAGCTTTCTCTGGTATTTTTTCTGGTATTTTCCTTTGTAATTGTCTCAGTACATCCATATGTCCAGTGGGATGGGTAAGATGAGTTTACCCTTGTCTTTTCTAGTTTTGATGTTTTAATTCATTTTTTCCATTGTGAGATTTTGTGACCATTTAGAAATTGAATCGTTCCAGGACTCAGATAAAATGTCACATGATATAATGGTTGTAACCACTGGGAAATGGTTCCTCGGGTCCTAGTTTTTCAGCAAGGCTACAAGACTGGATCTTCAAGTTATTTCATTTTGTGTGTCTGAAGCCAGATTTCCAGCAAGCGTGAGCAGAGAGAATTCAGCAGTCTGCACACATCATGTTGGCAGCGTGATTAAGAGATGATTAGGAATCTAGGTTTCTTCTTGAAGAACCTGTCACTAGTGAGGGTAGGAGGTGGAAGATGCAGTGCAGAGACTATTGCTTTGAATGTCCTCAGGCATTAGAGGTAAAGAGAGAGTGTAGTGGTTATCACATCTACTTTGCATGCTGAAGGTCCTGGGTTCAAGCCCCAGTGGAACCAGCACCAGGCAATCTTTGGGAGGTTGGACTAGATGATCGCCAGAGGTCCCCKCCAACCTTGCTGATTCTATAATGGAGAAATCCAGGAGCGGCAGTTTAAAGTAGCTTTACAGTGTCTGTGCTTTGCCTTGTTATTAAATGCATGTGCAGCCTGAAGGACTAGGTTTCATCAAGTGTGCTGACCTGTGATTCAAAAGATAGGATTTCTACTCCTGGCTGACTATGAACCTCAAGCAAATCTTTGTTACTTCATTTTTCTTCTTCTGTTTCTTCTGCATGGTCGATTAAAATGGTATATTCTTAGGGCGAGGCAAGGATTTGTGCTATAAACACATATAGTGCCTAGCACAATGTGGCCTCAGCCTTGAGGGGTCTCTTGGTACAGCTGTAATGTGAATTACATTGCCAACAGCATAATCTTTTTTTTTTTTTTTTTTTTTTTTTTTTTGAGAAACATTTAACATTGCTCAAGCTAGGCCCAAGTATACATGAGAGACTGCAATAACCTCTTATGTGCAATAAGGATTGCATCACTGGAAGATTTTTATATCTCACTGAATTGCTGTAAGGATGCTTTCAGAAGCAATAAAGCTTAGCAAACAGCAGTGTATTCTAAAGCAGGGGAAAAATATTTCAAGCACTCTCATACTTTTTTTCATTGTATCTATTGCAGTTAGGTCCAGTATAAATAAAATGATGCTTATCTGTATTCCTCCTCATCCAGTTACACATCTTTCATGTAAAGATTTGTAAGAGGGCAAGAGGGGAGATTCATTCACATATATGATTCTGGCAGCAATGTGGTCTAAGATGGGAGGAGCACATTTTTAAAAATACACATGCAATTTTTGTAGCTGGTAGGTGACCAAAATTTTGTTTCATGTCAGCTACAGCAATTATACATACAGCTGGCAAGTTAGCCTTATGTATCATTAGCACGTGCAATTAAGTTAACTTTTAGTAAGGTGGTCTTCTGAGATGGTCCTGTATGCAAGTAACTATTCAGCAAATTATTTTTTATTGAACAATACAAATTAAACAGGGTGACACTGGTTTCTTGAAGATTTAACTAAATCATTTTGTGTTATTGCTTTGTAAGATGTATGCTATGTGATGTAGTGCTACCCAGGTATGGCAGCGTTAGTTTATAAAGCATCACAGATCAACAGACAACTTTAATAAAGCACCAGCTGTCATGCATTGATAATTTTTTCTCAGTCTTCAGCATTATATAAAGCAAAAAATTATCTAGTGGTTATTGGGGAGAACAGGGAGGGAGATGCCTACAAGGATGTTGTATGAGCTGGTTTATGTAATACGATTGGCTGTGATACCAGAGAATTGGTCTTGATGACCCAGCTGATGTTTCTGTTCAAGTAATGTTGTTAGTCATGATGCTCTAAGTACGTAAAAGAATACCAGACTACTGTCAATTGCTATCGACAAAGAGGAGAGCRTTAACTGCTACAGATCTGAACATCAGTCATTGTGCTTTTGCCCAGCAGTTTTTGGTTTCAGAGATTACATTATTTGAATATCTCTTTTAAAATAAAGAATAGCTTTTTCCCAGAGAGTGTTGCTTTAATATTGAGATAGAATGGACTTTGCTATTGAAATATTGACTAAATGTTTAGAGTGGWGGCTTTCAAGTTTGCTAGTTTCTTGGAGAATTAATTTCATAAACTTAAGTCATGCTAGTTTGCTGTGTAGTTGATATTACACTAGAGAGTATATCAGTAAGCACAGTTTCTTGTGTCCTCTGTCTTTGCCTGACTTGTAGTTTCTCCAATGTACCTAGAGAGAAAAATACAAGAAGGGAGGCTCAACATTGGTGGTAAAATGAGATGCAGTCACTTGCCAGCAAACTAGCCGTATGAAAAGCTGAAAAATGCTTGTTTGCTMTTCAGAGCGTTGCCTGCAAGAAAACAGTGCAGTTAACCTCACTACGTGGAAGCGTTAAAGAATAGACACAAAAAGGTGAAGAAGCTGCAGCTGTAGTTAAAGAATATGGAGAATGTGTTGCTCAGTAAATGTGATAAATGATAAAACTGTTTAGAAGAGTAAGTAGGGAACAGTTATTTAAAGCAAATATGGCCAGAACCTTATTAGAACTCTAAATAACTTTTGTTTTAGAAATGCAGCATTTTTCAAATGAGACTTCGTTGTGTGAAAGTCACTATGATATCAGGCTGACACTGGGGGAATCAAGGAGAGAGGTTACGTGTATGTTGGAGAGCATTGATGCTGTGATGAAGAGCTTATTGTAAGGACCTTTGTAGAAYAGAATACCTAAGCACAACTGATAATCTGTAAAGAAAAAGTTGATCATATATTCGCAGGGCTAAACCACGGAGCAGATCCTYGCCTGATGTAAATCAGCATAGCTCAAGGGAGGTCAGGGGAGGAATACTAATTTGTGTCACAGCTGGTGATTTGTTTTGTCAAACATGCATTCTACTTATTTATTTTACATGCAGGATCAGATTAACTTGTCTGTTCATCTCTGTACTTCAGCCAGTATTCTCTCAGTTCTGGGAATCCTTCATTTTTGTGTAACATCTTAATCACTTATGATGCAATCGGATGGGATATTGTGGATATACCAAGGATTATAATTTAAAGGGAGGAGCAAACAGCTGGAATAGAAGAAATTGTAGAAATGATACTAAATTTTTACCACCTCTCATCTTTAAGTCCTTTGTTACTTCAGTCATACCAAGAGAGACACCGGGGCACGGGCAGATAAATGCTGACAGTGCTGTAATGGCGAAATGGCAATCMTTGCTCGGTACAGTGGGTATGCTCAGTACGGCTGGCCTGCGATACCTCCTAAATGCAGCAACAGTCCTATTTTTGTTTTAAGCAAAGAGTAATAGAGAATTTCCCTAAGRTATCAGCTGAATTATGCCTGAATTATTTTAGAGATACAGTATGGTTATTTTTCAGAACTTTTTTTTTTTTTTTTAATTAAATATATTCCAAGAGACTATCTCAGGATGCTAGTTACTGTGGGATAAAACCTCTTTCCATACTAACTTCCAAATGAAGAAAATGCTCATGAAGCCCCTTTGCAAAGGAGCATTTTGAGGGCAGCTATTGGAATAGTCATAAAGATGAAACAGCTACTCTCAGACCTTTTAATGTAATACAGTTAATTACAGACATTTTTTCCTCTGAGAAAACATTTTAGACCTCAGTTCTCTGATGTCAGACTAGATTAGTAACATTTGATCCGTTACAAAAGCCTGAGCGCTTTTATGACTAACGCAACAGATACTTCATGTCATCATAAAGTGATGATAAAAAAAAATTGACTTCCAGAAATTTCTGAAAATATAGTGCAACGTTTTCCATTTTGTAAGTGTGATGGTACAGTAAAGTATCAGAAAAGTGTAGTACAGCAGAGCTTTTAATAATTTGGAACAGAACATCTCCTGGGACTGCGATTAGACCCAGGAGAGTTATTTTGGGCATTAACCAAAAGATGCTTAGCTCATTACGTAAAGGTCRTTTTTATCAAACCAAAATGATTTACAAATGTAGGCCAAATGTGSAAAGTGGTTTGCTTATGAGATGCTTTTTGTTTTTTAACTCCCCAAATTCTTTTTTTTAAGTGAAAAGAGGTATTAGTCAAATTAAATAAAATATGATTTTGGGGTCGGATACCACACATCATCTGAAAAGATGGTTTCTGTGCTGAGAAAACAGAAATATTTTCTGTTCTAGGTTGATATTTTTCCACTGGTTTGTCTTTGGCCAAAGAACTAGCTTCCTGGTGCTCGGAGCTCCTCCGCTGCCCTCCCGCGCTCCTGACGGCTCCCCCCGCCGCCCTCCCTGCCTCTTCCCTTTGGCACTGTTTTTGCTGTTGCTGTTCCCACTGACACAAGGTCGCTGGGGAAATGGCAGGGACAGTTACAGCTGCAGTAATGGCAGTTTGATGATGGCAGTTTTAGTGTTTCCAATTGCAGTACATAAACAGTTTCCCATGTGTTTAATCCTTATGTCCTTTTATTTGTTCTGGGGCATCTTGTAAAAGAAGTAAATTGAAGGATTTATTTGTCTTCAGTGTTGGGAAAATCTTAAAACTGAACCTTAAAATATCTGATCGGTTTGTAAGCAAAGTTAACAACTCTTTACCTGCTATTGGGATTAAAACTGCCAATTGCATTCAGTAACAGTATTCTAAAGCTAATAATTCACAATGAAATGTGATTTTCTTCAGTTGCATACTGTACATCAAAATGAAATTACATCTCAGGGTAATTTCTGCTGCTGTTCTCCATCTTGATAACATGGGTACTGTAAGTTCTGCATAAACTGATTATCTGCCCCAGGGCTGCTCTCTTGTTTGTACTCTGTAAACCCCAGCATGAAGCTTTGCTTTCCCATAGATTTTGGTTGTGTTATCTAAAGGAAGTGACGTCTGCTTCAACTGAGATGAGGCACAGTTTCAATGTGCTTATATACATTGGCCATGCATTAATAGCCCTTGGTTTCAAGAAAGAAAACTAAGATCTCAGATGGAAGGAGACATCCATGCGTATGGCTGTTTGAACGTGGTTTGTATTTGCCATTAAAATGAAATTGTCGAGTTTGTTGTTTAACAGACGTGTTACGTTACAGCATAAGAAGGCCATACATAATAGGTTGCAGCGTCCAACCAAAATTATTCTGAAGCGCCTGCCGCAGGCAATGTATACCAGAATTAGGAGTTTGGAAAATGAGTGTTAGGATTTGCATCACTCTGCTAGCAGTGATGGTTCAAGTTCTGTCACAAAACAAGTGTCACATGTTGTAGATGCTGAATTATTTTTCAGGAGAAAAATTGCCTTTTGACTGACTGACTTGTTTTTGTTTGTTTGTTTGGATTTTTGATGAAAAGAGTTTGAACTTTGCATTCTGCCTTTGCCAGCCAAAGGAAATTACAGTGAAATAAATTGTTTGCTGATGAGCTTTAATTCCTTTGAGTGGTCTGGAAAACCGTATCAAAATTTGAGATGATAGATGACAAAAGAGATACGGGGATAGCACAGAATTGTCCAAATAACTATGTCCCTGTGTCTGAAGTTAATAGCAGTGTACCTTTGAAGAGATGTGTGTTGTAACTGACAGAATACAAAGCTGTTCAACCCGGGATTTAAGAAAACAAAAATATAGACTGAAAAACTAGGATTTTTTTTTTTTTGAAATTTAAATGCATTTAATTCTCTGCACCCCTTTCTGCACCATCTACAACTCTGACTAGTAGCTCAGTGTTCTGAAACCAGCAAAAGCTTGGAGGGATTTCCAAGCCTTGCAAAAAATAATCTGATTTCATTTATTGATTTGTTTTTCATGTAAAATTGTAAGTTGTTCACCACGTTTGCAGTTCATAACGGTGCAGAGTAGTTCAAGGGACTGTTAGAGCTGCAAGGGTAGCCGAGGGCCTYGTTGGCTGGGCGCTGACGTGGCCGCGTGCGCGGGCACGGCGCGGGTCTGCCCGGCTGCCCCTTCCCGTTTGCTGCTTCCGCCTTGCCGAAGAGCGAGGAGCGAGTGCAGGCTGCTCGGCASGACTGTCCGCCGACTGACACGCTTGGAGGCACTAACAGCTGTTAGTCCTGTCTCATTTTGTACAAGCCGTAATCCCTCTCCCCTCGAGGGAAGAATCTGTCAGTCAGATGGAGACRTCAGGAGAAATTTACAGTGTTTTTCTATTAGCCTTACTCCTCCCTTGCATTTTATGCTGAAGGGATAATAAGTTTCTATATGATGAAATCTCTCTCCATTATTTATCAGACCAGCCACATCCTGGCATGGGTTTGCTTTTCCCTGTAGTAAGATTTCCTGTGTCAAAACTTTGTAAGTATAGCCTGCACAAATGCTGTTTATCCAAAGTGCTGTGCATCACTGAAGTACAGTGGCTGTAAAGAATGTGCTCCGTAGGTAGGCCTACATGCTTAATGCGTATGTATGTGTGTATCTGTGTATGGGTATGGTACAAATTTCATAACCATAACAAGTTGCTATCAACAAAATGAGTTCAGTGTTTTCAAAGGTCAGAAATATTCYTTATCCATATCCATTCATCCATGAGATGCCTGAACAGTTAGGGACCTGAATATCTTGGTGAATTTGGGATTAGAAATAGATTTGATACAGTCTGGGAAAAGCTTTGAAAAACTACTTCAATCTTAAATCCAAGTGTAAGTGAGCCATTTTCTTTTTAGCTATAATACTACTTTTTTGTGCTTCAGATACTTACATTTCTATTAAAATGTAAGTAATGGCATGGATTAATAACTAACTGCAAAAATTAGATAAAATAAAAATCCAGAGTACCTTAAGTTAAGTGTTATGATACTTTGACTTTGACACTCAACTTTATTGCTTGTACAAGCAGGGAATCCAGAAGCCAAATTTAGGACTTGGACATATAAGCCAATTACCATATTAAATTAAATCTCAGTGAAAGAGACACTGTAGGATATTTGGGGTGCTTAGGCACATCGGAATGGATTTTGAGAAAGCAAGAATGCTGATCAGAGGGCAATCCATGTGCAGCTGCTTTGAATGAACTGAGAATAAATAGTGAGGTCAGGAACGAAACTTAGTCGAATTGTGTAAAGCAGAGGCACAGGAACTCACCTCTSCGCTTGGAAAGCGTATTTCTGTGCCATCTGCTGAAAGTAGACAACTTCAGCATGTCTTTTAAAGAACTGCCCAGAGTGTGCTGCTCTTTGTAACGTGAGCAAAGGTGCAGATAGTGGGATCCCCTTTGATGTACTAGCTCAGTAGTTAGTGCTCTAGTCTGGGAGTTAAAATAGCACCAGGCCCACAGGCTCTTTACTCCGAGCTGATTCAGGGCCCCATCTAGCACCTGCTGGTAGAGCATGTGCTTKGCAGGYGGCAGGGGGCTGCAGAAGGTGCTCRTTACTGCTGCCCTTACGCCAAGACAAAGTCAAGGGAGAGCAAGTGAAAGATATGCCCGGTAGTGTATCGCCTAGGGCATCCCTCTGGACTGAGGAAGTCCTGCTTTTCCAGATAAATCACACCTCACACTTCAAAAGCCTGTGTTGGTCTTTGGCTCTGAAGCTAAAAATACCAAACAGGTTAATCTTTTTAAATTCTGTTGTATACAAAAATGGGAAAAAATCATTATTATCTATCCAAAATTGAAGCTGGTAAGCTTTTAGAATGAAATGATAAACCCTCTGAGTCAGAGGCTTTATAATAAAAATGCTGTGTTGGTCTTTAACTGCAGTAAAAGTTAAAATTTTTGCCTCTAATGATTTTTATTTGTAGCAGAACTGATCCTGTCCCTTAAAGAATATTTGATTTCTGGCAGTTTCTTCAGAATTTCTAGTAGAAAGAGGCAATGGTCAGTACTTAATATTTACACTAGAATCTCTTTTAAATTATTTACTGATTTTTTTTTAATGAGTCATTATTAAAGACTATATTTTTTTTTCTCACAGAGGACTTCATAGAAGAGAAATTTATTAATATGTTACAGTTACAAAACTACACAGTAGAGTTGCAGATTGTTGTGGTATTTGGGACTATGTCTAACGCTGAAGTTCTTGTTAAGTGTTTCTTACTTTCTTACAATTCTGGTTTAGAGTAGAACTGGTCTGGTTCATATTAAAAATATGAAACCTTAAAACATGGGATTGAATTAATCTTAATTTTTAATTCTCGGTACTTTTAGTAACATAGAAAATATTCCAACTTTAAAATCTTAGATCTTACTAAGAAAGATCTGTTTTTCAGCAAAGGGTTATCAGAGTTTGAAGTCTTGCARTGCTCAGGGACTATATACTGAAAATAGTCAACTAAACTCATTTTGGCCTTGCTAAGCCAACCTGTCTTTGAAATGCATTTCAAAATATGTAGGAATGTTTTGCAAATTTGGCATACAAAGTTGTATGGACTGATTGGTTTTGAAATCCTTTTGTTGAGTAATAGCAAATATATCCGTATTTCCTACTCTGGAAGAAGAATACCAACAATTGTGTATTTTCAAGTGAGAAAGTGAGGGAAGGCTAGAATTTGTTTCCAGGTTGAACTCCAGAGATGGTGTAACCACAGAGGTTTGTTTTGGAGGGAGAAAGGACAGGAGACCTTCTTATTCCCTAATCCATAAGGGTTCCCTCTCCACTCTCCCACAGATTGCTTCTTTCTCTGTGTCTGAATGTCATACCAATCTTTCCTGGSTTTACAGGAAGTCTTTCTCCTAGTAATTTGTTCTTGAAACTAATCTAACTTAAACAAAAGAATTATTCCCAAGAAAAAGATTCTTATTTTAACATGCTTTCTCTGAGGTTCAGAATCTCCATTTTCTGCAAAGGGTTTCAGGAACTGAAATCCAGTTCTTCTCAAGCAGATCTAACAAATTTCCAGYTTTTATTCACAGCTATGAGCCTAAAGGCACAAGGCTCTATCTCTCAAACTGCAAATTATATATGGGATCGCGATATCTAGCTAAGAATCTGTGGTTTTCTTTAGATTGCCATCAGGCAGATAATTTATATGAATGTAGTTCTTTGATAACATTTGCACAATATATAAGAATGTGTACTTTTCAAGAAATTTAATACAATGTGAATATCTGAACTTTTAGCTTACAGCTATTTATAGCTATTATAGACCTTTGATTTCTCATTGTCGTATTATTCTTCCTGAAACCTAAAACAAACCTTTTGTAAAGTAGAGAAATTGAATTTTGAAACTTATGCTTTCTTAATTTTCACTCAATTGTAGAATACAACTATCCTTTAAAATCTTGAAAGTTTTTAGTTAATTTTCTGTCTTTTCCCACTACCTCCTGCATAGTCTCATATATGGCAGGCATAACTTAAGGGCATCAGAGGGTGTATTCCTCCTCTGGGAGTAAATGGCAGAGAAAATAATCTCTGAATTAGCAGATATCCCATGTAGCCAGTACTGGATCAGTCTGCTGGTTTTCTTCAGTCTCCTGCCAGGTGCAACATTTCTTTCCATGAAAAGGAGCATCTGCTGAGCAGCTGATCATATTTGTCCTCATCATTTCTCTCTCTCTCTCTCTCCCAAACYGCTTGAGCACTTGTGCGGATGTAACTCCTCTAGGAGCAGTCTCCGTCCCTTGCAGGAGATGCTGCCTCCAAACCTCTTCTGCAGTCCTATCTTACCACTTGTGGGACCGTCACTTACAGCAAAGACCTGTAAAAAAAGACTTTCTTTTTCTTTCTTTCTTTCTTTTCTTTCTTTCTTTCTTTTTTTTTAAGTGGCTTCTGGGTTAATTGCAAGAGCTGGAGCCAAAGGAAATGGCATCTTCCTAATTGCAAGAGCTGGAGCCAAAGGAAATGGCATCTTCCTATCATCTGCTGAAAACAACAACCTACTTTTGCTTGATGATGGGTATAATTTATACTGCTGTCTTGTGCAGACCAGTCTAGTGCTAATGGGTCATGGTATTACAGGTTTGATAGTATTGTTGTGGAGGAGCTCAAGGGCCCATTAATGCTATGATTATGGCTGTATTAATGGTTTAGTTAATGCAAAGAAGTCCCTTGATCAGATTAAAATGCATTTGCACTGTAGGGAGAGCCCTTGATGAAGCCCAACCCAAGTTTTAGAGATAAAATATTTGTGTAATATGTTGTATTTACATCTCAGTGTGTACTATACAAAAGGTTCTGATCACAGAGATAGGTAAGAGATAGGTAACCCTGTTACAAGATCTGGCATAAGGCAATACTTTGGTCATGACAAAAATCCATATTGTGACAGGCATTTGTTTAAAAAAAAATAGAAAAAAGATGTTGCAAATGTTAAAGTTGATKGTAAACATTGGTTAAGAGGAATTCCTGGATTACCCATGGAATGTAAAGGGCGGGGGGAACTGATGAAGGCTTGTGTGGGAAGCAAGTAATCTCCTGAAATTCACTGAAAGCAGTATGGGCTTCTGCTCCATCTGTTGTCGCTGTTCCTATTGCCTCCTCAAGCAGTGAGATGCTGTGTTTGGAAACTGCAGCAGGTTAGCGAACAGCAGCCACTGCAAGATGCCAGCAGCTGCCTTGAGCTACATTCCAGATCCAAAGCAAGCCAAAACATAATGCACTGAGTAACATAAAAAATATTGCCATGAGTGATAATTTCAGTAAATCATTTTGTACCTATGATGATAAAATTAGTCTTATTTCATTGAACCAACACAGCCAAGTTTAATGTCAAAATGAATGCTGAGAGCCCTTAAAACTATGAGTTATAACCTGCAGAATCTTAGAACAGCTGAACTTGCTTTACAAATACCAGATTTTGATCAAAAAATATCTTTGTGTAGTTGGAGTATGAGGAAGTTTTAAGAAGATTTGAACAGAAGGTTTTGTTATTTTTACTTGAATGTAAGTATGTGGATTATTTCCTTTAAGAAGGACAGAATATGTTGTTGGATTTTTTTTCCATCTCTGTGCTGCTAGACTGTAAATTACATAGCAAGGCTTTTTTGATCTCTGTACTCCTTTCAAATGCTAGATGTTATTCATATAAATAAAACAGCTATAAATGCTTTATATTTTTGCTTTACATAGTTGCAAAGACCTCTCCCGATAACCCTTCCTTGATGCATAATTAAAAATTAACTTTCTCACTCACTCATCCTTTTTGAAAACATCTTTGTAGGTCATATCTGAGCTTAATGAGMCTGACTTCAAACTAATTCAAGATTAACAGCCGCTGAGAATTGTCGGCAGCAACCCTGGTTAGACTGTTGGTTCATTTAGCAGACAGAAATATATAAACTCTTTTACAGTCTGTGCAAAAGGAGTTCACTCTGTTCAAGCTAAAGCAATGTAAGAAGTTTGGAGTAGGAAACAGTGCCAATGATTATTGTTACTGGTAAGTCATATTTAGAATAGCACATCTAGAAGCAGCTGATTTATACTTTTTGAGGTGTATCTTGGATTCCAGCCTTTTCTTGCTAGCTGATAAGCAAGGGATTTAGGGTTTGAACACGGCATGGACATGGATTGCAATATGAGGAGTCCCTGTCCTTGCTCTATTCTACTTACTCTTAGTGAATGTGCCTTCAGGTTCCTGTCTGCACTTCGCTGGAGGGGTRTCTGCAGGTGGTTATGCAGGAAAGGGCAGCGGGAGGAGCTGTTCAGCTTGTAGTCGTCTTGAAAGTGCACAACTGCTTCTGGGTACCAATATTCAAAGTTTTCTGGAGAGATGAGTCGATATATACACTCTGTAACATTCACTATCCTTATTAGATTCCCTTAAATGGAATGAACTGAAGTAATAAGAAATCATGTACATGCCTCAGTGTCTTAAACTACAAAGAAAACAAACAAAAAATTATCAGGTGGGAAAGATTGGATTTTTCCTGGTTGAATTAAACTGAGGTGGTTTTGTTGCAAAAGTGTTAAGTATCATGGGCCCTTCCTAATACTCTAAACTTTATCTAGATCAACCCTGAGACTGATTCAAGCCTCGCCTAATACGCTGATGAGCTCATTATTTCAAGAAATGTCGTGCTGCTGCGTCTGACTGTGGGTGGGTAACGTACTGCGCGGTGCAGCACTCTGTAGGGACACTCAGGCTAGCTCTTAACAAGGTCTGAATGAACTAGCTCAGCTACCGGAGTGGACTTCCAGATGGCAATTTTACCTCGCTTATTCACATACAGCAAAAACGATTCCTAGAAATCTTTGAATCTAGTACAGATTAGGCCTGCATAGGAAGAGTTGTTGAAAAGGAGGAGCATTTTCCCCCCTTTTCCCTCATTTTGAGCTGAATTTCAGACAAATTGAGCTTAATTCTATTTCTTAACCTTCAAAGCCAGCACTCTTCGGGAGGCCAGTGGTGAGGTGTGAATTCTTCTCTGTAGTCAGTGCTGGCTAGTTTTACTCYGTTGACATCACTGATGGTTCCAAAAAAACCTAGACTAGGCCTTATTTGATACCAGGTCAGCTTCTGCAGTGGCAAACTAACAATCTGAGCCATTACAAGTAGCAGCAGTTATTACTTCTAATCTACTCTATTGAGCCCACCAAGCATACATACGCTCATATATAAAGTCCTTATTGCTAACAAAATTGTTCTCTTGGGGTTCCTTTGCATCTTTGGCCAAGCAGGTAGCCTAGAAGTAGGTGTTGAGCCTCATACGAAAATTAGGCTGTCGTAGCAACACAGTTCACATGTGTTTGGGTTCCTCGTGCCATTCTGCTCTAAGCAGATGGGATCTGCCTCGGGAAGTTAGATGTGTCAGATGCAAATAGCACTGTGTGTCACAGCCAGGGGTGAGATTCTGCACCAGCTCAGAACCCAGGATGCCACTTGTCMGTGGGGAGAAAACCCAGTTACGTCGTGATGTTTTCTCGCGGCATAGGCAAAGCTGGCAGAGTATGTGGGAGAAATGCCACATACTGCTTGCTTAGTGATTATTCCCTTTCCTAGATACCCACTGTTGGCCATGGTTAGAGGCACGAGTTGGGGGTAGGTGGATTCAGGTTTGAATGAAGTATGGCTGTTCCAAGTGCTTGAGCTTGTATGAAATGGCAAACATGTTAGTAAACCATCACCCCTTTTTTTTCTTCACTGCTGCACAGTGAGATGTGTTTACTACTAATTTTTGCATATAGTTGTATATTAAAATTAGCTGCCAAATGTAGAATATGTGGATCAGTATGTATGGGAATGTGTGTTGGTATTATTTACTCCATTTTCCATTTTGAAAAATTTATTTATTTATAAGACTGTAGTGTTTCAAGATACATAAAGTAGGTTTGGGTGGGCTGATTTTAGTCTTTTTATTTTACATAGCAACTTGTTTTCAGTTTAATTTTACCTAGGTGACTCAAATAGTATAAACTTGTTTTTGATCAACTGGACTTAATCTAAGATAGACAAGGTATATGTGTATGTATATGTAACGTTCTGTAAATATTGTGATTTTTTTTCTGCAGTGGGCCTGGTAGCATATTCACCAGTATTTTCTCAGCCTTTGTTTTGCTTCTGCTCTGATATGTATGACTGAATTATGTATCTGATTGCTTCTGCCAGTCGAGTTTGTATGACAGGCAAAACCTTTTGAAGGTTTAATGGAATCTTCTCTCCATATTCAAGGTAAACTTTGCTTTGGATTAGGCTATAATTTTATTTATTTCAGTTTGAAATTTTTATTTATTTGAGTTCTTCTCTTGATAAAAGGGGACATTTTATAGAGGTTACAGTGATGGTGTCAATTGCATTCTGATAGCTGAACCCTAAATCCTGAGAGCCTGCAATTTTATGTCTGTAGAATATACCTTGTTTTGTAAACACAAGCTTATTTCAGTTGATATCAGCTCAGCACCCTTTCCTCGTACACAGACCTAAGCAGTTCAACAGTTGCTTTTGCCGTAGAATTACCGTGTTGTTTCTGACTCGAGTCAAATATTTTTTTAAGTAAATTCTTGAATGGGTAACTGAAGGATTTCCTCTAGGCAATTAACTTCTATTATATAGAAGAACTACATATTAATTTGTATTTTTTATGTAAATACATAAAATAGACTTGCAGCAGTCAAACCATTTGCAGTAAGATTCCCTTGTATTAAGCCTCCTGCTGCTAACAGTCAGTTGAAAGGGCAAGTTTATGCAGTGTATTAGGACATGAGGCTTCAGCCAGCAGAAACAACCTGTCTTTATTTGCTCAAAAATGCTGTCTGAAGAAAGATGGATTTATTATCTTCACTAAAATCAATGTCAGACTTGCATCTTGTGAAATACGACTTGCACAACACACACAGACGGTGGCATAGGCATGAGTTCACTGCCTGAAAGAAAAGGTCACATGATTTAAAACTAGACGTGAACTTATTCTGTGGCTGCAAATGCTCTGTTAGCTTAAGATGTTGCCATTTTCAGGATAAATGAGGACTGTCTCAGCCAGATTGCCTGTTTACTGGCAGTCTTCCCTGCTCTGGTGCATTTGTCAAGCCTTTAGTCAAMAGTAGGCTTTGTATTTGTGCTCTATACTGTGCTAGTGAAATTCTTAAAAATGCTTTGGTTAGGTTCTGTGAGCTATTTGACTGTTTGTAGTCAGGACAATGTAAAGATTCAGAACTTTARTTGGAGGTAAAGAATATGTCAGAAAAGGGATCTTAAGTAAAAAAGAGCTTTTGTGACAGCTTCTTTTCTACTTTGAGCCAACGTAATCTAACAAACCAGAATTTAAAGAATTGGAGATTATTTCAATTTTTAGATTTTTTTTCAGAAACAAAAATATTTGTTATGAAAATCTGTTCCATGCTTTGTAACTGCCTATCAAGGTTGAAGARTGGTTTTGGGTGGTCTGAATCTGTCCACTGCTTCAGCCACCAGCTGCTTTGCATTACAAATAAGRGACACCAGCCCAACCTGCACTTGTCGTTGTGCTGCCTGAGGACAGGCATAGGGTCCGAATGGCTGCTGAGCACGACTCTGTTACCGTGTTGTCAGCCCAGAGCCTGCTGGGAGGGAGAGGAAAGCTTTTTGCAGAGAAGAGTAGGTCAAGGTGTTCTGCGCGTGTTTTGGGGACTAGGTGAGACTCTCATATGGATTGGGGACTGGGTCRGCATCTTCTGTCATGTCTAAGCATTACATGGAAAATCTCCTTCATGGCTCTCGGCCCTAGGGATATTGCTTTTAAAACGCATATTAACCCTTATGGTCATACCAGCAGTATCCATCACCTTTGTGTAGCCCTGAGCTCCCCGAGGCTTGCCTCAGGCACCTTTTCCTTATCTCACCCTAGCAATCCGTGCAGGGAAGTATTATTGTTGTCAGGATTGGCGTTGGCTGATGCCAGCTATGGTAGGGGGTGAACCAAACTCGAGTGATTTTGGATGYTGATGTTATGTCCCCAGGGCTCTTCTGCAGGATCCAGGAATGGGGAGCACACAGTGCCCCTAGAGGCCGTGCCCTAGCCATACTATGCTGCGTAGTCACCCCAGAACATAGGCTGTGAACGCCCGGGTAGGTAGCAGATTCGATGCTGTGCTCCCATTCAAAGGTCTGTTCAAATTATCTGCAACAGGAGCAGATCTGCCAGGCTGCTCCCAAAGTGCGGATATAGTTCTGACTCCTAAAGAACGTGGATTTTATACAAAACAAGAGGCACTTCAAGGTGTTGCATGACATCTTAACAGTTTGAAAGTCTTTTGCTGGCTCATACATACTCAGAATGTTGGAGGACTTTGTGGTGGTGTGCGCCATTCCTTGAGTCAAATTTTTATGGCCCTGAGAGGGATTGGTCCTATATGGGCACACTTGGCACAGGTTTCTCTGTCTGAACCAGTTTGTGGTATGTGAGGATGATAAGGGAAAATGAACTGTTCCTCCAAAATAAAACAGTAATAAAGGTGGGGCAAATAGATTGCAAACAATATTTTCCAAGATGGCCTATCTCTTCAAGTACTTTCTTCYTGATTCAGGCCATGATAGAGTCACTAAGAGGAAATTTCACTACGTGAACCTAGCAGAATTTCCTAGGACAAGGTGATACTCTGTTTATGCCAGTTATTGTAAAAAAAATTGCACCAATTCCAGCAAGACAGACGAGTATTTATCATATCTCCATTCTTAAAATCAGGTTGACTGTTCTTAATCAAGCTTCATGTTGAATCTATTAATTTTCCAGTTATCAGCAAAATTTCTAATTGGCTTTGATTAAAAAAAAAATGACAATCCACATAAATCAAAGAAATTCATATGAATAGCCTTTCTAAAATACATGCTGGAAAGACCATACGCTCCACATTACTGACAGGACTGATCTCCCAGCGTTACAAATTACTGTTTTGATTTTTTTAAATAAATGAGTAAAATACAATTCAATTTTTTCCTTATTATTCAGGAACCCATTCGGGAAAATTTAGTTTTGTTTTCACATATTGTGAGATATCTCCTTCCAAATAGTAATAGGTAGATGACTTTGGGAGGTCCAAAANGGTACACTTTCACTACTGTGCACTTTAACCATTATTTTCTCTTTTTGCTTGATGGATGTAACAGAACTTCTTGAGCAGAAAGTAAAGTCACAAGTCATCTGTTCTTTATATAAGTTTTTTCTTGCTGTTCTCTTAGCAGACTTTGAAGAAAACTCATTTCTGATCTAAAAGCAAAATGACTGACCTAAAATGTCAATGCACTTTACAGCACTGGTTTTAAATAGTGAAATTATGCAGACATTTCTTAGTACTTACACACTCAAATTAGTAAACGGTGGAAATGCCAGCAATAATGCGAGTTCTTGTCCTGTTTACTTTCTGTGTTTAAAATCCTCCATAACCTTTACTGAAACCTTTCAGAAAACTGTCTGAAATGATCTGAGTTTATCTTCCATTTCCTCAGTGATCATTCACCATATATGTTGCCCTCTGTTCATTGCAGTCTGCAGAAACTGGTTCATTTATCATTCTGCAAAACTCTGGAGGTATGATCAAAATCTTTTTTATATACATGAAAGTTTCATATCTGCTAAGCTTTGCAATTACTTGCAAATTGCAAGTAATTACTTTGCATTACTTGCAAATTGCAATACCATTCTGTTAGATTTATTCTTAAAAATAAGTAATCCCTCCAAAAAGATGTCTGCTATTTTATAGTGGTATTGCCATTTTTTAATAGAGAGACTTTCTCTTTCTCCACTTTCCGCAGTGTACATTGGCTCAAGCAGCAAGAATTCATGAATGGTGATCTTTGTCACTAAGTATCTTTCCCTAAAATTCACTACTTGTAAAATAGGGCTAATATTTCCCTACTCTGTTAGAAAAGAAKCAGAAATAAAGTGATCTTCAGCCATGTATTTTGTATAGTGCAAAATATTATATAAAATTCATTTTTATTAGGATCATCAACATGAGTGGATAAAAAAGATTCTTATGTGATATTTACAGTTTCATCTCAGTCATAGTCAACTGGAGTATTGGATACTTCAAAACCCTTACATAAGGTGATGTATATAAATGAGCTAGTAAAYTATTAAATATGACAATAAATGTATTTACTTTTTATATTAAGTTTGATTCTAAATCTTAGGTAGGGTAAGATTAATATTTTTGTAACAAAATAGATAAATTTTAACATAATCATTTCTGACAACCATTATATGATCGGATGATCTCCTAAACTGATGATGTATCACTTCAAGTTTCCATAGGAAGCTCCTATTTTTTATTACCCAGTGTCCTCTTGGTGCTGGGCATAATTCAGGAATGACATAGTGAAATCAAACAATGATCTGGTTTGCTGCTAAAAATTAAAATTTTGTGACCAGCAGATAACTGCTTGTAGTCCCTGTAACATATTTGTGTGGATGAAGTGATAAGGAAAGAAGCGTTGAAATGGAATATCCATGTCTGGCAAGCTCTCCTGTCTTTCTCTGTGAGTCTTGCAACGACTCTTACAGGCATTCCTTTCCTCAACAGTGCCTGTTCTTTTGGCTTCTTGGTTCTTGTTTTGTTTTCTAAATCCCTTGCATATGTCAAAAGCATCCCACTGGTTTTAGATTTCTTTGATTTTAACTTTAGAGTGTGTCTTACTCTTCTGTAAACAGTCATCCCAGAAATCCGCTGTGCTTGGGAGGTGAACTGTGGAAATTAAAAATGTATTTCCTGTCACTTCAGTACTTCTGTAGAAAAATGTAGAATATCTGAACTGAGACTATAGTTCTGTTGTAACTGTTGTATAAAGATGTAAGAAAAGAGATGACTGGAGGGATAGGTAATATGTTTTATTATACCATCTGGTATAGCTGGAATATATATTAAAGCTGCGGGGTATTCTATCTTTCTGTCAGGTTTAAGAAGCCATCTCCAAAACAGGTTAGCACCTAAGCAGCAGAAAAAATATTAGCACAGGAGAACTAAGAGGCAGGCAGCCCATTTTAGAAGAAAAGTAAACCAGATATTTAGCATGAGTTTGGCAAGATTATTAAGTTATAGGTATGAGTAATGGCTGATCTTTATAGATATTGGGTCAAACTTTGCTGTTACTGTAGTGAAGGTTGTTGCTGGAGATAAGAGCTGTGCTAGTGGGGAGGTAGTAAGGTGTAGTTCTTGGAGAGTGCCTCCTGTGGTGGGGAGAAAACTTACTCTTAAGGAGACAGATTTCAAGTATGGTTTCTATGAATCTAGTCTTTGACTTTTCAGTGGCAAGTACTGTGATTGTGTACAATAGGTTTGCAAGAGGCTTTTTTGCTTATGATTCCAGGAGAACTTGTTCTTGGAATAGGAAATGAAGGATATGGTTGCACGATTTTTCTTGGAGCTGTCAAAGAAGGGCTTGGTTGTGTGGCTTTTCATGTGAAGGATRGGAAAGTCTTCCTTAGATTCACTGCAGAAACTCTCTCTTGACTTCTGTGTGCATTAAAGAGTTTGCTTAGTTCGCGGATGTAACATGATAACTTCTCCTTTGACTTCTAGTTTAAGTTTAGTTACTTAGGTTTTGAGCCTTTGGAGCTATATAGATTTTTGTTCCAAAGATGAGAAGTTGCTGAGAATAAAATGCTTTTTAGTCAGAAAGCCATCACTGAATCTATATATCTTTTAGTCTACCTAATCTCCTATACAATCACAAAATGGAGCTAACAGCATGGGCCCAATGCAAGGGAAGAATTTATTCTGAACATGCCACGGAGATATTGGACATCTTTCTGTAAGACAAGTAACATGAATTCCCTGGCTTCATTTTTAATTTCTTTTAACATTGGATTTTATCTAATTTTTTTGTGTGTGTGTGTACATATATATATACACACATATATATATATGTATTCATAAAGCACTTTTCACAGAGTCTGCAGTTTTACGTCTGCTTAAAATGGTGGGAAGCCATTGCCTTAATTCTTTCATATTAAGGGACCTGATTTGTAAGTCATTGCTCTTTGAAATTGGCTTCTCATTAGCACTGCATGTTGATGAAACTGCTGTTAAGATACAGCTTACTCACTATATTGTCTTATAAATARTAATAATAATAAATTATATAGAGATTATGGAGAGATTAGATGCATTTCCACACAGCAGTGTGGATATTGACTCTGGAAAGCTCTTTCTACCAGACTAGAAACATGCAATTTAGCTGTTGTCTCAGAGGTAAACATTGGTATTTGAACAGTGCTCAGAAGGCATAATTAAGTGTTTTAGTGGCTCTGTGCTTCATTGGTGTAGGCTCAACAATTACTGTTGAGTTCTCGTGGTGAAAAGGAAAGCGTTTTCTCCTTCAGAAAATATTTAGCATTTGTAATGTGAGAATAAGATTGCACTGAAGACTGATGCAGTAGGCTTCCATATATATGGTATTCTCTTGCGTACAGAAGTTTGAATTATAACAAAGCTTTCCTTGAGATAATTTCAACTTTTTCAAGTATCTGTCAAAATGTGGCAGGTAATATTATGTAGGTGGAAATCTGTGTTTCCTAAACTGAAAAAAAAAAAAAAACAGTTTCCTTCCTCCACCTAGGGGGAACACAGAGTATGAAGCAAAGCAAGAAGAATTCATGAATGAAAAGGATTTTAATGTGGGAGATGGGAGCTTTATTACTGCAGTACATTTAACATATGTAGCAATATATTATTATATATGTAACTAACTGATGTAGAAAGATATACCAGACAYGTTGCAAGATGGATAGAAAGACGCGGAGATTTTTCTTGTTTGCGGTGTAAGATCTTACTCWGTATGTGGGGCCTTTTGCCTTTCTGCTGAATCTAGTTATGTTCAGAACCATGGGGAACGACAAAGGATGGCTAATAGAATAAAGTAAAAAAATGTCAAAGGCAAGAACAAATTAAATGTAAGGACGGCTGAAGAGGGAAATTCAGGGGTGGGCTGGGTAAGCAGATACAGCAGACAGACACACTCATGCAAAAGGACTAAGAACTTAGGATCACAGAATCAGTAAGGTTGGAAAGGACCTCTGGAGATCATCTAGTCCAACCTCCCTGCTCAGCAGGGTCACCTASAGCRTGTTMGACAGSGTTGCATCCAGGCGGGCCTTGAATATCTCCAGAGAAGGAGACTCCAACTTGCTCTAAGTYACTCTGTGATCTGTGGCAGATCACTTTTCTTTGCTCTTGCAGCTTCAGCTGCAGCTGGGCATTTCAGAATGTAAATTAACTGATGCGGTGCAAGTCTGTTCCTGACCTGTTGTTACCTGAAGGTGAAGCCTCGATTTATCCAGCGAACTTTACACACCCAATTGAGGAAAGCCCTGTGCAATAAATGGGAAAATTTGGATCATGCCACTGAGGTTCCTGTCTTTATTCATTGACTATTCAGAGAGGCTACGACTTCTAACAAAGGTAACTTTTGGTACCTGTGGTTAGATAGCGTGAATCTGGGTCTGAATGTTTGGTACTTTTAGCAACAGGAGACAGAAAACTACCGAATATCAGTAGTGCCTAGGGTGGCTCTTACTCTGTGATGTAGAGTAAGGATCATGTACGTTTGGCTTGAGATACCATAGGTGTTGAGAAGTTCATCCTGGTGTCAGAGATGTGCATTTATGGTGTAGTACTTCTGGTACAGGTCTGTTTCACAGAATATGAGATCTGAAGGCAATGCATGTCCTGTCTTCACATGTATGTTGGGATATCAACAGACAAAGAGCATCTGAAAGAGAAATGTTCTTTCAGTTTTATGATTGAACAGTGCTCAAATAAAAGGCCTCATGCTACTAGCAAATCAGCCCATCCTTTTTCTCAAACAGCATTTTTGTTCTATGTAGAGTAATAATATACTCATATTGAAGGCAGAATTTGGCTCTTGCACATCATGTTGCATAATGAGTTTATTGGGAGAGAGTGATCCCAGAGATACAAAGAATGCAGGAGAATTATATCAAATTATATTTCAGAAATAATTCAAGTATAAAACTGTTTAATGAGAAAACACTTGTATGGTCATCTTRAAAGCTTTCCATATGCTGTGTTCCGTATCAGGCTGGAAGCAGGAGCAACATGTGTCTGGTTTACAGAAAGTCCTGAGGAAATGTTTTGAGAATATTTTAACAACCCATGGCCCTGCAAGGAATTATAACCAGGGGACATAGTCCTTTTCCCCCTTTCCCTTCCACTAGATTTCTGCTCTGTCCACATCAGATCTCCTTGTTAGATTATCTTCTTTGTAGAAAGAAGGAATTCTTTCTTCAGCCACTACCTGCCTCMCAGCGTCACGCGTGGGAAGCAGCAGGAGAATAGGATGCATAAAAGGGGGACGARTGACTGCATGCTCTGAGAGGCCACAGTGTGAATTATCTTTTTTATATTCTAAAAATAGCTCTGCTGTATATAATCTTGCCCTTGGCAATCATAAGGCTGAAATACATATATGCAGAACCCATTCATTAAAAATGAGTGGTTAGATTTCCAGTAAATATTTTTTCCAGAATATTAGTAGAATATTTTCTASGGTTTCATGAGTTGAAAGAAGCCATTATCTTCACCGTCAAGAAGAATGTTACTTCTGACACATGCAGCAGATCATGATTTTAAAATGCTAGAAAGCATATAAAGTTATTTCTTGGATCCTATATTTTCTATGGACAGCATAATTAACTCTGCCTGCCTTCAAAACCATCAAATAATACTTGGTACAAGGGAAGCACTAAATGTTCTTCTTAGAACCCATCAAGCTAAGTTTTCAAAGCAAACTAACCTCTGAAAAATTATGAGATGCTAGAAATGAGGATGTTGGTTCTGTAGCAGAGAATGTATTTCCAAGTCCACTTTCTCAGTTTGGTAGCCTAAATATTTCATAATTTGCTTGGTGTGATGAAAGCTGGCATATCTTATTTCAGTCTTCTGAAACCAATGTCCGTTCCAGACTGCAAAGCACGTTCTAGGGCTTGAAATTCAAAGACAATGTGGGCCTGGTGTATTGAAATTATCTTCAAGTATGCAACCATAATTGTAATATTGGTCGATGTTTATCTGGTCCCCAGGATAGCACAGTGTGACAAGCTGCCATGGTGAGAGTATGCCAGTTTGTTCTTCACCTATCTGAGCRCAACCTCATGTGCAGCTAGTCACATCCTGAGAGGTCTTTCAACCTACACATCATCTTATTTATGCTAGATTGAATAAACATAAATTTACTACATCTCAATAGTAATAAAGGAATCCAGACTCCCCGACTGTCTGAAATTGCACCTTATTTCTTCTAGGTATGGAGAGTTTAATGAAATTGTTCAGCTGATGAAACATTAGAGAGATCCCTTTAGCTAAAATGAATGGCTTTAATACTGTTCTTTTGAGATAGAAGGGAGCAAGTATACTGAAAGGCATAATTTTTAATCTCCCCATTTTTATGTACTAAAGGCTTTCATGAGTTATTAAGTGAAGCTATTTGAATGGAAAATATGTACATAACAGATGAATATTTCAGTCAAGTGTGTTACTTAGTTTTTTAGAGTGCACTGTTACTTATGACCCTGACTGGGATGATGGATGCACTCAAAAGGGTTAAGCTGAAACTATTATTATATGAATCATATTCACTTACCAAAATTAAATTGCATTGGAAACAGCTGAAATGAATAGAATGTTGWAAGTATTTTGTACATAAATGTGTGAAGTTAATCTTACAGCATGCTTTTCTCTAACACTACGAGAGCTATTTCTRTGTTAGAGAACTTCCTTTGAGTAGTTGGGAAAACATGACAGAGTACTTCAGCATTTTTTTGAAAGCTATAAAATCCACTTTTTGGATTTAGCAAGTGAAATGAAATTTCTGCAATTACTTTTGCGCCAAATCTGGCAAGTCAATGTGTTGGTCTGGCACTGACAGCATCTGTGTCTTCTATCAGTGAGAAATATGAGATACAGACTACAGTGGCAACTGAGAATAAATCTGAGCTGCAGAGCAGGGCAGTATGAACATACACACAGTCAAGCTCAGCKTATGTAACTGTGGCAGTACAGGAACCCTATCTGCATGGTGATGGATGCAGATGATTAAAGCAAGCCATTAGTAGTAGCAGCTGACGTTTGATTAATTTAATAGCAGACTGAGCAAAACATTTTTGGATGATGTGTGCAGATGTGTGTTTTGACAGAGGTTGTGTGTATGTGTGTGTGTATATATATATATTTGTATGTGTGTGTATATATATATCTGTATATAGGTACTATAGCTTTGACTATCTGAAATCAATCAGTGCATTGATAGATTAAAGTGATCTGTGGAGTAGGATGACAAATACCTCAGGAGAACAAGAAAACCTCTTTCATAGGAGAAACAAGACTAGAATGTATGTAAAGAAGCTGTGATTCAGTTTCTGTTGCTTTCCAGTGTTTCCAGTATGTTTTTATTTTGATACAAAATAAAATCTTTACAGGTTAATATATTTCCTTTAGCATTACCCATACATTCTCTTCCTCCTCACTTTGCAGCAGCTGACTTCTTTGCAATAGTATATACTTATGTTGTGAGCAGTGGAAAGCAAAGTAGATGAACCCACCTCTGCGCAAATATGCCACACGTCATATGTATAGAATCAAGTTTTATCTAGTATTTAAAATCTCAGAAGAATATCTTTCTTACTACATCTGATTGTGTTGTTTTATTGGAGAGAACGTTGAGCTTTTTATTCCATGCTTCCTGACTCTCAGTTTTAATAGTGTATTGTCCCCTTAGTGGCATTCTTTCGTGAAAACAAATCTCCTTTCTGCCTACTTTTTTGTCACAGACGTGTAAACTGTGTTTCTGTTTCTAAAATACTTAAGTTTTGCACTGAAACCTGTGTTGCATATGAAGAATTCAGGATTATTTTCTACTGGTTTAAAGCTTTTTCCCCTCTGGTGATATTATGGTGTGGGGGAACAAGGTTAAAAGTTCTTCTCTTGTATAAAAAACTAATTTTCTTTCATTAATGACAACAAGCACCATAAGTCACAGCAGTTTGATTATTGCATGTCCTCAGTCTAGGGTAGCTTTAAAATTATCCCTAACCTAGATCTAGTCTGATGTTAGGTGTGCCCGGTCAGACCTGAGGAGGGGTGGTTTACACAAAATGCTTCTATTTGTTTTGGTTTCATCATTTGGTTAAAAGAAAAACATCTCTATCGCTTCTTTCCACAGATTCTTGCCCCTTGAATATTTCCTGTGATGGATGATTTTCTCCTTAATTGTATCTCACACTGAACGCTTACTTTTAGAATGATTAATTTTGTAGTATTTTACCATGATGTTATTAGTATGTGTGCACAGTTTRACATAATCATCTGTAATATATGCAAGGCCAGAACGTAAGTCTGGCAAAAGACAGAGACTGAAAGTACAGACAGAAACGGATTGAGTGTGGAAGGGTGAGGTAGAGTCTCGGAGGAAGCAAAAGAGTTCCAGTTCTCTGAGTAAATATAGAAGTACTTGGAAAAGAAAGCCATGCTCAAAGTGAAATACTAAAAGGATCCAGACTGTGAGATCTTCCATCCAAAAGGACTACAAAGTAGATCACTTATGTAATTGCTTCTTAATATCAGATAACATAAACTAGTGACCCTTCTCTATTTTTATTCTGAGAGATAAACAGAATGTTGTTCCAGAAAATTCCTTTTTACTTTTCATAAAGAAAATACAGCTTTTGCCCTGCACTTTGCCTCAGTGGGAACTGAGGAAGGGATGAACGTTTTAACCCGAGAGGAAGAAAAAGTCTTTCTGTTGCTTCAGAATGATCCAAATGAAAGTTAGGATTTCTAAAATCACAGGCAAAAAAGCTTTACTTTTTATCTATCTAAAAATTAGAATCTGTATCAGGATTCATTAGGTTTTAAATGTTTCTTCCTTTTATGGTTTGTTTACATGCTTCTTTGTGTGAATAATAATTTGGGTTTGCAAGCTTATGAAAAAGTTGTGTTGTATTTTTATAATTTCTTTGAAAAATACTATAGAACAGAATGATCCTTGCTGTTTTGCCATGGKAGTCAGTGGAGGGATGCCATGAATGAACCAAGGCGCTCTCTTAACTCGAAGGGATATTGAAGGGTAAGAAACATGTAAACTCTCAAGCAAACAGAAAGTCCAGTGTGCAACATTTGTAATAAAATATCCTGGCAAAAATATACAAAATAAGAGTAAAATGCTGTTGCCTGCCTTACCTCTGATATATATAAAACAAACAAACAACAACAACGAGAAAAAAAAAACAAAATAAATACAGACAACCAAACAGTCTCTACAAATAAAAGGAAGGGTATATTATGAAAACTCATCTTACTACTAGCTATTTTTTCAATTTACTGGATTAGCATCTGAATATCAGTTTAAAATAAAAGCTTTGTATTACAAACCTCTTAAAGTTGATTGCCAGCCTTTCTAGGACCTTCTAGGTTTAATTTGGGAAAGTCTCTTTTTTATCCATGGGTAAACTGGTAGAAGTGAGATGGTAAATAGCAATAGACTAGGGCTTTCTAGTATGACATGATTGCATCAATAATAGTAGATCTGTATAAAAAAAACAGGCAACTGAAGTTAACAAAAGCAATTTCTGCCAGTGCTAGCTGCGGAAGCATATGGGGTCTRCTCTTCATGGTTTATATGACTATGACTTCCTACAGTGGGTGATGTARCTTCCTACATGGGATGATGTAAAGTCTGACTTCAGCTGTTTTGTCTTGTTGGCAGAGGTCCATTCCAACCAGGTTAGAGTTCTTCTAGTCCCAGTTTACTGGTAGGTGTCCCCTGGAGCCATTTTTACCTTTAGTATTTAAAAATAGCTTTTTTTTTTTTTTTTTTTTTTTTTTTTTCCCAAATCTTTTTTTTTAGTGGCATATTCAGAGTGTAGTTGGTTGTTTTTTTTTTTTTTTTGCTCTTTTTTCTGCAACTGTTTAAATTGTTTTGTCATTTCTTTGGCGTTTGTTATGTGTTAGCCCTCTTATTCTTTGTTTCCAACTTTATAGCCAAACAAAACATCAGAATATTACTGTGGAGAACTAGCACAGATGGTTCAAATCCAGGGCTCAGCACATGGCTTCAAGACGTGTTCAGAGGGCTGAGATGAGGAAATGTCACTCTCACGCTGTAGAGCATTTGCTCAGCCACTCCTTGAAGCTTCTTCCTCCATATGGCCTTATGCAGCCTATCCCTTTTCCTGCATTCTGGGGAGAGTAGGGCTGGGAGTCTGGCTTTAGCTGTGTTTTCTTCTTCTTGGACATGCTGCCTGTTCGTTTATGGTAGTACAATGTCTTTTCCATCCTCTGCAAGGAAATTTAATTGGTTCTGATGAAAAGCAGCCTGTTAACTACAGGCAAAGAGGTAGGGGTTATATTTCTGTACAATTTCCTTTCATGCTTGTGAATAATGTTAGTGGATTTGGTCCTCTGGCAGATTAAGCTGACCAGACATTTAGATACCACCTCTTCTTTTTTTTTTTTTTTTTTCTCTAAACACATACTGAGCAAATTCTGTACAAGGCTACAAAGAATTTTGCACAAGTGGCAAAAGTGGCACAAGGCACTAGTGGTTCATCAAAAAACATACATGTTTTGTGACATGGATTTGGAAAGAAAACTTGCGTTCTTTAACTGAAAATCACAGAATTCATACTGCTTTTGCTACTGGAATTTTGTGTGTGTGTGTGAATAAGCCACTGAAATGCAGCTTTTTCTGCTGAATAGGGTATGAAGGATGTATGCCTTTTTTGCTTCAATTTTGCCTGCTGTCCTCATTTATCATTTATAAAGCTGTGAAATTCAGTTAAAACATTTTAGTCATCTCCTGGTAGCAGAAAACATGTAACTTGTAGATATAAAGAATTATGAATATGTAGAAAAATTAAATACTAGCTTTGTAAGTGTTACAGCCTTTTTGTAATCAAAGTTTTTCAGTGCTCCAAGAGTGGCTGATTAATATTTCTTTAAAGACTAAAATCAAAGAATGCAAGAGGGGACTGATGAGCTTCTAAAAGAGCAAAGAACCTCCCCAAAATACTTTTCAATTTTCTTCTTCTCTTTGGCACACTGAAATCTTGTTGAAATAATTGGGAGATTTGCTTTTCACAGACTTGTGTGTGTCTGTTGAACTAGGTTATGTTTTATGAGCATAATCCTAAGAGAAAATGCCAAAATTAACTTAAAAGCACCCATTATGTTTCTTGGTAGTATTTCTGAGGAAATSTTGTATTTTTCCAGTTCTGAATAGTACAGCCTTTTAGTTTAAAGGCTTTTATTTGAGGGGCAGGCAGAGGTGAGTTCTTCCAGTTCCTGTACAAGTGAGCTAGCCATACTTTTAAACATGATGATAACATGGCACCATCTTTGCCAGTAAGCTGTTCAGAGAAAACTAACAGGAAATATTCTCTGTAAGGAAAGACAAATGCACCAAAATACAACTGTGCATAGCAGTCTAATGCCTCAGAATTTAGATACTAGAACAAAATTTTGCATGGTTCTGTTCTTGCATTGTTCAGATGCTATTGTTATTACAGATACTGGAGTAGATGAATTATATGACARTAGTTGTTTGCTAATACTAATATTATACTTGACACACAACTCTTGTTCTGCATATTGGGTGCTCTCTACCATACGTTTGTTTAACCATCACTTCATAGCAGTGTCCTGCAACAATCTCAGTTTAAGATTACTCCTACTACCCACTTTTTTGTTTCTATCCCTGTGTATAACATGCAGCCCCTCAGTTATTGCTTTTCTTTTAGGTCACAGTAGTACTCYGATCATAGTTCATTCTCCTAAATAGTTGTACCAGCACAACTGGTGGTGTGGACCAGTAGTTAGTCAAAAAGAAGTGGTGGAAACCATTGCTTTTAAGTCACTAAGCCTCTATTGGTACCTRACTTTCACAATATGAAACTGCAAACTGAAGGAACTATCTTAATGGTAATTATATTAATCATTAATGATGTTCACAGTTGTATTTCATCCTAAATAAAGTCCAGGTCATATATAAATCCTACTTGAAGGRCAGATGGATCTTGAGCAGTTATGAGCCTTCTGCTAGCCTTCTGTGTCTAGAGGATCTTCAACACTGGAAATAGCCAAAAGCCAAAAGGGACAGTTCACTTACAGGAGAAAATCAGTCAACAATGATTCAGTCAAGATTTTTTTTGAGAAAATACGATAGGATAAAATATATAGTTCTGGTAAGYGGCATCACACAAGTGGCCACTAATCGTAAGTCACAGATTGACAACCAATACCTGAAGGACTGCAGCCTAATGTAGTCTGACCTGTGGATGACAAACTCTGTTCTTTTAGTGTGTTGRAATAGTAATACAATGAGAAAAATTTCCTTTGATGTAAAGCATATGTTCAGAGTGATGCATATAAAAAATGKTGTATATATTTAGAAACCATTAAACCAGAAGCACTCTGAGAGCTTATGATTGCCCAAGAATGGGTCAGAAACATAAACTTTCAGCAACTTTCCTCTTCAGTGCTGTTAGAAAAATTTTCCTCTTTTTTTTTTTCTTCTTTTCACAACTTTAATGCTTCCATGAATTTCTGATGAAATCTACTTAAGCAGAAGACAGTTCTAACTTAGCAGGGGACAAATTGGGAATAGTACAATCATTAATCAGAAAGCAAGAGCCCTGGGCATGGAGTCAAAGTGCATCATCTGCCAAAGAGTTTTCTGCAGATTACTTGATAACGATATTAAGATTGAGCACACAAGTACTTATCTTTAAGGTGACGTGAGCTGACCTACTTTTAAAAGGGGTTAATGTGTAATTTCACTGTAGCAAATAGAGATGTTGGGCTGTGTAATGTAATTTACTAATGGGATTCAAAACATGCACAATCTTAACTCTCTTTTGGGAAGAAAGTGTGATCAATTTACTTTGTCAGTCCACTTTTCTATGGAGAAGAATCATTTTTGCAGAGATCAGTTTTCAGATATTAYTACTACTATATTGAAGAAGTATCTGGTGTATGAGAAAGATGTAAAGACCCGTTACATTAAACAGTATACTGTAAAACAATACCTACTCTTCTGCCTCCCTCCCCCCAGTCAAGATAGGCAAACAAGTTGGAGAGGAAAATAGTATTAGTCCTTTTGTACAAATGAAGCATGGAGGCATAGAGATCTGGTCCCACAAAGTGACTTCATCTCTGCAGCCAGTGTATTTTTCATSTTGTCTGTTCTTTCAGGACCCACAGAGGGAGTTGGGCATCGAAGAAGAGGGTTGAGAGAAGCCAGCTCCCTAAGGAATAGGGAATGCAGAGGTGGAGCTGAGCTTCAAGCTCTGTTTGTCAGCATGGGCACTGTAGAGAGGTAATGAAACCAGTGGTTCTCCAGTGACTGTCTTAACAGACACTGTCTTAACAGAATTTTTGAGCTACCTTTGGTCCAGCCAGTGAATCTATGTTAGACTGTCTGGGTAGTTTCCATGGCTGTGTGCTTGTAGGCTCTTTTAAGCCTTTGCATGCGTAAAAGTGCTTAAACCAGCATTCATGCAGAAGAAAGATGAATATTTGAAAAGTGGGCTCATCATCTCCTTGAAGAATGTTTTGATTACTRTGTCACTAACACAGCCCTGACTTGAATTTCCAGAACAGGATGCCACACTAAGATGTAGCTGCCCATTAATTAGACTTATTTATACTTGTCTACATTTTAAAAAGAACTCTGACATTTATGATATCTTTTCTTTTGTTTCTACTGAAGGGTTAGATGACAGTTTATTTTTATAAATACTGTATTAATCTGAAATGGTTTAATTTTTAGTCCAGCATAATCATATATTTTTCTGTACTCCCAAGGTTTTAATTGTAAAGTTTGCTTTCCAAGAGGCATGTGTGAACTGGCTGCTAAACTAAGGCAGGCATCATCTGCCCTGGCTTTTATTTGGAAGTCAAGACAGCTATAACTTAAGGTGTTGATCTGGATATACAGCTTTCAAATTTGATCCTATCTTCATTTTTGGTTGTTCTTTTTGCAGGGTCATCTTCATTTGTTCTTATTACATTCTTAGAGTCCACCCTTCCTCTCACCACAATAGCTTACAAAGTATAACCTATGGAGTTGAGCTCAGATATAGGTGAAAGTCAGCAGTCAGTCAGTGACTGCAGCTCCTTAACCACACGAATAGATGTGTGTGTATGCAGAAATTCATGTACATGTTCAGTTTTTTAATATGGAACATCTTCACGCAATTACTTCCTGTTTGAGGAAGTACTAATATCTGGAAAAGCAAGCATAAAAACCATAGGAAAGTAACAAATATTGTCCTTTTTTCCCCTGTAAATATTATCTTTCAAGCTATGGCCTGTGAAAAACTATCTGACCTAATGGATCTGGCCTCTAGTTTATACTYTCTGTTATCTTTCATTATGTGCATATGTTTTTACATATTTTTGATCTATGCAAGTTGCACATCATACAAACCATTATCACTAATGTTCAGAATGAAGTATCTAGGCGTATATGTAAGACTAATGGAAAACTAGGAAGAACTAGCCTATGTCAGCACCTGTTTTATACTATACCCATAACTCTAAGGTAGTTTAGGAAATACATAAGCTGGAGATGCTGAGCTTTATCACAAAGTGAAAGTCATTGGGAAAAGTGGGAGTAGAGGATCACAGGAATGTTAAGTTTGAACACCCATGTAGTAACCAAAAATGCAGAGAAGCACATGTAGAAGAATAGAATGAGGCAGAAAAGAAATAAAAACGAGGAAAGAAGATCACCTAATTATCTCTTTCCCAAAGTATAATATATATTTTATGAAGATAACCAGCAGTATGGTAAGGTCACTGCACGRTATCAACATTTGTTCTTGATGCCACGTGGTTGTTATATCAAAATTAACTAGACAGAATTTTCCAGTTGGTGGACTGGAGGCAGTTGCACCACAAACCCGAAAGGGCARAGAAATCTGCCTGTGGGAGAGTCTTGTAATTAAAATGTAGCTCACACTGCTAGAAACMAAAATTCTCTGAATGTCTTTTTGAAAAACGCAGCACATAATCATAGAAACTTGTGCTGTTTCCTCCGTTATATCAGGAATGTATAGTTTCTGATCAGRTTGGATTCGTACAGTAACACTGATTATATAGACCTGCCGCGTGCCTGCTGTGCAGGTTCCTATAACTGTTGACTAGAGCTTATGTAATTTATTTCAAGCAAAGTTTATTACTGTAGTTTCAAGTGGATTATCTATGGGACATACTCTGTTARTCATGCAATGGTGCTGTATTTCTGTGCTGACCTGTCTATTGTGTACTTTATCAAGYCCATCTGCAAATGCACATCTTTTCAAAGCTGTGCTTCTCCGTAGCGTGAGAATGCTAATGGCATAATTGGCATAATGTTTTCTGTGTTAGACAGAGCTGCCCAAGCAAGAAGAGCAAAAGCAGGTCCATTGACAGTAACCAGGGTCAGCCAAGAGTCCAGATGGCCAGACGAGTCTGTGGTCAGGAGGCAGCAAGGTTGGGATGGCACAAGACCAGCCACAGCACAGCCACCAAATAGCTCAGGAAGGACCTGAGCAGCCCCCAGGCCAGGGGACCCGTGGCTGGACACCTCAGATGAGGGTCATTTAAAGCCTGCTGGTGTTCTTAGGGCCCTGAGACTTATACTCGTTGTAGAAGTTAGTAGTTTGTCCACACATAGCTGTTTTCCCTGAAGACATGCTTCCTCTTACCRTAAGAGGGCACCTGCCCTGCCGAATCTTAAGTACCTGCTGCAATGTGTGGAAGATTGTAAATATTTATGTTAACATGGGCAAAACAATACATGTTCTCTTAAATGAATTATTGAAATATCGGAACAATTTTAGYCCGTGTGTTAAATCAGAGACACAACGCGGAAACATTTACATTAAGATTTGAAAATATTTTATGCAGTTAAGAACTAAATTTTTATAAAAGAAAGTGTTAAGTAAAGAAGAAGGTGTTGATGTTATTTATAGTAGTCATAGCAACATAATTYTTGCTTTTGTGCCATTCAGGCCTTTACGAATTTGGGGGGAGGGGAGAGAGGACAAGATTTCTTTTCAAGAGCAAAGTTTGTTCCAGCTGAGATTGTCTATACTTTGCTTTAGCTTTTCTGTAGTTATATCAGCCAAATATCCAGTTACTTTAGCATAATCACATCACACTAGTAGGAGTAGCATCAGGGACCTAGGCCAAAATATTTTTTCTCCAAAATACTGTTTTATTTAAATTGACAAAATACTCTAAAGAGTTTGCAATTATTTTTGAGGAACATAGGTCTGGCTCAGAACAGATTCCTTATTTTCAACTGGCGCCTGAAGGAAGWACTGAAATGACTTCCTAAGGCTCCATCAGGTTGCAGCAGGCCATTGTATCTACACTCTGTTGGACTCATTCGTTGTTGTCTACCAATGTTTGGTATTTTTGCATTTGTGCTTGTGGATCTGGTAGCATTTTGCAGCAGACATAGCTTTGTAGCTTTCTTAAAGTCAGTAGTACTTTTTGGATTTACAATAATCTCTGCTTGCTCCTGTTCAGTACTCTGCTCCCTAAGACAGCTCTTACTTGCTACTTACTTGAGTTCTCCATACAAAATACAACTCAGTGACTTACAGAGAAGAAAATGCCCTGTTTGAAAACTGATCTCGTGCTGCCACCTGCAGACACAGTAAAAGAATCTCAGAATTAGGATTCACATGTTGCAGATTTTCTTTCTGCGTATTTCTTTCTGCGTGTCTCCTGATGTGAAAAGCAGTCGGTGACATGACTGTGGGATCCGGCAACATGCTTGCGAGGGGCGGTGGGGAAGCATGTGGGGTGCATCGGTACAGCCGTGCTGTTTCGCGAGGCCTGGGGAGCAGGCGATGGAAGGGGCTCTGCTTGTTGTACGCCTCTGCTGCTGTTCTGTTCTGGTGGACACCTATTGCTAGGTATGGTTCTCTGACAGGACCAAGAGAACAYGAGGGAAAGGATCCTATGCTGTCTTCAGTGTAACCAGTTCTTGCTCGTTCTGATAAAAACTTTATTCATGGTGAGAAAAATGCTTGGCATCAGATCACAGTCTCAATCCGTGTACAAAGATAGGTGCTTCTGACTAGATGGGTACGTTAACTGGGTTTGTGTCCCGTGTGTGGCTCTAGCTTCATGTATGTGGCTCTGGCTGCATGTATGTGTGTGTGTAACATAGTTACAGGACTATTGCTTTTTCAGTGTTTTCTCCTGTAGCGTTTTCAGGTGTTGTTCCAATGCTTCTGTGAGATGGTGGATCTGTTATTATCACCTTTTTACACAGAAGGGGGGGAGGCACCTTCCTGAGATGACGTGGATGCGCTCCCTGCCAGGGGCATCAGAGGGATTACACGGAAAACTGGACCAAAATACGTGGCTTGCTGTGAAAAGTTTGTGTATGACCAGCTCAGCAGAAGAAGCAGGGACTCAGTTTATTCTTTACTATGATACTTAACCACAGTAATTATGAGAGCAGGTACTGTGCTTGTGTCGTTGTGCACACCTTTATAACAGCTTGTGCAGACGTCCGGTAGGTGCGGTCTCCTTCGCTGCCAGCCTCCGTGTACGCTCCCAGCTGGCCTTTCCCACGTGCTAACTGSAGGTGACGCTCAATGCAAAATACCATGTGAGATTATAGCATTACAAACTGCGATGGAGCCTGTATGTGCGAGGCATGGATTGCAGCTGGGTTTGTTTGGTACTCCCACTGGGTGGCAGGGTTTTCAGGCTGAAGGGGGTGCATTGGCTCATTTAACAGACTGCTCAGGACGATGTAGTCTTTGAGAGTGCCTTTTGGCTGACTCTTTCCACCTCTCTAGGCTAGGAGGTGCCCAAACACCTGTCCGGTTCCCCCTCCCGTCCCCACACGTGCCCGGCTGTAAGCAGCAGGAGCCTGCTGTACCTCCGTCCCTGCATTTCCACTGCGCGGCGGGAGAAGGGGCGAGACGAGGCTGCAGAGCCGGGACCTGCCGGGGGGAAGAGCGGCTGGAGAAGCGCACCCCTCTCTGGGCAGGGGATCCAGACCAGGCAGCCCCTTCGCGGTCGCCGCTGCTGCGAGCTGGCGTCGGCTCCCGCATCGGGCTTTGCGTCTGGTCCCTTGGCGGGGGGCCTTCAATGCACCTGCAGAGGTAGAGTCAAGGAATTAATTAAAGCACAAAAGTGAACGATGCCTGTTCCAATTAGAGTTATGTTAGGTATGGTAAGCTCCATTTTTCTGTAGTTTTCTGAAATAGAAAACAAAAATAGAAAACCGAAAGATCACTGCAACAGAACAGAAATGAMGGAGTTGTCCTTAGTTAGAGAGGCTAGTATGATATTGGTTACCATAGAAATGGAGAGCTCTAAAATATGCATCTGGAAGCAAACAGAATTTCAAGAAGGCAAACTATTAATTATGTATATATTTAAGCATATTAAATGGACTAATAGAAGACAGACATTCCAAGCTGCAGACATTTTTTTTTTAATTCAACTTTATATTAAAAGTACAAGTAGAAATACAAAAAAAGAATAAATATGTATTCCTGGCATATCCTGTTAGTCTATGGTTAGAGAAAACTGTATGAAAGTGCAACCCTGCTCATGGATTACTCCCTAAACAACTTCTCCATTCTTGGCACATTCCGTGTAGGATGCTGTGCAAGCCAGCACATTCCATGAATTTTAGTCAGGGTATAAACTGAAAAGATAAATCTCAGTGAGCAGTCTAGCCTTACAGATAATATTTTAAAAGAATATTGAGTTGGTTGGCAGTTGTATTTTAAATTCTAAAAAAGATTAAATAGGCTTTTTATTTCATAAAATAAAAATGTTCTAGTACTAAATGTTGTAATTCTTTGTGTACTCTAATCTGTAATACAAAATTCATACCACAATTAGTAGAGTAAAACTTTTTGTAAGTGAGAATTAGTTTGATAATTGTTACTTGGAATAAAATGTGTTATCATTCCTATTGATAATTGAAATTTTGATTATTATTCTAATTGGAAAAACAATAGAAAAAAATAGTTTAGCATCCATCCTTTCTTTGACTTGCCAGACCTTTTTAGTTTTTCAAATGGACTTTAATGTGAAAAAAGAAGTAAAGTAAGCTGATTTTAAATAGTTAGCTAATGTAAAAATTTAATGAAATATTTAAAATGTTTAATTTCAACCTAAGTGAAAATGTTCTTAAATTAGTACTTGTATATTAAGATTTTTTCATTCTGTTCTATCTCAAATAGGTTAACTTGTCAGATTTGTTTTCCCTTTTCAGATTCTGAACCAGAGTTGTACGTATTTTACCCAGTTGGTGGCATAAGCTTACGTTGTCGTCAGTCCTTCCAAGAAAGACTTAGAACAATTTGAATCTAGTCCATCTTCTTGAAACCTATCAAATGCAAAATTTAAGAAGTATTTTTCTTTAATCTCTTTTAGATGACACAACATATAGCTTAATGTGATCTGATTTGGATCAAAAAAGGAAAAACCTGCAACTGTGGCTACGTTTGTGTGTCCGTCCCCGTGTTTCTGCCCGTTTGTGCGTAAGCGTCTCGTTTTGCCGTGTGGCCGAGCGTGCGTCACGGCTGCCGCGCGGAGTGCGGGTGCCCGGCGCGCGGTGTGCGGGTGCCCGGCCGCGCGGT
>NW_028185816.1:1185076-1277551 GCF_003343005.1 Rhea americana
GTGTGCGGGTGCCTGCCGTGCCGCGCGCGGCTTCCGCGGGCGTTTGGCGCTGGGAGCAGCCTGGTGGGTTGGTGAGGTCCGGGGGCTCGGGCCGAACGGCAGAAACGTGTTACTGAGCAGTCTGCCCGGCCGTGTTACAAAGCGCAGACCTCCTAAGCGTTCTCGGGGAGAAGCGGTTTCTGAGCGTCCCGAGAAGCGCGTGGCGCACCGGTTGCTTTCCTTCGAGCCGTGTTGGTCGTGTCCGTGGAGCTGCGTTCAGGGGTTGCCTCGCTGCGGCTGGCTCGCAGCTGGGGTAGCTCTGCTGCGCTGGAGGCGCCTGCCAGGGCGCTGCGCTGCACGGGTTGCCGCGAGCTGGAAAACACCCGCTGGAATATGGTGCATGGTGCAGACTGTGCTTATGGGCGGTGATGCTGTCTGCCGGTATGAAGTGTAGACAYTGCTTTGGGCATGATTTTCAAAACTGGCACAAAATACGTATTACTGATTTCCTTTTTGTTTTGAGCTCCATTGGTGGACAGGTTCTACATAGTTTATGTGAAATGATAAAGTRTACTTCATCAGTTGTTGCTGGTTTGTAAATCATTGTACACGCATGGTACAACAGTTTGTCTTCGATGGCTTTCACATAGGCAGCGCTTTCCAAATGCCTGTCAAGAAGAGAAAAGCTGTCCGTTCCTGTAAGCTTAGTTTCTTATGAGCACGGAAGAGGAGACTGCGAGTAATTAAGATTGCTCGGGGATATAGTTGACCAGCGCACTCAAATCAGCTGAGTAAAGACTGGGAAGGCTTTGCCATACGCATAAACAAGAGCCTCTCCGATTTCTCAGCAATTCTAAACCATTTTCACCCAAGAAATGCTTATGATTACAGAATATGAATAAAATAATGCCACCGCAATTGTCGTAGGTATCTAACTGTCTAGCAAACAGGAAAACTTGAGCAAGAAGAAGCTTGGCTGTGTTAATTGGCTGGATGCAAAAGAACAAGATTTTCAAAGGTGTTTAAATAGAAATCTAAGAGTATTTAAGTATTAAGTCAGCTCCTGCCTCCTCATGTGCAAATGCAGGAGCAGTCCGGTGTCCAGCCTCGTCTCCTTTGGCCTCTTCTGAGGGCGCGTTGGCCCCCCGGGGCCACGTCGCTGCTTTTGGAGCCTCCCAGCACGCTCGCTGTGGCCGGGAAGGGTCGTCCACACGGGCCGGCTGCTTAGTGGGCGCACAAGGGACGCTTGCCACGTTTCACTTCCTCCCCGTGCACACCCCCTTCCCATCCAGTTTTTGTCCAGTTGCATTTCCACAGCTAATTAAACAAGACTGGGACAGGATTCACGGCTGCAYGCCAAGCGCCTGCCATGTACGCAGGCAGTTTGCCTGAGACAAGGTTCTCGGTGTCAGGGCTCGTGCCCTGGCAGGCACAGAGTAAATACCGCTGATTTATACTCTGTGCAGGTCATTGCAAGCAATGATACTGTGCATGTGGTCAGTACTACTTAGTTATTCTTTTAAACACACAGCTGTCTACGTTTGCTTCCAGTGCCATCTAGTGGACTGTGATTTTATTTTTTGGGTAGATAATGTTCATGTTCCAATAAAGAAATTATAGGTCTGCATATTTATATGCATAGGTTTCAGTGTTGCTCTMTGTACACCACTCTGTCCTTCAGGAATAATTCATTTGCAGATAGTTTATGCTCAATAGAAATTGAAACACATCACAGAGGAATAAGCAGAATTATACACATTCAAGTAGCCTGTGTAGTGAATGTTTTTGTCTCTTCCTTTAATGGAGTATGCTGGGATCGAGCATATATTTTTTTAACCTTTATAAATTGTACTGCAGTTTGTTTGAACTTGGAAGTGCTGCCAAGTACTGTATCTTRTTTTACCTGTATCTTTCTGTGTAAATGGTGGAAAAACTATATTCTCCCATTCAGGGAATTTTGTGCATTTTAAACTCATGATAAGATCACTGTTTCATGTTAYAGAATGATAATCGAGACTCCTCCTCCCTCCCCCCCCCCGACCACTGGTGTTGTTTCTTCACTGCTCAAGGATTCTGTAAGTAAAAACCTGCTTTTTTTGTCGTTAACTCCTGACTTACGTTGATAAAGTACTGTGGGCAAATACCATGTAATACCTCAAGGTTTGGGTGAAGTGTGGGATCTTACATAAATACAGCTGAGTTATTTTCAGCTGTTGGCAATTTGTTGGTTTGGTGCACGCAGAAGCCTTCACCATGCTCCTCTGGAGGCCTTTCTGCCTCTGGGCCTTGGGCTGGTGAGTGTTTAAGGCCCACAGTTATTTTCAGCATGAATGGACAGACACTGAGAGCGTCTGTCCACCATATACGAGGATTCACTGTCCAGCCTTTTGTGCTTAAAAATGACTTCCGATATGCTTTAAAAGGCAGCCTTCGTGCGGCTGCTGGGTAGCGCCCCGTGGCCTTTCCCTGTACAAAACCGTCTCCTGCCATTTTGGAGCTGTAGAGAGAAGCTGCTGAGTTTGAGCTGCAGGGACTCTTGCGGCTGTGTGGTGGCTTGGGTGGCCTCGAGGCTGAGCCCACAGAGTGCACTAAGGCGGCAGCTGGATGGGATGTGCAGTTGTTTTTTGGATTGTCAAAGTGAACCGTTTCCAAACGTCCACGTCCACTCGCAACAGGTTCCATAAGAGACCTACGGCTGAGCTGCTCTTTGGTCCACGCTGAAAGTCTGTGCTGGTTCAAAGGGTGCAGAGAGAGAGCAGTGACAAATGCTTATGGTGTTTGGAACTGGCAATCTTTGCTTGAAACTTGCCAAATATGTATTTTAAAAGACTTATTYGAAAATACCCTGGCATTTGCTAATGAAACTGAGGCAAATTGGAAGCCAYGGGAGGTTTCATTTTCTCCACCTGTGCAAATGTAGTAAGTAAGCAGAAAGGAAGGTCTTCCCTGTCTCAAAGTTTGTCAGTTTATTACTGATGCTGGAACAAAGTTCCCTAGGATTTTTAAGAGAGAGACTGCAGAGCTCTGAGTGYTAGCCTTTTAGATGCACTGAATTAYTATCTAGACTGAATGTGAAAAATGTCATTGCCTACTGAGCAGTTAATGTGCCCATCAGTTAYGGCACAAACTGTTCTGTCTTTTGGAAAACAGAGGGGACAGAATTCAGTATCATTCAGGTGGCCTGGTAATTGCTTTGTTTTGCACAACACTGCATGAAGTGACTGAGTCCTGAAGTTGAAACATAGTAAAAAAGATCTTAACTGGGTTTGCATGTAGAGCAAAGAATGCTAAGTGCCTGAAATTTGGTAACAGAAGCTGCTTAAGCACACTCCATTTTACTGGTAAAGGCTTTTTTCCAGAGTAGTTAAGATGTGGTTTCCTAAATGGAAAGGAAAAAAAATAGCTTTTTGTTTTGTAGTTAACTGCACRGCCATGTAGCAGTATTATTCTAGTATTTTGGGCCATTATACAAGTCCTGAGCTGACCATTCTTTAGTGTATGTTGCAGCATTAATAACTACTGGATATAAAAATGACAGGCGTCAAATAAGCTGCAATGATAGGGTTCAGAATTTAGCTCAGAGCTGTGCAAAAGGTTTTTTTAACTCATAGAAATTCAGGTTCTGTGGTCCTGAGAATGGCTGAGGATGGAGAATTAACTAACTAGCTTACAAATACAGTTGAAGACCTTCTCTACCGTCTCTTTCTGCCACGCTGGTTATGTTTTAGATGTGATGGCCACACAAAGCATCCTAACTCARGGCAAGGATACTGGCAAGTAGGTCRCAAGCAGCCACTTGGATGGCTAGCATTTGAAGAGCTCTGCGCGCTCTGTGCTAGCACAGGAGCTCTGCAAAGCCTTCTGAGGTARAGCTCTTCCAATACAGCTTTACGGACCATGAGATAATGATTGCTGTTCTGGATGTCTCCCCATCCAGTATGCCAGAAAATTAAATTGCTCCGTAAGTTCACTTATCAGCGTATTGTCAGTGGAGAAAGAGGAAGTTTGCTTGCTTGGATACTATAAATTGTCCTTCAGAGAAGTGTGTCTCTGCCCGCTGATTATACGCAAAGGTGCCGAGCTGAATTGTCCTGCTAAGCCAGACTGCTGTTACTCTGGCACTGCGATGTCTGATCTGCTCAAACTAGACAGTGTAAAAACTRTTGCTATCTTATTTGGAGTCAGAATTAGCACCTTTTTTTTTTTGCTGTGTCTCCACTGTTTGCCAACAAGCTGAAGCAGGAATAATAGGTAAATTAATCTGTCTGTGCTTCTAATGGTGGCTGCAAACTTGAATAACGCTGTTCGAGTAACTGAAGGGAGGTTCTTGCTTGTAGGCAGTGCCACTCTGAGAGCCGGTGAGGTGCCCAGGAGCTCGGGGGCTCTCGGCAGCGGTAGGGGCCCCTCGTGCTGCTCCCGTGCCCTCGCGGGCCTGTGGCAGAACACCTGCCTGGAAGTGGCGCGCGTCGCCCGCTGAGAGCAACCGGCCGAACGGCACCGGCACCGCGCTCTGCCCTCAGCTGCCCGCGCGCATTACTCGCAGCGTCTCTGCTCCTGCGTTACGTCGTACGTTAAGCACTGTATTATGTCCATCCCAGCCTGGTTACACTTTAGTTTTAAAATACGGCTTTTCATTAACACAGTGCTCTCTTTTATTTGGCTACAAGATTTTAGTTTTAGTCATTTTTCTTACAGTATCAGCTGCTGCAGTGGGTCCCCCTAACTACTGTACTTTTCAGTGTAATTACTAATGAAATACTCATCCTCGCAGCATATCTAAACAGTCTTCTGGTGTTGTAAAGTATCAGTTGAAAGTTTCACTGAATCGCAAAACCGATTTTTAAGAATTTTGTATTCATGTATCACCAGGCTTTAAAATGTGCTATTTTAAATAGTTTGTCTTTTATTAAAACAAACAAACAAACAAATAGCATGAGAGTAATACAGCATAAGGTGAGTAACAACCCTAAGGTATCCAGCGATAAGCAACAAATAGCAACAAACGCTAACCTGTTTCACCAAAAACCTTAACAAAAATAATTTCCAAGTGGAAATAATGACTGGCTTTAGTAAAATCCAGCTCATTCCAGAAATCCCATTGCCTTGAACAGAACTAAAATATGAATAAGAGCATGACATAACTCCTTATATGGTTTAGTGTATGTTTTTTGGTGTATATAATCATATTAATTGAATAGAATCTCACGCAACAAGTATAAATTTCATAGTAAAGATGTCTTTATTCCAAAATAATAATGTGTTAGCCAGACAGCTACAAAACATCTACACAAGACTTTGGTAAGAAATATTCATGATAGCTTTTTCTTACTTCCACAGCAAACAAAAACAACAAAGGAAATCTAAAAATGCAATCAAACAAATTTTTGTTTTAAATTGTATGTTGCACCCACAGAATCCTACTGTACATTTGTTAAGCTCCTAACTTTTCTTTTATTATGTGTAAAGTTTCTACAGTTTGTATGTTAGAAAAAATAACATACAATGCTAAAATCTGATATTTGAGGTCTACAAAATTGGAGTGATATCTGTGCTTTCAGTTCAGCAGTATTACTTATGAGATAACAGAGATAACAGTTCTCATTTTTATTGACTGATAATCAGTGGCTATTACATTACTAGAAAGTTTAAAGCAACAATGCAATATTTCTACATATTGTGTATCAGAGCTTTTTTTCTGAATAGAAAATCAACCTCTTATTTTTTTCTTCATTTGTTTTTGTTTTTTTTTTTTACAAAATGTAACAAGCTTAAATTTTTTTTTGTATGAAGTTGGAAGAAAGACAAGTGACTTGCAAAATGTTTCAACAGAACAAGTGTAAAAAACTGAACCGAGGCAGGAATGATCACACATTTCTGACCAAGCACAATCTACTTTGTCACTGCATGTATTAACAAGGTGGAAAAAAAAATTCCAACATTCATAACTTTAATGAGCCTAAGAGAAATGACTGGAAAACACACTGAACAGCCTCCTAAGAGAGAATAAATTTTATGTACATGGAGAGTCAGTTGGTAAGAACCACAGTGAAAGGAATACCAGATTTTTAAAGGACATTTTTGTGGTCACCTTCAAAGAAATGTTACATATTTGATACATACCTAAACTCCTTATTTGGACTATGTAGACTTTGGCAAAGGGAGTAATTAAAAAGACAGAAGACTCAATGAACTGGAACACACATGAAAAATGAAGCTAACTTAATATTGTAATTGATTATTTACAGAAGCAGGAGTGGTCTTGCAGGAATAGCATGAACAAGTGGTATGGGTTGAAGAGATAAAATATAGTTCCTGAAGTCATAGCTTTTTTTTTTTTTTTTTTTTTTGCCTTTTTTTTTTCCGCATTCAAGAGATACTTGCTGCTTCTGCTCCTGCTTCCCCACCCAAGTCTGTCACAGATTCATAGCCTAAGCTTTTATTTTGTACTGCCTACCCTCAGCTGGTATACCTCTGTCAGACTCGCACAACAAGCAAGGAGCCCAGAGATCGTTGGTGTATGGATCTTGTTTAGCATACATAGCTCTGCCCTGGCTGAGCACCTGGCATTAACAACATCTCTAGCCTTTCTCTGCAACCTTTTCTTTACCTGACGTGCTTGGCTGCTCATTGCTCCAGGGTCTGTATTATTCCATTTTTTTTTTTTTTTGGGGGGTGGGGGTGGGGAGGGGGTGTCAAAGAATAGGGTGATGTGGAAGATCAAAAATATGTTAGTTCGGGGCAGTCTAGTTGGGACACTGTAATTACAGTGCTACAGGGACACACACTGCAGAATTTTTCAACAGGCACGAGGAGGCACTCTGTCTGAATTGCTACTATCACATGAGCCAAGCTGTGCAAAATGTAAAGTGTTTGGTTTTAGCATTAAGCCGCCGCCGCCGCCTTCTTTTTTTTTTTTTCCTCTAATAATTCCCTCCTGCTTTGGTTCACTATGGGCTTGCACCCATTTCACTTAGCAGCAGCAGGAGAGGCTAAGCACTGCAGCTGGGTCCATCATTTCACTAGGCTCCCCTCACTCCAGGTCTAAAAAAAGGCTGTAGAAACCTGAGCAGGGGTGGGATGCGACAGCTGTGGCATTCCTGAGCCGCCCTTGCAGTGGTCGGTGGAAGAAGGACGATGACGAGGAGGATGATGACTATCGTAACCAGCCAGTGCCTCCCTGCCATCTAGCTAAGGGAGGTCCTGCGAGGATTCCCGGAGTAGTGATGATACAAGTAGAATAGCCTACGCAGCTTGTGGTTCAAATGAAACACGGACACTCAAAACCTGGGTGTTAGATTATGAGGATTGTGATCAAGTGTTAAAGATGTGAGTGAATTATTTAAGGCTGGTTTGAAGAGACTATTAAATAATTTTTTTCCATTCATTTCTCTCAAACTTGTTTTTAAGTGTTAACATCAACAGTCTTTATTTTCAGTGCATTGTTATTATTTATGTAGAGATGTAGGTGTATGCTGTCTTTACTGGACAAAAAGATAACCCATCACCTTTATCTCTCATCTTAAATGTTAAATTGTTAAACAACTTACAAGATAGTATTATATTTCAATAGTATGTGAGGCCCAAGGTCTTTCTAGTCTTATACCTGATAAATGGTAGGGATGAGAGCTAAAGTGTGCAGAAGCAGGTGTAAAACAGCAAAAGCAGTTTGAATGTTAAGGAGCTATTCACTAATCTCAGGCAGTTCGTGGATAGCCAAGGTGTTCAGGGAAGACATTTATCCTGGCTACTCTATCTGCAGACTATAGTCCTGCAATTCTCATACATTTAGTAATTTTTAGATCTTCCTAAACTCTGAGTGAAAAACGTAAATTAAGCGCCCATCCTTGTTTTACTTCAGAGACTCCTTTTCTTTTGCTAGAAGGGATGCATGAGAAGTTGGCTCACCTTTTCTCTATTATTTTTATTATTTTTTAAACCTCCTTCTCTCCTTACCTGTGATTAATATCCTCACTAAACAAGACTTAATTTTTACTTTCTCCCATATGGAAGCCTTTCTGTAACAACTATTGCAGCTGACTGCATTATTAGCTCTGTATCCATTTTGAGAGGCCGTGGATGGACGAAATAGAAGAATATGGCATCTAAATACAWAATGATATTCACATATTTCTTGGTGTGTTATTTTGACTATGACTATACAATGGGCAGACATCATTACTAAGCTGCACAAATTATTTCCTTTTTAATTTTTAAACAAAGATCATTTTGCAATGGACAATTGCAATGGAAGAAAATTATATAGGATAATTATTATAACTATCAGTTTAACCCAATAGTGTGAAGAGATAAATATGCACCTTTAAAATTATTGAATCAGCATCACTGAAATTATTCCTTGGCATAGTTATGTAATCACATAGGCACTGCTTTGGATTTTTGAAATGAAATCAAGAGAGCAATCCATCCTCGTATGAAACATGTCACTTTAACTTAGTTTGTTAATATGCATGCATCCCATGTCTTTACAAGTAGTATTTCTATATGGCTATTCCATGTCCACAGATAGGTCTGTATTTCAGTTAAATGATTCACAATGACTTACTATTTTTATGCATTAAGGGCTAGCTGGAGTAACAAAGATTTACTCTCAGCATAAAACTGTGAGGAAATATTTATAAAATACATTTCTTGCACCAGCAAGACTAAAAAGCAAACCACACTGCAAAAATGAAAACTAATATACACTTTATATTTTTTTTTTTCGTTTTAAAAACCAAACCAAGGTTGACTTTCCATTTAGCTCAGAGTGCATCACTTGGAAGCCTCGTGTTTTGCTAACAGGGATGCACATTACATGCCCTTAGCTCCTTTTTGTCTTTGCAGCTAGTAAACTGAGTGGTTTTGGACCTCTTCTTTACTATCATGTAGCGTTCCTGAATTCCACCTCCACACAGTGCAGAACATTCTGTCCAAGCAGTCCATGGTTTCAGTCTACAAACTGAAAAACATGTAATTTGATTCAGTTTCTAGTATTTCACACTAACCTGCATATCTCAATATGTATATCATTTATGCATGTATATACACTTACATTTTTTGAATGTAAGATATGACATTGCCTATTTTATTACAGTAGCAGCTAAGGACCCCCAATTAAGTATAATCAAGGTGCAGTTGACAAACACTGAAAGAATACATTGAATAAGAAATTTACTCTCTACATTATAAAGCAGATAAAATTAATGAACTGTTAAATGTGGGACAAGCATGAACTACAAATTAACAATAATTCATATCTTGATAAAGTGAGCTGTATTTCAAAATACTATATTTTACTAATTCGAGGCATCAGTTTTTGATAATACTGTCCCTTGTGGGAAAAAAGAGTCTGAGCAGATCCGAATCTAACTATTGAGATGGAAATATGCTCAGTTTTGAGGTTCACCATTGGCTCTAGGAGCAAATACTTTAAAAATTCAACAGGATCCAAAGATTATCATTCAGTTCCATGTATTTATTGCTTGTTTGGTAGAAATCCTTTGCCTGGTCTAATTTCTGGATGTTTGATATTCCACTGTTTGTGGCGAAGAAGTAGGCAAGCATCACAAACTATTCTCAGTGGTGGTATAATGGACAGATAAAAACCTTTCTCCATTGTGCCCTAAGCTTGTGTGTGACACTTTTTTTGATGACAGCTGAACACTGAAAGCAGCTGTACTTTATTGCTAAAACCTTCCCTTGACAGTAATACTGAAAATGTTATCGCAGCATGAACGGGAGCTGCTCACAAACTCCTTCCTGTTACCCAGAAAAGGCAAACAGCCCCGCGCATTCTAAAGGATGGTCTCGCACTCACCTGCGTACTGCTCACTATCTAGACTTTTTTTTGTTTGTTCACTTCTCCTTTTCTCCCGAGGCTCTTTCCATCGCCTTTTTTCCATGCCTGGGCCTCTCAGGCATTTCCTTACTCGGCATTTTGTACGTTGGACAGTTTCTGGGCATGCTGTTCCTCCAAACTGTGGCTCTATTTTAATCATTCTTGTCCTGATCATGTGGCCCTTTCCACACGACGTGTTGCATTCTGACCACTGGGACCACTCTGTTAGTTCACAGTCAATGGCTGCAAAGAATGGGAAACATGAGCAAATACAAGAAATCTGCAGTATCTGGCAACCTGACTATAGGGCCAGGAAGAAACATACAGATGTGCCTAATGAGTTTTTGCATCCTAAATACATGAAGGCAACTTACGCCTCCAGTCTTTTCAGCAAATTTTGTGAAAGTACACCTCAAAATTTTCCCATCGAGTTAATTGCTAGCAGCAATATTATTTGCCACTCTCAATTTCCTTTCCAAGACTGGTGCTGGCAGGTCACTAAACTTGGAACAAACAAATAATTCTCCTCTGCCTTCTTCAGTGTTCCACTCTGTAAGGCTGTATGTCTATTTTATAATGAAAAGTTGTAAAAAATGAGTAATATATATAAAGAAGGTGATATCTGAAATCTAAGCCTTGTTTTATTGGTAAGATATAGAGCTTTAAACTGATACACTTTGAGATCCTGAGTAAGTCAGAGGAGGGAAAAAGAAAAAAAACAAACAAACAAACAAAAAAAAAAACACACACACACACCAAAACAAACCTTTTACAGCAACCCAGAAGGAAGAGAATCTGGATTTTTTTTTTCCCTCCCAGTTTTATGCTATAAGCCAAAGTCACTAATAATGTTATGAAAAATTCTGTGTCATCGTTTCAGCATTGCTTAAAACTCACAGCTCCACAGAATAATAATCAAAAATGGTAATTTCAAATTATTTAAGAAAAGCTGAGATATAGAACTGCAGTATAAAACCTTTTTCTAGCCAATATTTTCTTTGAAAAATAATATAATTAGTTATAAAATCTCTTAAGACCTCTGGCAATGCTACACCAAAAGTATAATCATGTCCTATTCATTCAGCAACACTTCAGGCTATTGTTCTTCACAAAGAATGCAAAGCAACTGGAAATCTGTGCCACCCAGGAAGTGGGGGGTTTAGTGTGGTAGGGAATGAAATCCATGCAGTTGTCTCCACACCATCTATTGGTGCATATGATATTCCAGGTTGGGAAGGGATGTAGGTCTGTAAAAAAGACTGGCACAATTCAGAGATGTATCAAAGATGTAGCTCTTTTCTGCTCTATCTCTGAGCTAAAAGAACCACACAGGTAATCTTAAACCTTTCTTTCTTTCCTTCCTTATTTCATCTCAAAGGTACATTCTGCATTTCTCTCTCTCTCTCTMTMTATATATGTGTGTGTACAAATTTCTGACTTACTGTACCATTAGGAAGTGCATGAATTGTTGCCTAATGTTGTAGTAAACACAGAGTAACCATATAACCAAAGCAGTATTGGTCATCAGCCTAAGTTAGAGTAAGGCAAAATTAAATTAAATCATGGTCCTTTTTCAGCTGCCAGTAGCCAAAAGCGTGTAATAAGTATAAAATAAAATAAATCAAGATGATAACACTCCCTTATTCCTAAAAACACCACCCCACCCCTATGGCCAAACCAGAGCATAATACAAAAGGAAAACAAGAATGAGAGCAGGAGAGCATTGGATCACTTGCTTACTTGCAACTTTAAGGAAGCAAGAACTGCTCTTTCCAGCTGCAGACCCCTCTCCAAACAGAATTGGAAAGTCTATAACATTCCTGAATTTAGAGAATATTTATCTAAAATGTTCATACTACATTTTATAACCAAAGGCAAGCAGAAGATAGTTGTCCATACAATATATTTTTTAAAAAAGAACTGCTGTAAGCATTTAAGAAGTGATGCTGCAAAATAGTGGTAAGCTTTTGACTGCTAGTCTGTAACACACGCAGAATTTTCCCAGAGTTTCTCACACTTACGGCATTCAGGTAACATGCATTTTTCCACTTGTTCCATTTCCTCATTACAATCTCCAAGCTCAGCAGCAGATTTCAGCATTCTTTGCCGGGTTCGCATTCCCTTCCCACACGTTACACTACAGTCACTCCATTCAGACCAAGGAGAAAGTAGACAGGGAATAGTATCTAATATGAAAATAAAAAGGTAATGAAGCTTTGTTATACATTACGAGGGTACACATTTTGAAAATAATACAGGTAGAAAATGTATTGTCTTTTATCTGTCTTCAACTACTCATATTTTGCTGTCGCTTTGGACAAACTAAACCACAAGCTGAATGATGCTTCTGCAAAAGCTGAGAAAAACTGTATTTAGTAAGAAGGTTTGCTTGGTTTTGACAGGCTTTATTTGCTATCTTTTTATATATCTTATTCATATATGCAGCTCCTGAGCAGATCCATGGAATAAAGAGTTTAAGAAGTTAATTTGAACCGTAACTCTTTTAAGAAACCAATATATAGTTTCAGTGCACAGAATTGGAAGGCAAATCAATATAGTCTAAAATGTGGCATTTATTATTTAATCTACTAAAAATCACTTTTAACTATAGTTCTTGCTGTCTCTGATGAAAATCTTAACATTTCTTAAGAAATTAAAGATGATATTGTAGACTACTAAATGCTAAGGGGCAGACTGACTGACTGCACAGAAGGAGCATCGCAATTTCTCAGCTGCTCATGGGCTAAAAGGAGAGGGTCCTGCTTTATCTTAGTCTTTTGATTAAATATACCTCATATTCTAAAAATCAGAAGGGCTTACATATGCTAATATACACATCACTGTATAGCTAATTAATACACTCATAGCATATAACTCAGTATTTTTTATTGACACTCTCATTCTGTTGATGAAAGTGGTACATAATGTACATTCCCCTGAGGAACATGATTTTAAAGGGAACAAGAAAAAGTGGAGGGCTTTTGTTTTAGCTATGTTCTTTGGTGTGATGGAGCAATGTGTCAGAAATGATGTCTCTCCTCTTAGTGGAGGTAATGTACTCATGGACACTTACGGCATTCAGGCATCATACATTTCTCTGCCTCTGTAGTTTCTGCCTTGCACATGGATCCGTCAGCGGGGGTCATCTTAATCATTCTGTGTCGTCTTTTCATTCCCATTCCACAGCTAGCACTACATTCATCCCACTCGCCCCATTCTGTGACAAGGCAGCTGCTGGGGGCTTTTCAAAACRCAAAGAGAAAACGGTTCACTAGCAGAGCTTGTATAAAACACATTTTCAGCAGCGTTTCTATTATTGACCGATTTTACAAAGCTAAATGAAATACTTACAACATTCCTCATTTACTATACATTTCTCAGTCTCTTCAGTAGGCACTTTGCACATAGAGCCATCTTCAGGGAATTGTTTTACGTATCTCTCTCTAGATCGCGTTCCCATTCCACAGGAAACACTACAGGGGGACCATGTAATCCAGTCAGACATCATGCAAGTGGAACCATCTAAAATATAGAGGACCAGTTTTATCTCTAATATTAACATGATTACTACCCCCTTCCCTGATAGATCTGTATCTGCCCATTTGTGTACAGTATCACCTTTTTGCTGCCTCTCACATGCTGTCTTCTCTTACTTTCTCCTTTCATTCCTTTCACTTCTGTGTACTTCATACATCCACTCAACTGCCAAATTTATCACAGACAGCTACTGTTTGCATTCTTCAGCTAGTAGTCTCCTGTTTGCCATAACTCAAGTCATGCAGCAAGCAACAGTTTAAGGACTATACAGACAAAAATTTCCCTATCCTACAAAATACTCATTTCCTCCACCCCTTCCCCTTAATTACCTTCATCGCTGCAGCCTGGACCCATGCATGGCTGAAAATCTTGGGTATCCGGACAGGGCACACTGAGGTCCAGCTGAGCTTTAAGCATTCTCTGCCTCATCCTCTTGCCCTTTTCACAAGTAGAAGAGCTGCAGGCTGACCATGGAGACCAGTTTGAATATATGCAGGTCTCAGGCGTGTCATCTAAAAATCAGAAAAGGCAGTGAAAATTAACAATAGATTATCATACTTTAGCTATTAATATGGTCAGTTATTTCCATCTGCACTACAGGCTTCTGCATTTTAACCTGAGGAAAAAARAAAGACTAACCACCAACTTTAATTTAAAAAAATACATATTGCTCCTTTTTTTTAGAACCCTGAAAAGCTTCCATTTTATTACTTTTGCTGTGATTGTCACCAATCATGTACCCATGCAGTTTCTTTTCGGTATAAGGGAAAACTAAAAGGAAGTACCAGAAAAAGTGAAAAACTAAATCACTCTTTGACACTGAGTGAGATTTCTGCTCCTTAGTCAGTTTTGTACTTTATCTAGAAATGGCACAAAAATATAAATTTAGCATAGCACAAACTAGTTTAAAAAGTACCTTCTTCTTTTTCTTCCGGTGCTAGATCTGCCACAATATCATCTATGTTATCAGGTACAATATTGCATTGCTCCCCCTGCAAGAAATGATTGTGGAGGTTGGATATAGGGAACTCACGTATAACCAGATAGAGAAGCTAAGACATGTATGAAATGAGTTACTAGAAGCTGCAAGGTAACACAGCTAATGCGTTAACACAGCTGTATGTTACACATACAGCTACAAATMTGTAGTTAATCACTTTTGTGTAGACCCCAGTGGAAAACTTATGATTTGCTCAATTTTAATAGCACTTAAATGATTCATGAGTCTTATAATTTCATCTCTAAGAAATTTACAGTACATAAAAGTGATGATAGCAAGAGGAAGGAGAGGCTGAGTGAACAGAAAAATTATGTACATTTCTAAGTACATATATACTTATATTTAGTTATAAAAAAGGACTTCTGAACTACAAGTAGGGGACATCATCCTMCAAAGAAATTTTCCAACAGTACATTGAGTTCAGCAGTCATGGSCATCTGTCTAAATTACTGTGCAATTGTTCCCCAAATACAATACACTTTGAGGAAAACAAAAATGAAGATGAAAAGATTGAACAACTGCTTCAATTAAAAAAAGAGCAAAAAATCTTTGATAAAAAGGACAACTAGGCTATCATTCTAGATCAATTTGGAGCTAACATATGCTATGGATTAACTTACGCTTTTGAAATGCAAATGGAACAAAATGATGATAAAAATATTCAATTGTGATCTAAACACCAACTCCTCTGGACCCCAAAGGAGAAGAGGGACTAGTCTTAAGAAGATTCTTTACTGGATACTAATGGAGAAATAAAGTTAAGAAAACCAAGTTTAATTATCAGAGAATGTTTGTGACATAAAGGGAAGCACCAAGTAATTATATAGGAAAAGTTGCACCATAAGTAATTAAGACATGGCTAGACAAAGCACTCGGGAAGACAGTGTACTGTATCTGCAGCAGTAGCAACAGGACATGCTAAATAATTTTTTGTATAATGCTTTGCTTTCTCTTCTAATTCCTATGCATATTTTTTAAAATCCCAAAATAAGTGGATGCAGTAATTAGCACAAGTAGGCGAAACAATACCTTAAGACAGTTTTAAATTTAAGAAGAAGTTTTACTTATTTTCTGCCATTATCTTTGCTGGGTGTTGGTCATGGAGGATAAGGTTCCAGGGGAGGGGGCCGAAGGCTGTTTTTTTAATTTTCTTTTATGAAGAGCTACTCCACCATTATTTTGTAATACTACCTTGCGTGCAATTCTCTCAATTACCACTCTGGCTACCAGCTTGATAGAGCCTCCTTCTGGATCATAAAATGGACTTTGAGGGTGATCTAGGCTTGTAAGTGGTCTGATCTTCTCTTGAGGAACTGTAGGTTTGTTGGGAGACTGCAATCAAAAAGGAAAATATCAATATGTCTTAAAATAATTAAAACTATTAATAAAAGTATAATTCATCTGCAGAAATAAAAACATCTCTGAATGCTGGACTTGGAAATTCCAATGGAAGGTGAACTCAGTATGCTCAACTTAACRGTAAGTTTTTCTGTTGTGAAGAACTTCTCTAACGCTTTGAGACTGGACCCTGATGCTGGGTTCACAATAAGATGTGTGATTAGACAACTGCATTAAAAAAAGACTCCAAAACACCTGCAGAGCTGCATTATAACTGGAGAAATTCCTTATGTTCTGAAAAGACTGGATCTGAGGGGAAAAAGAAAAAAAAACACCTTTTGTCATCTAAAATAGAGCACGCATGGAATTTGACAATGTAACTCATCTTGCCTAACTTCAGGTTGTCTATACTGTGTGCTTATAGAGTCATGCTGTAGGTATGTTGATCACTCACGGGGATTTAATCAATTCAGTAATTGGATATGTGACTCATTTGGTCAAAAACAGGATTTTACCTGAGGATTATCTGAATCTCTTTTTAGACTGAGACAGAGAACGGGAGAGTGGATGATTTTAGAGCACTGTTGTGATGCAAAGTGCAGATTTTCATTCCCTACTGTAGTGACTATTAACTAGTCTGTGCCAAGTGGGACAATCAGCACTGGGCTGAAACACTAGAAAACTCCAGTTAACTGGCTGCTCATGGCTCTTAGTATCCAAGGGTCTGGGCACCTTAATACTTTTATTCTATGTCCTCAGTTTATTCAATAGGTAATTATAGTAATATCCCAGKGGAATATGATATTATTCCCTTAGGTACAATGAAGGAGAGTAACTGCTGCCAGTATCTATCTAATTGACTTTTAATTTGTTATAAGCAAATTTTCTAGTAAAATAGTATAAAGATGTAYATAACATTACCATGGATTAAATAGTTTTCATTTTTGCACAGCTTTAAGGTAAACTTTATGTTTTGAATACATTACACACAGTCCAAATACCTCATAGGTAACACCACTGTCTGTGCCAGCATCCCATGGTATTAAATCCTGAACGACTTTCTGAACCCAGCCACAGTCCTTGGTACAGAGGTCTTCAGCTGAGAGGCCCACGTTCCAGTCCGGGCTGGGCCCCAGCATGGTGAGGAAGGACATCAGGTGCCGATGCCTATCAACGGAAAACTCAGCAGAGGGAGCAGCTCTCCTGCAAATTGCAAATAAGACAACAATTAACAACTGAATTCAAGTTTGCTATTAAACAGCAGTGAAATGGTGCTCCACACTTGGAAATATGGAACACAGGAATGACACTATCTAGTTGTAGAGGTGGACAAGAAAGAATGGGAGAGGACTCTTGCTCTGCACAGGGTTTTCTTCTCAGCTGTGGGCTGCCGCTACTTGAGAAACAACTTTGACATCGTGCAAGGATGGGCTCAGTTTACTGGGTGACAGAGATGTAGCAATAAAAGGCTGCAGCAGCATGCTTATGYCTCAGTCATACAATAAAAAGCTCATCAGGACACTTACTTCAACAATCCAAAAATTTAAAGTAGGGAAATATCCTGAAGTTTCGTGCTGCTGTGATACTTTTGACCAAAAGAAGCTAATACAAATTCCGATTTTTAAAGTGCTTACACGTGCAACTGTGTTAGTGGTGGGGAGGAGGAAATGCTCATTAGTTAACGTTTTAGTGCTCATCTAAGTGAGAACTGAACGGCTATTGCAAGCCCCCCAGAGTCCTTTTGCAGGTTTCTGCCAGGGGATATGAAAACATTTCTATTCATCCAGCCTTTGCCAACTATTCTCTTAAGAAGAAACTGTTAATCGTGCTAAATCATGTAGTGCCCTCTGATGTTGACCACTTATTATCACATTCCTGTTCAAATAGCAATTAAAATCAGATCTGAAATGGAGGTTTCTATTCTCAGGTGAAAAGCTGGAACTCTTCATGGCATCTTCCTCAGGAACAACAACTACTGTTGGGTTACTAAGTAACTATTATGCAAATTGGGCAAACCAACTCCAACAAAAATTGGAAAATCAGTACAAGTTTTCTTCAAATACAGGACTTAACTAACACAGGGTCCCCTTCCCCCCTCCCCCCCCCAGTTTATGGCAAAACACACTGTTTTACGAGCATCTGAAGATCTGAAGACCATAACTGTTTATTTTTAATGTAAGTAAGTCTTGTTATTGTGTTACTCATCCTGCCTGTTTGGGTAGCTGCACATATATAATGCACATACACTGTTCTCTAGTCAGAAGGAGAATCTTCCCATTAATGCTTACCTCGCTGTAAACATGCGGTACTACATCTGTGCATTTACTCTGGCTCAGAGCTCTCAGGACATTAAAAAGACAGAACAGCTCAAGGACAATGTTCTTGAGAAGGTATCAGACGTTATCAAATGTTTGATGTCTAACTYAGGCTGGTTCCTAGTTCCCCTTCAAGAGGAAAGTTGCACAAATAGGCATTTCTTAWTTGTTAAAAATGTTCTGGCCAGCTGTGTTCTGGAGCCCTTAGAGTTGTTTCTTACTGTGTAAATTGGCCTATACTGAATTAAAGATTCTGAGTAGAAGAGTTTCCAACTGTTTGATGACATTAATCCTGCCTTTCCAGGAAAGAGATGCAAATGACTTTTATCATGACAGATGGAGCTCTGTTTTGATTTCAGTGGAAAAATTTGTCTAATGTAAATTAATAAAATAATGAATGAAAGTATCAGTGTCTCTCTGTGAATACAATATTCTGATATATTTGTCAAGTATGTGGCAGTGATTATTCTTTAAAAGCCTGCCAACTGACTTCAGTATCTAAAGGGTTTGCTTCAATATAAGAAGCACTTTCTAAGAATTCCCTACGGGAATTTTATATCTAATACGGAGAAATAAACAACTTCTTCCAGGCTGACAGTACACAGCAAAAATAACAAAGATATGTTTATTTATATACCTGATCATTAAATTAAAGATATGTCTATAATTTGCATACTATAGAACAGAGAAACCCAAAACAGCTCTTGTAGAGAAGAAGCAAGGGCAGTGTGGCCTGCACAGAGCCACTCACTACTGCTTCTGGCACCTGAGATATACTAAATTTGTCCATATGGGTGTCTCAACATTATATTTCAATGGTCTGTACAGACATGCTCTCAGAAAACCAAAAGAGGCAGACTACYGTGCTATTTCAAGACAGATGTTTAGAAACCACTTGAAGACTCCTTTAGACCCATTGTAGTGGAAATCTTTTGTCACTTGCTATTCTTCTTACAGGCACAGAATCATTAAGTCTTTGAATGCTTTGTTAGGTAAGTAAATATTAATCATGTTATTAGAATTCAAAATTAAACATGTATACTATATTTCTAACTATATCAATATTGAAACTGTGTGAAGGAACACTTCAGTAGGAACTAATCTTTGCCTACAAGCTTCTGCAACTTACACCTCGCATTAGATAGCTCAGTAACCCCGTCCATCTTCAGGGTCCTTTGTAAAAATTACCCATCTCCTGCTTTTTTTTAAGCAAGTAGCTAGTTTTATGACTGTTTGACAGATGATAAAAGAGAGCAAAAGATTAATTTGCACATCATTCCCACTTTAGCTTCCAACCTCATTTTTTTGTCGGAAAAATCCACCTAGCTGTTCTGTGATCCTGAAGGCACTCAAAAATCCTGAAGTGTCTCGGCTTTYTCCAGCAAAGCTCCACAGATATATCAATGTCTAATTTGTGACATGCTCAGAAGCACTTTGGGCTTGATGTCATCAGCTGCTCAGCAAACAGCTCATGTCTAAGCTYTGTTACAGTGAGACAGGAGCCAGACATTTCTCTGTATATCTCMCTTGCCGGACTGGACCTATTAGAAATTTTTAAAACCAGAGGAACTGGCAGGAGACCCTTTTTTTCATCCAGTCACTTCATGCCTGTGTAGCCCAGSCTAGGTTTGCTAACTACACCTCAGTTCCTCCTCTGCCTGCAGAGGAGATTCAGATTTCTCCCAGGAACGTGTACGTGTTAGTCTGTTGTCACAGTACTTTATGGGTCTCCAGTTGAAATTGTTCCATTTTGCATAGATTATGTAAAGGCTCGTACAACCAAGAAGGAAAAAAAAAAAAAAAAAAAAGTAAAAGAATATCAGTGCGGAACAAGGATAGATTCCACACCCTGCGCTAGTGAATATTTAAAGTATTTTGCCCAATGTTTGTTCAATACAGAAATGTAAAAATTAATAGATGAAACAGGGAGGCAAGTTTTTGCYGCCTTCTTACTCCACTCTTCTGCATAAAGGCACACAAGGTGTATACACTTTGGCTGTTGTGCAGCATAACATGCTAAGTTGGACATTTTTAGAATTTCCATTATGCCAGGTTAAAAAAAATGAAGTATTTAAAATAATACATTAAAACATATATTTTATCATATGATGTTTTTGTGGCATTCGTTCAGATATTATATTAATTAATTTCTCCGGGGGTACTTGTAAGCAGTATGTATACAAATTTGAATCACAATTGTGTAATGCTGCCAACATTCACACAGTCCTCCTTGAGCTGCTGTAACTAAGAAAGTAAGTGAGACAGGCTGATCTAAGGCTAAGTTTATATTCACTACCTAGGCATAAGGATAGGCTTATACAACATAGAACTGCTTTTTCTTATAAAATGGCAAATTTTAAATATTTCCAGTATGTGAGCAAATAGTGCCATTTTTAAGATCTTAAAATTTTAAGAAATTTTTCTTCTGTGATGTGTTGAACTTGTTTAGTARTGCCCATAGGAAAAGTTTTATAAAATAAAAAAAAATTTTTTTTTTGTAAGAACTAGATGCATCCCTTTTACATCCCCTACATGTGTAAAAACACAGGAGAATAGGAGCTGCAAAGCAAATCCAAAGGATTTAGGTAAGGTCTAGGTGACAACCTTGATTCTAAAGCCACAGCTGGGRTTCCTGCTTTTGCTGGTTGAAGCAGACAGTATTTTTCCACTGTGARCCTGATCAGCCTGCTGACAATTCCTCTCACATAATACAGAATGAAACAAAGCASCAGATAGTATCCTGCATTCTAATTTTCTCCATTTTCTTTATTTTTCTTCTGTTTTCTCATTGCCTTTTAAGCATGATTTGAATCACAAGCTATACGGATGACATATACAGAGCAGGATAAGAAAATGCTCTTTTTTCCCCTAGCTTTAGGAAAAAGATTAAAAGAGCACAAACATGATTTTGCTTTACAATGTTTTCCCCTAAATGAAAATCTAGTTGCTGATGTTATCAGTGCTGAGGATGGGATGGATTTTAAAAAAAAGCCTTTGACAATCCAACAGAAAATGCTACTTGCTGCAGGATGTATTTKTGAGCGTTGAATCCATATTGTTGTGTTTTACTGGTATCAATGTAAAAGGTAATAGAGTACTGCTGAGAAGGTAGAAATACCTTAACGGAATAGTAAAAATAGTATTTTACAGAATAAAACCTTTGAGGTTACTTTTGATTTAGTGTTTCATTAGTATACAAGTAAAAGACTAGAAAAAGGCAGCCAGCACATGTAGTGTTTGTCTCTATGATACTAACTAGCTCAACAAAAAAAAGACTATTCTTAGGTTTGAGTTTGTACATTGGGATCAATGTGAATTACACCACTGGATTTCTCTCTACTATGGTTATGTAAGAAAACTTTTTTGCTCCTTCTTGGATACAGATTTTTACAGCACACAAAAATCTGTTATATAAGGACAGAACTGAACATTAAAAGCATCTGTATTTCCACCGCAAAGTGCAGTGTGGTGTAGAGAATCTCTGGTTAGCTGTTAACTCACCAGTACAACATGCAATGTGTTAGATGCAGCAGCAGAGAAGAACACATCAGGCTGAAACATCTTCAGAAACATTAAAGTTAGTGCAGCACTTCACAATTACCCAAGTTAAAGTTTTGGTGATGGGGAAGAAAAATAAATGATGTGCTTAAGTGGCTATATTAGAGATAATAGGAGCATGTAAAATACTGTTATGACAGTTAATGGAAGTAAACTTCTAATTCAGGTAGAGAAGTCTTAAATGGTTTATGTTGGGAGAACAATATCTGGTTGATTCTATGGATTTATTAAGGTGAAGGATATTGAGGCTATGGTAGTCTGAAATTCCTTATACCTGCTCTCCAGCTTTCTTTGCAGAGCTGTATTAAGCTATCAGCATTACTAGGATTGCCTTATTACTAGGATCCAGACATCAGATTCATACATTTGTACTAGGAGCTGATTTCATTGGTGCTAAGGGTGAACTAACAGCCTTTTCAGACACGAGGAAAACAGCGTAACCACAATTTAAGTAAGAGAGGTAGAAGAATCTGTCCATGTCTGAGGGCAGCCGGAGGTAACTGCTCAGAGCCGYGCACGGGCCACAGGCGCCAGTTCACAGCGCAGCGATTCAAGCGCTGCTGCCTGCGGGAAACCACCTACCTCCAGCCTGCAGGCAGCTGCCAGAGGCTGGGGACCAGTATAGCAGAGCCRGGAATCTGACCTGGAATCAGCTGTCTGGGACAAGCCCTGGACATCTGCTGCCATCCCACCAGCAGGCACAGAAGAGYGTGCCAAGGACTGTGGCTCCTTCCTCCTAACCCTGGCTTTATAGGTACCTTCATCAACTTACTACTACTCCTTACTCAGCAGCTCTTTACACCTCTTCTGACCATCTCTTAGAAATGTGCTAAATTTACCCGAAGTGTCAGATACAGTAGGAAATGGTTTATGGGAGAGGAAAGGATCAGAAAGCTGATTATTATCTTTCATAACTATTTCTCCAAGAAAATACTGTGTGATYGAGGTTTTTCATATTTAGGGGATGTATCCAATTGGAAAGGGAGTACAGAAGAGCAAAATCACTCTTACAGCCATCCTACAGGATTACTTAAGGAGCATAAGCCTTTTTTTYCCTAATCTAAAAAGTTTAAAGCTTTTTGGCAATCAATTAGCAATTAATTAGAAAAATTCAGATACTTTCTTCACAATTCCTTTGAAGCACCCACATTACCAACATTTGGAATTGACTTTTAACACATTTTAAGCAATCAGCTGTGCCTCCAGCACTTCTCATATTGGATTTTAAAGTCCAATAAATCCCAGTAAATCCTGACATTTAATGGAAGAGTAYTGTGCAAGCCACAAAAGCATCGCTCTTGGTGCTAATACACCAATGAGGTAAAAATACTATTCTTTTTTTTAGCTGAAAAAACTAGCTGAATATATAGATCATAGAAATTACATATTTTTAGGGAGACAGTAAAAGAMTTACTGTTATGCCTGTAGTCAGCAAAACTGACATGCTTTTCTTCAGACATTTACACTACATCAGAAACACACTTTTCAGGACAGAGGCTGTATTTATTCAGCTTAGAACTTTTTGCTATTGATACAAATAGCATTATGAGCAAGCAAACACATTTCACACCTTTGAACTTCCAACTTTGCACCTACAGCCTACCAGCAGCACCTACACAACGTCTGTTTTATTRACTAAAACTTGAAAAGTATGGCATCCTGAAAAGTGCACTTGCTTCAAAGAAATAATGAAGKGAGGAAGACCTAAAATTGTGTGGAAAAACTACTGCTCTCCTGAAAGTCAACAGCTACCAAAACAGATGTTATATTAAGATGACATATCTAAGAAAACATTTATGAAGTCATGCATAAGAATTAGGACTATTATTCATAGGTATCAACACCTAAACATAAAAACAGAATTTCAGCACTGCACAGAATCACAGAATCAGCAAGGTTGGAAGGGACCTCTGGAGATCATCTCGTCCAACCTCCCTGCTCAAGCAAGGCCACCTAGAGCATGTTAGACAGGGTTGCATCCAGGTGGGCCTTGAATATAGAAGATGGAGACTCCTGAAGTTCTGCTTAAATGTAGGGCAGGTAAACTTTTAACCTAATGAATAATTGTCTCAGAAGAGGCAGGGAAAAGAAAACTGTAATAAAATGAACACTAAGTCAATGAAATTTGACTGGCATCCATATAAAAAGGTTGAAAATCACTTTAATGCCAAGCTGTTATTTTTTTCTCAGTACTGAATCAGAGGTGATGACAGTAAGAGTTTGTCTATTTTGTTCAAAATGAAATAGATTACAAAAAGCCACAGCACATTCTTTGTCAACTACCCTTCAGTCTACAGAAAGGACTGCATTAAAAAAAAATTCTTATGCTACCATATAAAAGTGCTTAACAGAAGACTATTGCCTATAACCAACTGAGAGGACGTGGCTATGTGAGTGTATATGTAACTGAGTAAGAGACTACATCATTATCACTGACATTAAAACTACTAATCCAAACAAATGATGTTCTAAACAAAAAAATAWTGYGAGAGAAAGGAAAAAAAGAAAAAAAGAAAAACCCCATCACATTGAGTATTTAAAAATATATATATAAAAATAAAGAAAGAACATCATTGTGCAGCAGCTTCTTTCAGGCATTTTTGTATTGTTAACCAGAAAAAAAAAAAAAAAATCCAACTAATACTTCAGACAATAATGAGATATTATTCATTTATATATCATACCATCTATTTGACATCATTCATTCAGAATGAATTTAACCTAACAATAAACTACAAAAAAGGCTTTTCTCATTTAAAAAAATTGTCAAATATCTGAGAATGCTGAAGTGTATTGTACTCTTGGTAGCTTGGTCACAAACCAGTCCGGTGTGGTTCTCCTGCATAATGCTGGTGGCCTTTGTTTCTCTTTSGATTAGCTCCAAGTCACTTTTTAGATTACTTCCTGTGCAATTACAGTCAAACCACCTTTTAAGAATCCTTTTGCAAGATACAGGATTATCATATCTTATCCAGACCAGTCTGACTAGGCAGTGAAAGGACTGTCCCTGTATGAATCAGCCAGCGTCTCACCTCTTCAMCTCCTGGGAGCTCTGGGGCGACAGATCACCTGTCTCACCTCCCTTCTGTTTTCCTCTAAAGGCGAATAGAAGAGCCCAGAGTAATTACAGCTATATTTAGAAAGAAAAGCTTATGGGACGTCGTAAGAGCACTGCTCCATTGTACCCCCTTTTTTTTTTCATTTGACCAATCTACAAAGCCATGACTACGCACCATTTGCCTTGAGAAATAATCGTGAGCGATCACCTCCCTTATCTGCGGTGAGAAGCATCACAGCCAGACTGCTGAGCCTCTCCTCTCCCGTAAGCATATCGGATGAATAGCCTACACTTATTTGTGAGGGTGCTTTAGCCAGAAACTCCAGTTTGCCACCAGTTTCATTTATTCTGAATGTTAGATTACTGCAATAGCTTTTAGTGGAAATGACTGCATGGCTATTTATTGGAATAGCTACAAGATGTAGGCTTTATCTTCAAAAAGATTTTAAAAGAGAATTCTGATGGGTTCCAAAACAATTTATTTTACAAGTAGCAAAATCTCACGGTTGTATTTTATGTTTTCCTGGTCCCTGTGTAATCTCTGAAGATGTCCAAAATATCACAACCTTTATTAAGACTTTACTTATTAACTTCTTAAAGACATTTCATGTAATTCAGTGTGTATAACCATCTAACCTACSTATGTCTTTGTGGTGTCTAGAGATGTGAACTGGAGATAATACTTAGTTATCATTTYTAACAATGAAAAGAAATAATAATGCAAATTTTTAAATTTTGCATGTAGAGTTCTGTTCACCCGAGATCTTTTAACCAACAAATTGCTCCAATTACTTGGTGATTATTTATATATGATTGAGGAGATAAGATTAGTAAGTAGATATATAACYATGTGAAAATAACACATACACGAATACTCAAAGAGTTATAAAAGGAAATTATTTTGGCTGAAGGAGAGACAACAGATGGTTGGGAAATAATCATAAAATAGAAACTACCAATGGGAGGAGCATACAAGAAAAACAAAAGCAAAGATAGAATGGTATGAGTAAGTGTGTTTTAATTGGATGCCCATTAATTTCTGTGAACAATCTGTGTAAAGTTCTTTCAGTGATTGTTATTAGTTAAGTCTTTTCTGTGTTTTAATATCCAACTTTCTTTTGCCTAGTGGCATTTGAATTTTTTAAATAGAAAGTAAATGGTAAGTGAGAGAAAATGGAACTGCCATATGTGCTTGCTCTGACAGAAGATGATTGATAAAATTTCTTTTTCTTCTCCAACAAAGACACATGTTCCCTCCACTGTGAATTACGAATTTCTTAATTTCTTAATGTGGGTGTCCGTCCATCTGTCAAACAAGGAAGTTTCCCTAGCTCTCAATAATACCTATAACACTGAAGACACTAATTTTGTTAATAAGCGTGAGGTAGCTTTGTGATTAGGGTTTAGTCAACACCTAATAAATGTATATGGTTATAAACACAAAGACTTCAGGTGAATACAGTACTTCACAACGGTGCATGATGCCTTCATGCTAGAACACAGGAATTTGCAGAGGAATATGCTGACTCTGCGATGCCAACCTGGACTGGGACTGTGCTCTTCACTAAGTGAACCTGTGTAGTGCTATTAACCACTCATGTTGTTAAAGCTTTTCTCTTATATTAACTATCCAAATGTACATACGTATTTTGAGCTACTGAAAACCGAACTTGCCATATACAGCAAAAAAATATGGTTAAAAAATGCCTCTTGCTTCTATAATTTTTTTAAATGTTTTTTCCCCCTGAAATTTACTGCAAGTACTTTGTTTTGTTCTGGTTTTAGCCAAACATTTCTTTTGCCTTTTGTATAAAATGTAAAACTTCTTATATAAAAAGACCTAAAAACATTAGGACAACCTATGCATTAGTATTTCTCAGCAGACTGAGGGGGGTTAAAACTCTTCTACTCTTGAGGATATTCAGCTTCACTGGATCCATCCCAGCTATCTGTAAAATCTTAAATGGAGAAAATAGCTGAGCTAGGCAATACCAAAGTGTTGCCATAGAAACAAGCAACTCTGTCTGGCTGCCTCATTCTTCCCGTTTTGTACACAAAATCCCCAAACTGTGAAAGTGTTTCTTAGTGCTATACCTTACAGTTTTGTGAAAGGAAACTTCATTTACATCTGGCCTGACAGATACTGGCTTTCACCCCAGAGCAGGTTAGACAGCTCAGCTGGACAGTGGGAGATAACAAGAGAGAGGAGGATTTGTGGAAAAACACTCCAGAGGTTTACAGAAATAAAAAGTAAAGACACATAGGCCRTAGTGGCTCTGCAGAAATAAAACGTTGCTCTGCAAGAATCTAAATCTGGAAATAGCTCAGAGACCGTTACTGGGAAGGGGGACGCAGGGAGCAATGTAAGACTTTGCAGATATCRTCCTGGTGTATTCCTGGATGCATGTCACCGAATGTACTTCATATGACTTTAACTATTGGGCTCAATCCATGCTGGTCAAGGATTACCCTTGAAAAGCACAGAGTTACCACAACATAGTATTTTCATTTTTTATTACTTTGCCTCTTTGCAGCAGTAGGTCGGCTAGGATCCCTGAATGTTACTACCACAGCTTATAAGAAACTCAATTTTAAGAAATGTAAATCCAGAAATTTTAATTATTAAAAACACTATGGAGCAGACGAGCATGAAACCTGACTTTTGCCAAGATAAAGCATTTTCATCATCTCTGCATAACAGATATTCTGCTAGAGAGTATCTTTTCATATAGAACTATGACAAGAGATCTCACAGTAATAGRGCACATAAATCTGAAAAGACATTTATTTTAATAGAGACATTTAATAGAGAGCATTTCTTCTACAGATAATGTACTTTTCCTCTAAGAACCGGTCACTTTCTGGAAAAAAAAATGAGCTACCAGCTATTAACAAGTGACCACAGGGATACTACCATCTTCAGGTATTCACTGAATGTGGTCAACTATGGATGAATTTTCAACTCATTGCTTATCACGTCTTTCTTTTCCAAAACATGGAAATATCCTACCTTCGTAGTTAAAGAGCATAAGTAAATTATTGTATTTTCCTCTAACTTGGCACGGATCAAACTGGATATTTATAGTGAAATTAAACCAATGGAAAAATAAGACAGTATACTATGTATCACACAAGATGAACTATAACTGATACATAACATTTCTCACACTTAACGGTTCTCTCATTAAAAACTGAGCCCATTGGTCAAATGCACTGAGACAAGAAAATGATGGAATATGCTATTTTCCTCTGTTAAGGCAAATCACAACACAACTTCCTACTATTCTGGGCCAGCACTGAATTGTAACATGTGCAATGACACCCTGCCTTCAGTTTACAGCACAGAGCAATCTCAGAGCACAGACCGGACTGCTTCAGCTCAAACTAAACCGAAAGACGCCGTCCGGGAGCTTCCCCCTCCGGCTGCCGGCAAGGGCCCACGGTCCACGCAGCCAGACCAGCGATAATCCAGAATAACCTCCCACACCCAAAAGTGTGTCTGTTCCTCAGGACTGTTTCACTCGATGGATCTGCTTCGTCTGTAGAGTACTTTTTACTTAGGGAGACAGCTTAGGTACTTACTCATTAAGACGACTACTCAGGTTATAAATACATGCACTGTAGACACTGTTGCGCTTTCACTGTAGAAGTAGTTAGACTTCTAAAAGTTTAGACAAAAAGACTTCTAAGTAAGTTTAAAAAAGACATACCTCACACAAAATTTTTTTGAAAATACTGCCAGAGTGCTTATTTAAGGCAGAATATTGTCCATGCAATGCCACACAATTTCAGGTACTGAAATTCTTATAAAAAGGTATCTTTACTTGGGAAGAGCCACATAGGGATTTCAAAAATACTTGTAAGCATCTCAAAATTTAAATCAAATCATCTGTCACAACAAAAGCACACCATAATCCTTCAGAAAAAACTCATGTTTCTTCTTTTAGGATAAAACAGATCCAGTGATGCCAAATAAAACCACACTTCACTCATCCCACTTCATTGTAGTGGCAAGTCACTGAGAATAAATTTGTAACACAGACAGTTTATCAGCCTATTCCTCGTTTCAATTCTTCATGCTCTAGCAACCAGCAATTTTTACAGCCTTTTATTTTCAGTTGTTCATGATGACTTGCTATCAATGAGACAGTCAGGCTTGTACAAATCTAATTATTTCTTTACTAGAAGTTTTATTTTCCTGAATGCAGCTATTATTGCAGTAAAAAGCATGTTATTGTGACTTCAGTGCACTTCAGGTGCAGTAATGGTGCTGTTACAGTGAAAATAACTGGTTTTTATGATAGACTTCCCAACTGTGTTATACAAGTAACATTCTTACTACTATGTTTAAAGATCTGTTGATATTGTAAGCTATTAGCTGCAGTTAATACTATAAGCAATTTTTTCTCTTAAGAGCCCCCAGAACGGTCCTTAAGGTTTGCTTCAGGCAACAAATCGAAACCATCTTGGCCTGACAGTTATTTAAGTTTCTTTTTTTAATCAGCTATGCTTTTTGAACTGTTCATGCTTCCACTTTACTCTCACTTATCTAACAGATCACATTTGCATAACTATCCACATGAGAGAAGTTAAATGTATGAAATTGTCTCGTGCACACATGAAGTTATTTGGACCACACATGAAGTAGCTTTGGAGTAAATCAACTGACATTAATGGTAGTACTATGCACACTGACAGAATAATTTATCTGTACAGTGATGTTTAAATGATATTAAAAAAAAAAATCTAAAAGGGAAGGAATATTGAATTCAGTAAGTAAAGATCATGGCTCTGTGAATCCTTACAGTATTCTTGTTTTATTTTTGCCAAATAAACTGTAGTATTAGTATTAACTTTATAATGAATTCTAGCTAATGAACCCATATGTAATATATTCTTGGACTTAAGGGCGAGAGAGATTCAGTCATACATACTAAATACTGCAAGGGCCATACTTTATCTTAACTATTCATAGTTTTATATCTTTTTATTAAAAGGAAAAATATAACATCAAAACATTATTGATGTCCAAAACACCATAGATTTTTTTTAACAGGACTGTGAGCCACTGAAGTTCCTGTGTTACAAACACTCTGACGTCCCTAGATTGCACCTACAGTATAACAAACAGTTGCCCATGTGACCTACATGATTTTAATTAAAGCGAAAATAATGTCCCAGCCTTTCGTATGCCTTCATTCATTCTTCATCAACAGATTTAATAGCTGGCTAGCTTTAATACAAACTTTCCCCTTATTATAAAAGGCTTACTTAAAATAGACACTTTTCTCTATTATACAAAACTTAGAAGTGATGCACCCAGGTGTTCAGGGGGTTAAGCATGACTACAAAAGTATAAAATTGTAAAGCAAGCAAATACCTGGACCTTACTTTCTAAAAGTCACAGAAGTAGTGGAAGATACTTGCAGTATTCAACCAGTTAGGAGACAATATCAAACAAATATGGATGAAAAAGGAGCATTATAAGGAATTTAGTGTGACAGTAAATAATAAGCTTCCTTGTTTCTGTATAACTCTCAGCTGGCTCTTTTTCACACTAGGTGGAATTATGCACACATGCTTTCTCTTTCCAATTAACAGGTGGAACAGTGTTTATAAGTAATTTGTATATTGAAATGTTAATGATATACAGTGGATAGATGATTAAAGGACTATAATATAAGCTTTTATTTTTGGAGGAAAAAAACAAAATTTAATCTGCCCATTAAAACTGCTTAATTACAGTTCACAATAAATCTTTATTTCACCATTCAGAATGCCAGTAAAACCCAGCGATAAGCGTGTATGTGTTCAAACATGTCTTTCCTTAATACTACTTCTCATCTGGATATTCTAATTAAGCAATTGAATAACAACTCAGAAGCTAATTTACTCATTTCTAGTGCATGCTTTTGTAAAATACATCTTGATACCTGTATCAGGATTTATGAAGAGTGCGTTGCACATTGGGAAAGGAGATCATTTCAGCATTCTTCATGTAATGGGAAAATAATCATATAAACTGCAAGTGAGCAACTGATCCCATAGTTAAAAGTGTAACTTTTGTGACTAGATGCTGGTTTAAAGAGATTAGTAATTGGTACACAGCTTCATTCATATGAAGTATTTTAATTGGACAGATAGGGACTGGAATGATTGTAACATTTAAAACCCCCAGTTTTCTCTATTGAAGTTGATTCAAGAGAATTAGTAGGTACTTTTCAATGAATTTTCATGTGTATGCTCTGAGGAGTTTGGTGTGGTACTTGTGAATGCTTCTATCAACTAGTAAGATCTTCTTAGAAGATTAATTGACATGAGTAACTTGCAGATATTGTCAGATCTCTAGTTCCTAGGACTTTGGGCTTTTTTTTTTTTTTTTTTTTTTTTTTTTTTTTAATCTAAATTCCCTCTGTTACCAAAACTGAAAAGCACATGGATTTGAGTCTTCCCCTCTCAGTGGTGATTAATATGATTAATATAGATTTAGGAGAGAACATTTGACACTGACATTGGCATTCTAAGTTAGACACAATAGAATGTCTGGTCCCAATGGAAAATATCCTAATGATTTTAATCATTTTTTTGATCATGAATGTTATCTGATCATTTCTATTAGGATTTGGTGAATAGGTGTATCCACGCTAAGCCAGGGGGTGGCAGCAAGTTAATGAGACATGCAGCATATCCTCTTGCTGGCACAGGGGATCCACAAAATAATGGCCCTGTTCAGAAGTGAATTAATATTATAGTGGCTCTGCTGCATGGAGCATGTTCTGGTTATGTGGATTTCCTAAACAGTTAAACAAACACTATCAGCTCTGCTTAGCATACCTTCCTTCCCTCCAGAAAGTGCATTACCATCATTTCTGTAGGAAGGTCACTCCTGTCCACTACTGCTTCTTCACAGCAGATCTTACGCTGTAACTCAGCAGTGCAACTGTAGCATATAGCCACATACAAGATGGTTTTATTTTCGTTAGTTTGGTGAGTTCAAGCATTAACTGAGGCACGACTTGGCAGCTCAGCTGTCTGCGTGGGTTTTGGCCAGGGGCTGAGTACATGCCAGCTGGCTAACCTGGTCCGAAGGCTGCACGACTGCGCCTTCTCCACCGTTCTTGGCCATGGTGGCTCAACTCAAGGCAGCTCAGACATAGCTCCTGCTGCTGCTATCACACCTGATTGCTGCACATACCTACCCTATCTGGAATGCCATAAAAATATTGGAGCTGCCATAAATTGCTGAATTAGTTTAACCTGAATATTTATAGTAGCTAACTGCTACTGTGAATGATGTAGAAATTAAAATATGATAAAAGGGAATGAGGAAGCTGTTGAAACTAGCTCAGTTTTATCAAAATCAGAGGCAACAGGTAAACAGGGAGAAAAGAGAGAGCTTCTTTTTTCTGGTAAATCACTCAGCCAGGCCATGGAACTACTCTGTGCCTCTTGTTTCTTCTTCCTCAAACAGTCTCCTTTTATTATTCTGGCTGTATACTCTCCAGAACAAGTTACTTCCAATAGGTAGGAAGTGCAGCAAGGCACTGATTTTGATTAGAGCCTATATAGACCATATTTTTAATATAGACCATATGGAAAAATATAAAGGAAAAATACTGATTTTAGTTATGCAATGTATGTATGTACAGTATATCCACATGTACAGTTCAGCAAGAAACAGGTAATTCACATAGGGGGATTGGTAAATTAATTTCTCAAATTCTCCAGGCAGATAAGTATAAACATTAATAACAAATTATGAAAAAAGTACTTCTGAAAGACATTCAATAAATGTAAAAAGCACTCCTCAAATAACRTATTTAACTTATCAAAAGGAAATGCCTACTTGCAATCTTCATTCTGAGAATCTACTCTATTTAAGTGTAATACAAATCTAAGTAACTTTGTCCTATTTCCAATGTAGACAAATGAAACAAATAATGGGAAATAAATTTCAACTAGAACTGAGCAAATTATCTGCATTATTATTTATTTGCTTTAAAAATGCAGTTTTAGGTGAATAGGAACTTTTTGTTTCTTGAAACAATTCAGGAAATAGTCAAGAAAAGAAACAAACCTAAAAGTGCTTTCTTTTTCAAAATGTACTTAATTTGTGCATTCTATTTTAAGTAATATGGAGGTGTTAAAAAAAAAAAAAAAAAAAAAAAAGAAAAAAAAAAAAAAAAAAAAAAAAAAAAAAAAAAGGCTAAATCCCCCAGGAAATGGAACACAATATTTTTGTTGGCCAGGAACAGTCTCTCTTCCAGGGGAGCCAGGCAACTGAAGAAGCTATCGTTTGCATAACGCTAACTGCCGCAATAGAAGAAGACAGACTGATTGCTAATTAATGGGAACATGCTACTGAGCTGTACTTACTTCACACATAGCCTTCCCAGTCTTACAAGGCTGGTTAACTCAGTGTTTTCAAAACATTTTAGAGATGTGTCTCTTTCAGAGAAAGAAGAGGGTTTTTTGTTAAATGCTTGCTTATACCTCTTCTGTGTGCCTCCCCTTTCAGGAGTCCTCTGCGTGCTTCGATGAGCAATAAAATAGTTAACCAAATTATTAGTACACGTGACTGAATGTGCAGAAACTACTTGGAAAAATTGATTCCTCCAAAGTCAGGGATACACAACTTCATCTGTTATACTCTGGGCCTTTTGAAGGTTTTCTTTCATAACTGTAATACCTAAGAACTACCTGCAACTGTATTTAACTATTCACTGCAGCAGATAATGGACCTCGTATCACCCCTTCTCTTCTGTCCCCCCTCCCTTCTCTTCAGGTGCAAATCTTAACCATTGTGTTCTTTCTCYGGCTTATAAATACATTAGTATTCCATGCAAAGTGGCATGGCTTGAGCTAGAGCATTAGGCTATGCAGTGGTAAAGTGTTCTCACTGTGTAGGCCACTGGTTTGAGTTTTATATTCAGATATAGGTATTACCATTTAAGTCTCTTTGGAAGAAAGGAGAATTTAACCTAGATTTTCCAAGTATTGGGAGAGTGTTCTCAGTATTGGAGAAGAGACTTGTCATTTCCCTGACCAGTATGTATGTACGGCTAACTCAAAAAGTGCACGTGGGGATTTCTGCCAGCTGGGCTCTGCTCAGGTGCAAGCTGAGCCACAAGTCACAGGAGGCTCCAAGAGYGGTCTGGGGGCCCTGGCTGATGAAACAGGCAGGGAAGCTGCTCACGTTTAGCTGCCATCGGTTGCTGATCAAAGGGCCCCTCGCCCCGGTGAAGATTTCGGGCGGTTTGGGAACACTGAAAGTTGGTTGTATTTTTATATATTTAGCAATGTTACTAATAGCTATACAGGTATGTAAACACTTTYGGACCCTTCAGTAGTAGAAGACAGCTGAGATTTTGGGAGTTAGGTGTTAACAGAAAATGCCTGCCTAAATGCCATCCAACGTCCCTTGGTAAATTAACACCTCTCTGTGAATCACACAAACTTTCAGTGTAAGAGAAGGTCAAAATAGAGGCTCAGTAACACATAACAGTTACAAACATGTAGTCTTTCAGCCCTCTGCCATCTGCTGGTACTGATTAGAKAATATTGAGGAACATCAATGTTGTCACAATTTGTTATTAAGCTGTTTTCACTGCTGAAGACTTGAGTATGCAACTGTATACGTAGCCTGGGGCTGTTATCTTTAGTTTTACACAAGGCTATTTATCCATGACACAACAAAACAYGAAGACTGTGGGAGGTGGAGAGGGTAGGTTTTCAGGCACGATAAACACAGATCTTTAACAGTGAAACATAAGATGAGGAAAGGGTGCTATTCCATTAAATTTCAGGACATAGTAAGGAGTTTCTGACTTAAATGGTTCCTAGTTTAGCAGCATCTGCACCCTCATTCAATGACCTAAATACAGTCTAGTATAAGACTAGACTAGTTGAAGAAACAGATGTTTTGTGGGCTCAGAAAGAATAAAAGAASATGACATAGAAGTAAAAAAATCCCTCCAAAACACATAAAATTCCCTGCTCATCTATGGCTTTTCAACTCCCAAATGCTGTAATGAAGACTCACCATGTGTGGCAAACCAACTGTAAGAATGAACTATACAACATTTTTTGCTCAAATTGTAGCAGAAGTATTCTATAAGGAAGTGAAGATTGAAAGAGATTTCACACAAAAACAGAAGAAAATGCAAAAAACTATATGTCTGCACTTTCTTCTCCAGATAATATGACCCATAAACCTATTTTGGATTAGAGCCCTTTTTGCATTTCTCTTCACCTTTCTATATTTGTTGTTTGATTTCTCAAACAGGTTACTTTGTTGCCTAGCTTAGTCATATTATCTATTTCAATGCTGAAAAACATATTTGGGGATATCCTATTCATTGTCTGATATCCTCCTTACAAGCTAGGACAAACAGCCCTGATCTCTCCTTTGTCAGAGAAAAGATATCAAGGACACACAAAATTTGAAATGGAAGGGGGTTGCTGGGATAATTTGTAGAGGATGAAAAGGTATTTTACAGTAAATATTCCAAGGTGAACACATCACATATATATTGGCTGGACTAATTATTTCCTCCCATCTGAATTATAAAGAAATAGTCCTCCTTTTCTGATAAGCTGCTTTTTTGACTGCTTACTGAAGTATTTTCAGATAATCTCCAAGAGAATGGGGAGGAGCTGCTTAAAGGGAAGAGAAGAATTTGCACACAATCRAAAGGCAGAGGAAAAACCACAGGAGCATGACCGCTCACTCAAACTGTAGCGAGAGCTAAGCAGGAAACTGGAGGGACATACRGAAGGAGAGGGATGACTTTTCCAAACTTGAGACAGTTCAAAACTATAACCAAGAAAACATGCTTATCACTTTGATACGGAGCGGTTGTAACTAACTGTGGACAGATGTGGTAAAAAAGTTGGAAAGCAATGAGAGAAGACTAACTCTGGTGAATATTTCAAAAAAAATCTAACCTTTTACAGTCAACTAATCTCACTATGATATTTTCCTAGATTAAATATACTGAAAATAAAAAAAAAAGTAATCAGTACTAACTACAGAACACAAGATATGCTTAGTAATAATTACAAACATACTGCCAGAGACCTCTTTCCCAATGCATTATTTCTTTTAGCTAAGGCTGCAGACTGAAACACTGTCAGAAAAGCAATGGGAAATAAGCAGCTTATTTATGCAGGGAYGTGAGCTCTTCCTGCCATTTTTTTAAAAAGCTGCAAGATTTTGAGAAAAGAAGGTAAAGTCACTTTTTYGGTTAATTATATTATTATTTTTTCAAATCAATATCACCTTTTAATGTATTGCCTTTTAATGATACAGCACCAGACAAACCTCGCCACGGATGAGGAGTCTGTGCAGCATGCTGCACCCCAGTTAGAGGTCTGTTCAATGCTGCATCACCTCAGAGCTCCCAGCATCGGCAGGAACKTAAGACTTTATCACTTGCTATCACCTGTTCTGGGATATTAAGAAAATAGTTGCCTTTCTTTAGAATGTTCGTGTCTTTCTTGTTGGGATCCAAGAAGATCCAGCACCGCCTGGTGCAAAACAATAATATACTTATCAGAGCCCTGTGTTCATGTAACTTCTTATTCCACAGTGTCACACAGTGCTCAGTGTTTTCCTGTAATTTTCTGTAATAGTAACTGCAGAAAGTGGTTAGACATGAGAGTTACAATCCAAACACTTCTCCCTTTGCCTGGATTAAGAAAGAGCCAGATGCCTATACTGGACATTTTTGTACATGTTAGAAAGTATCCAAATAGAAGTTTATTTATGTGTTATTCCTGTCCAACTGTCTGTTTTCAATTCCAATCCTTTTTCAGAGAGCTGAGATTTGTAGGGTGAAATGATATTCTTTGTTCTTATGTGGTAATTTAGTTTGGAGGAGCAGTGTTTTTGGAAAATCAGAGATCCACCTGAAGACTGCTTTCTTCTACTCCCCAATCATCATGATGAACATGTTGTTATATGAAAGAAAGATATATATATGATAAAGTCTTTTCCTTATGAAGARGAATTACAGAACACTAAAGATAGAATGACCATGAGAAAACAGGCAATCGTAAATAGTAAATAATAGGAAGTTCTTTTTTAGATAAAGGCTCTTTTAGACACAGCCCTGTAGGCTTCCAGCCTTCAGTCTATGGCGAGCTTGAGGCATTACTTAAGGAGGTACGGCTGGCCTCAGGAGTCACAGCCTCACTGACCGTCACTGGGGAAGAAAAGCCTTTTAATTGCATGCTCCAGCAGTGAGAGAAGCCCAGGCAGGACTGCCTTGTGGTATCCTATCATGGGTGACTGCAGTGCAAATGCAGTGGCTGCCACCTCCGAGCAGACCGAGTTCACTGACTTGTGACACTGCAGGGCCTCTGGAAATCGGCTCACTAGTTCTAYGCATTTTGTATTTGTTGTAAAACACACTCAGAGAGGTTTTTCAGCTGTGCTTATTATGCCACATTGTAACACTGCTTTGACATCACTCTCACACCATATTAGATATTAGTCATTTAACTCATGATTATGCAAAAGAAAGTTATTCATGACTTTTAGTCARTTCTTAATTAGCAAGAGGGCCATCCTATGCATAATAATTGACCAAATGTTTCTCCTGAACATTATCCAATCCTTGCACAATTATACTCTGAATTCCACCAGGGATAATCCATATCAGCAAATGGCAAATCTAACACTAGAAGTAAATGGGGATTGAAAAATCTTTCTTTGAAGCTGAAATCTTATTTTARAATGGAATTAAAAAAGGACATCATGGCAAAATATGACACAAATTATTTAAAAGCTAAAAATTTAACAGTATCTATAAAGCAAAGGAACATTTGTTAGAAGAACCCTTGCCCAGCATTTTAGAGCACAAATACCAAGATACATTCCTTCTGCTGTTACTGAAAGGTGAAAAAGTAAGAAAGAAGTGACTGGAAGAACATCTGGAGGATGTTGCAAATGCATTTTCATACATGGCTGTGAAAGAACATGCCTARAAAATACCTGAAGTTGTTCATTCTTGACCTTCATGTGAAGTTTCTCAGTGATATCTTAAACTAGCTATTACCAGCAGAGGCAGTACACATTAATTAGCTTTGATTTTTATGTAATATATTCCATGTATTTGAAAGATGATGAATTGAGACTTTGGAGGAGAAGGACTTTCTGTGTGCAGAGTACAAGCCTGCTCTCATGTCAATGCCAAAGCCTTCCAAGTCCCCAGAAGAGTCAGTTCCTACTAGCATTGTTCACTTTGATACAAAAGCACCATATATAAATGCTGCTTCAGAAAAATAACTGAAATTGGAGGGAAAAATTAAAAGTGGCTCATTTTATTCAAACAGACCTTAGCATAGCAGAACAGGCAGCTGGATTAAAGTTGCTATTTTACAGTGCCAATTTGGAGTGAAAAAAAAAAAAAAAAAAAAAAAAAAAAAAAAAAAAAAAAAAAAAAAGGTATTCACAGCTACTGCATGGCAAACACTACCACCTCCAGCAGGGTTCATTATTTGAATATCCTTTAAAAAGAAAGTACTCAGTATTCAGGGGAATAACACCATAAATAAAGAATGCCATTACTGTCATCTGCACTGAGTGCTTGCTGGCACAGCACCAGCCAAGAACACCTACCTCAGAATTCCTATGCAGAGCCTACAGCTCCGTTTCAGAGTTAAATTTTATCTTCCATGTGATGGAAAATCCAACTCATGGTCAAGTAAATTGTTCTGAAGGTTAGTTAAAGATTTTCCCTGTGCCTGTGGCCTGTGATCTGAATTTCCTTGGTATCACATTCTGTAATAGCAGGGACTGTTTTTCTTAGCAAGTTGTTTTTCCTTTWTTTTTATTTTTATTTTTATTTTTTTGTAAATCAGCTGTTAGAAATCCTTTTGCTGTTTAAGCTGTGATCAAGTCACCACCTAACCTCTTTTTTGGGGTGGGAGTGGGGGTCGGGGATAAGTCCTAAGCCTCTTAAGAGCTTCTAAGCCTCTTACAGTAGTGAATTTTCTAAAAACTCAACTCTTCTTGCAGCTTTTCTTCTGACTAACCTCCAAATTTTTMCTTACTTTCTGAAGGACAGACAACAAAACCAGGCACAGCATTCCACTAACTCTTTCCCTCATGCTTTTTACAGAGGAAATAGCATTACCTGGTCMCTACAATACTGCAGTGGAATAATTGCCTGTTGCCCCAAGAACTTGATTCAACTCTCCTAACTAATAAAACAACCCTTCTACTTGGTCCTCATCTTTCATCACTCCTGTCAGTCKCACCCATTCAGGCCTGCGTAATTAGTATGAGCATTAGGCCAAGCACAGACAAGGTATGCAGGAACTGTCTCCCCCTCCCCAACCCCCACAGATAAGATCAAGAGTATGCTAACACAGGAATTTATCCCGTTTTGAGCACCAAGGATCCCAAAGTTAGGATCCTGGGAAGCTAGTTAGCTATTTCACTTGATAAAATAAGTGTGGTTTTACTGCCATCAAGATCATAATGCTCTCTTAGAGAATGGCAAAGAAGCATTTTAGGAGGTTTTTGTTGGTGAATTGGAGATTTTCCTGGATAGAAAACCTGTTATATCTTTGTGTTATTTGCTGCATGGACACAATGCATTAACCAGACACTAATAATATTAGGTGCAGAACTGTACAATATATATTTGAGCAAGCATTGAATAAACATCACTGGTCAGCTAAGGCATGAACTCTTTGGGGTGATCCTTCTGCACTGACAGTGAACCAAAGCACRTAAAAAAATGAAGAGTTGATGAAGAGGAAAAAGAAGCAATTGTTGGCAAAATTAAAAAAAGATAACTCAAATTTATCAAAATATTTTTAGATTRTTTCTTTACAAGAGTAAATGATTATGTGAGACAATGAGTTTGAAGCAGTCCCTTAGACAACACCGGACACAGGGCTGTTGGGACACATTATTCCCCACTTACTTACACATTTAGGGGTTGCCAGGCAGGCCACTGTGCTTTTGCCTTGATGACCGTTAAAACCTCATCGCTCTGTAAAGAGACAAAAGAAGAAAGTGGTTGGGACAGTTTTAGAATGAGAGTAGTATGATTTACAGCAGGAAAGAAGCAGTGCTTGATCAACTGTGCCGCCAGATTCTGAGGCAAAAGATGCCCTCTCCTTCCTGTCGTTGGGGCAATGCGTGGCTGTGGCCGCACAGGGGTCCCGGGAGGCCTGTGGGACCGCGGCCACCAGAGCTGCACCAGAGGCTCTGCCCCCTGCAGCAGCTGAAGTCACCTTAAAGGGCAGAGAGCAGCTGCAGACCATGTTGCTTTTGCAGGTTCCTCCCATAAGCAATGCAGAATATATGGTGCTAGAAGCATCCCAGGCCTCAGTCACTGCTGCTTGTTGGAGCTGGCTGGGCAGCAGAGGCCACTTGGTGTGCAGCAGCCTGAGCCAAAGCCGAGCCCCCACCCTGGCCACAGCACGGGAGGTTTGAGGAGAAAGCAGAGAGAATCACTGCTTTAGCCCCAACAAGTCTCTGTGCTCCCTTACAGTGGAGCCTGCAATCTCTCCCTGTAGGAAAGATATGACAGATAAAACCTCAGCCTCCCCACCAAAGTGCCCATCTCTCAAGAACAGCCGGGGTGGGGGGGGGGCGGGGGAGGAGGGTCATCATCTGGTGCAAHCCTATGTGAGAATAGACACACAACACTGAGGCCAAGAGCTAAGTATGGGCTATAGCATTGGCAGGTATAGCACTTGTGGAAGAAAACRGCCTAGGAAAATCCTGAACTGAAGGGAATGTTTTCAGAGTGCTGCATAACCACAACAGGTATAAATAAGAAGAAGACCTTTGCACTGAGGACTTGCCCTAAACCAGTATAACCAAACGGAGTTTGTTCTAGCAACCCTGTCAAAGAGCGAGCTGTGCTGCATCCTGGGCTGTTAGTCCCTGTGYGGTAGCTGATGGGCAAAAAGTGTCCCATGACGCTGACAACCCTCGTGACCACAGGCAATTAACAGGTTAAAAAATCCAAGGGCCATGGGGCACACAAAGACTGGAGGCTGCTGCTCTGGATAACCTAACACAGCCTGAGGGAACGTGCAAGGACACCGTGTACTAGGTAAGGATGCAGAGACCCTGGTGGCTGTGCTGCAAGCTCCTCCAAGTGACCTGCACTCGCTCTTCCCTCCCCATTCATGTGCATGAGAGTCACAGGGTGACACGTACCACACACCAGTGGGAGGCCGTAGGGAGGCAAAGCAGTCTGCAAAGATTATTCCCTCCAGCCCTTAAGAATTCCTGCATCAGCAGTTTAAAACTTTATATGTGGTATAATAAACCCAGGGCAAAACCAGGAGACTGTTAACAAGGCTCTGATGCCCAGAAGACATCTATCAAGTGTTTTTAGAACCATTTAGCCCTTCTCCCCAAGGAATCCACTCAGTAATTCGCCTAGAAGAACAGAGTTCACAGCTCATTCACATCATTTCTACTGTCTTTTAAAAATATTTCCCAATTAGACTAAGAAATCCACCTCATACATTACTAGTAATTGGCACTTCCAACAGAGCTGGCCTTTCAGTTTAGGGATAATCTTGTTTGATAGCAATAGTTCTGACACCCGACGCTAGCTCTAATCCACATATGCACCTGTTTAAAGAAATCAGTTTTTACTGGCTGTTTCTGTCCCAACTAACTCTTTTCACCAAAGCAGTCACAGCACTGGTTTGCCCTCTCCRCACCATGCTTTGGTTTTCTGGCTGCAGTGAATGTATGTGACCAGGCCACCCATCTGCCAGCCCCGTGTGGCCTCCCTCCACGACTGCATAATAACGAGTGGAGACACATCTTCATGCAGGAGAGATGCATCAAATCCAAATTCACCTTTAGTAATCTTACTGGTTCCCCCTGTGCCTTCAAAAGTGGAAGTGAGAGCTTCCACTAATTTAAAAGGAAACRTTAAATAAATGAAGTTAAATGCCTGGCTCATACATTACTGGTCTTTCTCTGTCAACAGAACTTGCCTTAATTTTAATTTTCCTTTTTTTGACATCTTAAGATTTTTCATCCAGGCATATCTTCATTGACTTTCCTTGAGAACACACTTGTATTCAAAATTATTAACACCACAAAGAAAGTCTGTTATAAGCATAAATGGTTATTGCTTAAAATAAGACACTGCTTATCTGATAGAAGCCAATAATTATGTCAACAACATCCAAATCACTCATGTCTGAAAGCATTTTAATATGTGCTATTCAAATTAAAATTGCATACCAAGAACGGATGAACCATGATAAACAGTTTAGTAGTGAGAGCAGAAAGAAGAAAATATGAAACAGAACATGTACATTCAAATATCCCTTACTTTTTGAGGGAGATGAAAATTCAGATGCAACAGCTGAGTTCATGGCCACTTTCTGAACAATAACTAAAATCAAAAGATTCAAAATCCAGCATTTTGATGGGCCTGGAATCAAGATACACATTTTTGGTACTTACAGCTCCTTGACATGGGATTAGGCTGCAAATGGGATTAAATGATTGCTATTTCAGACCGATATTCTAATTACGTGATTCTATCTATCTTGGAAGATTTAAAATGTTTCCATTTTTTGAGAATTTTTTAAAACACAGTGGCTACATTTTTAGTAATGACAATTTGTATACTTTTACATGCACAGAGAGATAGATGAATATCCTTGAGCAGATATTCAGTACACTCAAAGTTTTCCCAGAACAAGTGTAGGCATTAAAAGGATGAAGCCCTAGAAAACAGTACTTTATAAAGCACAATATTGCATTTTGTCTCTGCAGTCTGTTTGGCTTGCGTACTCAGGGTTTCTATGTACCGCTATTCCCACAATTGTTACAATCAGGACTTAAAAGAGTAAGGTTCCAGTTGATGCCAGCCAAGACTATGTAGGCTTTGGGGTGGCCATGGCTTTTATGTGCATGTGCCTGTATCATCTACATGCAGTTCCCTAAAAATAGAGCAGWAGGCTTTCAAAATGGGCAGGTTTGATTGAACAGAACTAGAAAACAAAACTTTTGAAAACTGGGAAAACTCAGAGCAATGAAGCTAGAGAGACCAAAACCAAAAAAGACTATATATGCACAGTTCTGCCCAGGATGTCCTTAAAAAGGATCTTGCTGCCCACCAACTCAGTGGCTTTCCAAGAGGCAGCAAAGTCCGCTCATCTCCTCCTCGCTTCTGGAAAGCGAGGTCTTCGTGCTGGTCTGGGGCCYCGCAGCTGCCACTCTGCCCCTGAACGCACACATGCACCAACTCGGTCTCTGGCTTCTCCAGAAAAGGAGCACCTCCTTATCCCTGCAGCAGGTCCAAATGCCCTTGTCTTTTTAAAGAGATGAGAGCAACTCAAAACTACTAAAGGAAAAAGACACTATCTACCACCTAAGTTCACATCCTTTGTGAACTGACCACAGAAAGCAATCTCTGCAAAAGACACAGTAGTTAGATTTCCTTGCCAATCTCTTTGGCTGTAATTTGTTGGTACATGGTCAAAACTGAGGATATAAAATGCCTGAAGTCAAACCCCCAAATTAATAATATRCGACTAGTCAGTCAAAGCACAATTTTCCCATGACAAAATCTAGGAAACTGCCTTGTATAACCTAAATGCACGGACTTTAGGGAAGACAGACATAAAACACACAGTAGTTTTCAATTTTTTGAATTTAACATTTTCTTTGAGCTTGTGTTATTACACATGTACCCATTTCTCTCTCCTCTTCATAATCCCCAAGTTTTGCTTTGATTTTTCCAAAGTAAATAAACACTCCATGTCAAAACATGGCAAAGAGAAGAAGTTTGTTTCAGTGCTGTATGTTGCAAGCTGTCTTGTTACCATCTATGTGTTTGGCTGGGACGCAACAATTCCCAAGTACCGAAACTGTTAGATTTTGAAATACAAAACCAGATTATCTGCAAAATGAAGTGTGTGTCAAAACTTAACAATTTCTGAAATAGGAACAGCACAAAGATACTGCTTAGAACTCCTGAAAATCCTTTAGGTAAAGTCTGATGCACACATATTCCAAAAATTAAAAAAGAAACTAGAAGGAATTTGCAAGCCTGTTTAACGCCTCTGTGCATGCAGACGATGCCAGTTTGGGACTACCTGTCAGTTGTTACAGGGATACACAGGAGGGAAGCTGCTAGCATATTTACTTTGATGTTTAAGGAGGTTTCCTCCTGGAACATGAATCAGAGAATTTGCATTTGAGAATTTGTAATTAAGTTTTTCTCAGTTTGTTTTGGGCATATCTGTACCATGCAATGGAGCACAGCCGTGAAATTCTCCGGATGGAAGAACAGGGCTGAGCAGTGCAATGCGGCACCACCGACAACCCCAGTGCACTGTGGTTACGCTCACACGGCCCTTCCTTGGGGCTTCTCAGCAGCTGTTTTGTAGCCAACAGCCTGCAGTTGTTGTAAATGTGCTACTGCTGATGCAGATGTCTGCTGCTTACTTCTGCAAGTCACAATTTAGTAATTAAATTAATACCAGCTCTCAATAGTCTTCATGGTAAATCCCTGCGAAAAACAGTAAGACRTAATTGCTTAGAAAATTTCATATAAAACTTTTGCTGAACCTACTGAAGCCCTTTCTAAATARGATTTCAGTTTCCACTTGTATCAGAATAACCCTTTCCATAAACATTTAGAGTTTGTTCAAAAGCCTGGTGGAGCTAATAGGATTTTGTAGATTGACTTCAATATTTTTTGGATTACAGCCTAAATTAAAACATGCAAAAAACCCCAAACAATTCTCTCTCCCTCCAAATGCACATTTTTATTTGTGTTTCAGCAGAGGATGGGTGGCTGAGTCAATAACTTTTCCCTGTTAAAATACTGTCCTCCAAAAAGTGCTAATAGMATGATTTGAAAAAAATTAGTAACACCATTCTAATACAATTGTACTGACATTTTGTATAAATTGAGAATTTACATTATATCCATTTGTTCATGCAGTGTACAAACGAAGATGCATGCAGAATACAGTCAATACGTGGCACCAAATAACATCCCATAMTAGGAAGCCACTACTAAATTAGATCATTCAGCCATGTATGTTACAAAAGATTAAAAYGATTTCCTCATCTTCAAGAACAGAAAATGGGACATTGCTCAAAAAGCAGCACTGAAGACAGAGTTTGATTTGAAACCTTTWGCAACCAAAGGGATTTCAAACAGCTTGTTTAAAGGGTAACATCCATTCAAATGTAATGAAAGCTTTCAGCAAAAATTTTAAGCATCATCTGAATACCTTTGGAATAAAAGAGATTAGTAGGATCTGGAAAGCCATGCAAGCCATGTGTGCCTGCTGCTTTTTGATAACTGATGTGATTAGTATCTGTTAAATACTGAAAGTTATTTTTATGAGCAATTTTTATTACTATTTTTATAATATGTGTACAGAGTAACTTTATAAAATGTTACTGTGCAGATCGCTTAGCACTTTGTTATAATGATTTAATTCCATTCAGCTAAACGAATGACAGTGTTATTATCTGACAGCAAAATTAGTCAGATTCAATCAGCTGTGAGAATGAAAAACACCTGTTTTGAGCAAGAGCTTAATTGCACTCATTTCACACTGCTATCGGTTGGCATTCAACTGGTTGTTTCAGAACAGCCAGCATTTGATTATTTCCACAATACCAACCCGCATAATATCTGAATGCCTTTCAATCTGCGGTGGACTTATTTTCACAGGAATCTTTGAATGCAGAAAAAGCAACATTATCCTCAATTCACAGAGGATGCATTGAGTGCCTTCTGGAAATGAACTAATGTAGCTGAGTTTTAAGATAGYATCTTAACTGCAGGATCATCCTTTCCCTCAAAAAATAATTTCTCATCAAAACAGGAAAAGACACAGCAAAGAGTAGAAATATATAATGTACATTGTGTCCTTTGTGGGGAATCAAATGCTATGAAAATGAGAAGGCTATGACACTTTGGATGGATAGTTGGGCAGTCCTAACAAACAGATCAGTCTTCTGCAATAAAAAAGTGGAAATAAACCTCCTCCTTCCTTACTCCACCTCCACCCGACTCCAGTGCCCAGAAATCGCTTTAGGGTGTGGAAAGCCTGTGTTCRATATCCCTAAAACTTTTCCTTAGTTCATGAATAGTTTCAGGTCAATAGAAGTCATCAAAGCCTCAAACACTGGTGCCTTACTTCTGTGTACAATATGGAAGTAGCTGTTAAAGACTGCTGGGGAAACAGCCCCAACCAGCTGCAGACACCCAAAAAACAGCAAGGCTCCCACAAGGAAGAGTGCCAACGTTGTGCTGAAGACATAATTATTCTTCTTGAGGACTTAGATGCTTCACTCAGTCCTAAAAGAAAGCATTTATGTGTGAGTGACAGCACGGAGCTCTCCTTTGAAAGCAGGCATCTTTCTCCTAAAATATGAATAGTGATAGTGCTTTGCTGTAATACACTACTGTTTATATCTTTTATACAGCTACAACTTCTGATCAAGGAGTTACAACTACCTAGAAAATGTCCCCATGGCTAGGTGAAAGACTATCTAGATGACATTGCTATCTTGTCTACTGATGAAATGATCGCACTCTGAAAAGTGGCTTCAGCTTTGGGGCCAGATGGAGTACAAGAGCACATCTCATGGTGAAGGTACAGGCATGGAAGGAGGAATTCTCTGCGTGGGACTACTTCAGGTCCTTATCTAATAACCATGTTATGTAAGAAGGAGGCTATCTGGCAAGAGGAAGGTAACTGGATACACGTACTTAAATTCTACTTAAGTTGTGATTGAGGTGTACTTTCTTTGTTCTCATACGATGGGATTCAATAACATAGCTTTCAGTACAAGTTTGCTTGATTTTCATTTATGAAGAATTMAACTGCAGCAACAGATGTGCTGGAAGATGGATTACAAGAATAAAAAAAACAGGAAGTACCCTCTTACTAAAACAAAATAAAGAACCAGTTCTTTTTAAAGCATTAACTGACACAAAATACCCTGTTAATTATGTTCAACGCATTGTGGACTTCCATTGGTGTTAGCTGGAGTATGCTGAGCTTTTTCCTGGTWGATAAAACCTGTAGGTGTCTTGTCTACCTCAGTTTTACAGATGCATTTGAATAAAAGGATGATGTTGATGTAAGCATGTTACTGAAAAATGTAAACATTTTTAGAAAGAAGGAAGTAGTTGTCCACTCTGTGGTAATGAAGTATTTCAAATGCATTGGGGGTAAAAGTATCCACATGCATCTTTCTTTGCTCTGCAGCCCAACTTCATGTAAATGTACTTAACATCCACATTTGCTTTATAGTAACTGTGAATATGATCTCCTGTAATGCACTCTGAGTGGTCATGACTTATTACTCATATAAGCAATCAGCCTGGTTTGAGTACGCCCAGCTTTCTGAGGATTTCTTAKGTTGAGTATGTCAAAAGTTTTCCACAGCCATTATCATGGTCATTGCACAGTGTTACTCGCAAGGCTACTACGAGCTACTACAACATCATGCACTACATCTACTTCCCTGCCCATGCAGCTAGGGAGGCTGCTGAAGATACCTTAAACCTCAGGGCCGAGATACAGTTCTCTTTTACAYGCAGACATTTTTCGATGTAAAACTCTGCAGAAGCTGCTTTTTTTCCAGTTCAGAAAAAAAAAGAGCATTTTTTTTGGAAAAAGTTAAGTTTTTCAGTCACAAATTACTTCATCAGGGAAAAGAAATCATACCATAATTAAAGAGGGGAACTTATAGCTACCATTTATTGACTACTGAATTTTGTTTAATTCTGTGATCTATTTATATTCATGCAGGCTATACTTAAATCCATTAGCACAGATTCGGGGTTATTTTAAGTGATGGCAAAAATCCATTTCAATCAGTGCAATTTTATCAGGACTAAGTATGTCCATTTTAATTTGGCTTCCTTGTGCTTATATGTCACTCATTTTGTGAACTTTCCAAAACCAGTGGCACCTGAAAAAAACACACGGTAATGTAATATACAGGTACGCCTTATAAATGTATAAGATATGCCTCAACTGAATTCAATATTTGATCACAGTACATGCAAAYTTAATTTTTCCCTGTACAAACAACCATTTCTTTAATTTAAAAAATGTTATTTCTTTTCTTCTAAAATGAAGTAATGACATTTCAGAGCTATGTTTTCCAGTTCATCAAACATGAAGGCCTGGGAAAACTTCTGGGCTTTTAATGACATCCACTGAATTACAAACGCACAATTTTGGTGCTCAGATAAACTAAAAGCATACAGCTTGGGTGCAACTGAAAAAAGAAAAAGGTGAAGAAAAGAATGACATTTAAATCCAGTCCTGAATTTTTACTCTGCAAACAGGTCTAGTGTTAGGCATGCAAGTACGCCAGTGCCTCAGAGAGCGCCTGCTTAGTGCCGTGCTGTGCAGGAAGGCTTTCCTGATTTGGGTACTGAGCGATTTTCTTAACACAGTCACTTTCACACAGAAGAACCTCCCTTTCAGATAATCAGGCCGACAATTTCCTCCAAACATGGGTATTATCCATACTTTTTCAGAAAACAGAGATATATGTGTCAGAGCTGTAATTTCAGCCTGGTGGTAGCTGTTAAATAAACCTTGCCTGCGGCGTGCGCTGCAGCCGGGGCAGCTCGCCGGGCCCCGTTTCCGCAGCCAGGCCCTTCCTCATTTTCCCTGCCGCAGGAGGTCCGGTGCAGATGCCAGCTGACAGTGCACTCTAAGAAAAGCTTTAGAGAGAAAGAGAGAACTGCRAAACATATATAAAAATTATACAAGTGAATTAAGGAATTACAGTTCCTAATTTTGGCTGGCATTCAAGCAGAGGGCACGTCATTACTGCTCTTCACATATATCCCCCAAGCCCTGACGTGCTCCGAGTTAACACCCTTCGGCACGACCTGTCCCGCAGGGTTGTCTTTCCATTAAGTGGTTGTTTWAGAAGGGCAAGGTAGCCTGCAATTACCAACAGCCGTGTTGCTAATGGCAACAGGGGATAGCAGATGCCCTATTTTCTTTCCTTTAAGGGGCAGTTACATAACCTAGGCTCTCCCAGTAAAGTGATAATTCATTTTTGCACAGGCTAAAGCTTGGCAGCATGGGTTAAWGAGCCCTAGGTCCGCTGTGAGTATTTCAGCTCTGGTGGTCTGTGGGTAAGCAGGCTGTTACAGCAAAATAGTATCCCCTGTGAATCTGCTTCRTGAATGCAAGTTGAGTTTCTATTGCATGTTTTTCTTCATTCTAGGTAGAGCATTCTCTGCTGTCTTTAGAAACATTTGGGGCCCTAAATCACCTTTACCAAAAACAAGGGAAGATGTTTTTATTTTACTTTGAAATGGCTACTTTTTAAAGTAGGAGAGTAAACTAGGTTTTGAAGCAGACCATGATGGATATAATTTCCACCCTTTGCTTAGCACGTTTATCCATCAACACCTTTTCCTCCTCCTTCTGGCTCAACTTTTCCTCTTATCAGTGCTTTCAACTAAACTGGCCTTTAAACATAAATCTAAGTGCTATAAAGCTACTGTTATTTTGAATGCAAAAAAGATCTGGAAATGGTGTACACACCAGAAAAGCAGCAGGAAAAAAAARRAAAAAAAAAAGACATTTGAAGACACCAGGGCATGCTGCATGTGACCAAGCAGATGTAGGCAGCCRAAGGGCAACCTGCAATCAATCAGCAGCAYGGAAACCAAATCCACCGGACACCACGATAGAAGAGGCTGAGGGCACCAAGCTCAAGAATCCGATCTACTCACTGGTGACGACAGCATTTCTTGCTGACTCCTTCAAACAGGTTCAGAACCGTCAGGGATGAAAATACTGCRATAGGTTCTTGGACATAAGTTATTTGCAATTGGCTTAATATCAGCAGGAAGCACGAGGGCAGGCTAGGGCTGCTCTGAGAAACACTGCAGAGAAGCGGGACTGAGCACCCTTCGGCCTGCTGGGATGCTGGCAACAGGGCTACCGGCATCATCATCATCCATCCTGCTACCTCTGTGACATTAGCCACCTGCAGGGTGGCTGCGGGGTGAATATTTTTTCCATTAAGAACAAGTCATTTTAAAGAAGATCAGCAAATCAGATGAGCAGGTGATTTTTTCTGAGCCTTGATAGTATTTTTGACAAATCAATGTCATCTTTTACTTTTCATTCAGGATATACAATATAAGTACCCTAAATGTGCTTTAACTGCTGTACAGAGGCAATCACAACAACTTATTTTCCCTCAGCTAAGCCACCTTTTACCACTCCTTCTCAAAACAAAAACAGCAATAAAGCAGCCTTTAAATCAAATTAAGGAAATAATGATATTATCATGAACTATCTTTTCTGTAATTTGGAAAGGAGAATTCTTTTAATATCAAATCTCTTCCTCTGCCCATACACTTTAAGCCATTGACCCAACAAACRGGTTTTGGCCCTTGTGGACCACTTCTCTGACACTGTGTAGTCTCACGGTTTATGTTTTGACGTTAATTTGCCTGAGAATTTAGTGACCCAAAAATACCTGTCTCATTTTTGGGATCATCTTGATCTCTGACTAGACTTACGACAGGGATTTTAAGAAAAATGTCAGTGATTTCTCCATGGAGTGGAGAAGCCTTTTTTTCCATCAGGCAGCCGCCTTTCTCTCTGCCTCTCCCTTCCCTTTGAAAACCAGCAGGGCTCAGGCCACACTGCATGGCCCAGAGAGCTGTTCATGTAGGGCTCTCATCCTGGATCCAGTGTGACACCCCCGGTGCTAAAGTGTGCTTGAATTTACCATCATCTATGCTTGTAGCTTTCTTGAAGGTAGGCTGATCTTTTCAGGAGGTGTAATTCTCCTACCCTATTTCCCAATGGGGATTTTCTACATTTGGAAGGATCTTCTTAAGGGTAGAAGTAGACATTAAAAGGAAGCAAATCCCTTGAGGAGGTAAGAACTAAGATCGACCTACCTACTTAGAAATTTCAGAGGCCTGAGCTAGGTGACATTAGCTCCCAACTCTCATGGTAGGTCTGGCTCTCCAGCAGCAAAACAGCTGGAAAATTTTTTTTTCCCCCATAAGCTATTCATATTCAGCACTAATTTTTCCCCCAGGACAGTGTGGCAGGCCAGATAAGGTTATCTCCCCACCTGGTGCCCCTACTAATTGTTGCTCAAAGAACTTAGATATCTTTGGATCAGTTAATACCATTGTGCTTTGTWTGTACTGAGCAGAATTAATATTAAAAGAGGAATTATTCAAAATTTACGGCTTTAAAAGCAGTAGGAGCTGCTATTAGAGTGACATCTGCAATTGATGTAATTAACATACCGAGGAAGAGCTTTTAAATCTGCTGCAGCAAGTTGGCTGCTTTGGATTGCTGCTTGCTTACTTAGAACAGCAAAAGCAGAACAGAGAAATAGAAATAAACCCTGTAGCCATGATGCTGTATGTCGCCCTATAGGAATCAGGGATTACTGAGGGATGTCTTCTGTGTAGGATGCCAGACACAAAGAAATGTGTTTTTCTTAAGGACTGTCTCTAAAGTACTCTGAAAAAATCCTTAAGAAATTAAATTCGTTAATGTTGCATTCATATATGTTACCTTATGATCAAAATTACAAATTGAGGGACACAAAAAGAGGCTTACACTCTAAAAGAAGGCATTCACCTTACTGCACTTATATTCTCTTGCCACCATATTCACTCTAACAATAGGAAAGAGCGAAAAATAATCACTGCAATGATGTCAGGATAAAGAAAAGAATTTTCATGTTATCTTTAAATTAGCAGTAACTGGTAAGGACACACCTTAAAACTGTGTACCTATTTATACTGCTAAATGCCTACTGTGAAGTGCATACCTTGTTATTTCCAATGGTTGTTTTGCAATTGTTCACTGACCTATTTATATACTTATCGCTAAGGCTTAACTGCTGAAGTTAGGTTTAAATTTTAGAATTTAGTTATTAGTCATGTTACCATGAGATGACACAATGCATTATTATGGCATGAAGCAGCCCTTTGGAATACTCCATGACCTGTTCAAAGCCCAGAAAAGCATAGCTTATCATTTCAGAAGGAAAACAGATATTACTGGTTTGATCATCTCTTTTGGATTCCTTTATGTTTCTAATAAACTCTTTCTTTTCTAGATCCTTTGTAATCACCAGAATTTTACAGTACTAAAATTATAATCAGTTTTTCAAGATCAGGGACTCTATATACACAATATTTATTTTTCCTTTCTTTCCTCTCCTTTGAATCCTTTCCCCTCCCAGACTTGCACTGTGGGCATTTACACCAGGGCACTAAACATAAACATCATTCCCTCCTTTACTTGTACAAAACTAGAAGGCTGGACTGGTCCCCATTGAAGTCCTCATTCCATGTGATAATCCACTTTATTAAAACCATTTACTGTCCCTGAAAATAAAATTAGGTTGTTTTCTTTTTACTATGCAAAGAGATTAGAAGTGCTTCATTATTGCAGGGCAAGCTTCCAGAGTGGTTAATAATCAGAGCAGCAAAGCGTGTCTAATGCCATGTCTCATTAGGAAGCCAGTATTTGGACTCTAGTCACTGGAGTAACTTTTAAGGTGCAGCATGCTTTGGCTGATTGGGATGCATGATTTTAACATGCATGTTTCTGCTATGAAGGCATGTGAAACACACAGGGCAGTTTCCATCTCCTGACACTGCAATTGCTCACTGAATGAAACTGCCGGCGATGTTCGCATACAACAGAAATGCTGAGTCTCTGCACCATAGTATCTACTAAAAGACTATTAAATATGCAATTAATGCGGCATTCTCTAAAGTTTGGTGACCCAATTAATAGTTCTTTATATTTTCACAGCACCTTGCCTCAAGAAATTTAAAAAAGCTTTTAAACAATAATTAAGTTCTAGAGCTCTCCAGTAAATCATTTGCACCATCCTATAGACAATGACACTAAGGCCAAGTTAGCAAACCAAAACCCAGCTATAGCTCAGAAGGTTTTCTTCCAAGCATATTCACTACCTTCCAGCACTGTAAGGGCATGACAACATACCTTGCAAGACCAGAACCAACAATCATAGCACCACCAGTCTCATCTATAAATGTCAAGAGTGACGCTTCTGCTAGTCTACAAGTACAGGTAGGGACTCCAAGCTTTCTCTGCAATACTGAGTCACTTCACAATCCCCTTTTAGAAAATCTAAATAACTATATACATGCATGGCATGATCAACAGTCTGGATTGTAAACCTGAATTTGTGGTCTAAACACATTCATTAATCCAGTAAGTGTGACCAAGGAATCTGTGATATACATTATGTACAGCTCTAAACACCTCTTTCACAAAACCAAAAACCATACCTAAAAGATATGTTATAAAACAGATCCTATAGCTCGCATTTAGTTTGCACTGAAGAACAAATATGTGTCTCTCCAATATATGTATCTAACCATAAAGAGCTTTCAAATTCAGGACATTTTTCTAAGGAAAGTAGATGAGGAGTCTGAATAATTCATTTCCCCTAATAACATCTACAAAACAAGAATAYTGTTGTATCTCATCCTATACTAGAATGATTACATTGTAATCTATGCTTTGAAAAAGAATCACTACTCAAAGGGAAATCTCTCACCTACTAGTTCTGCCTTACCCTGCTCCCCCCCATCTTAAAGCAATGACCTTTTGCCACTCCATCCACTCTCAATAGCCCTAACGTCAAAATTCAGCTTTCCATGCACTAACAAAATCATAGAAATACTTCTAGTGCCAAAAAGCAAGCACAAATCTTAACATTTGACAGGAACTATGTGGACGAAATTTAAAAAACCACACCATTATGCACTAGGAAGAGAGTGAAAGTCCAGCAGAATACATTCGGATAGTTAGGAAAATCTACAGAATATTTTGAAAGCCTCATAACTAAAATTCATGATTTTATTTAATTTGGAAGACATGATCTCAACAGAAAGATCAGTTATATAATGCATCGTAATCCTCCCTAGATCCCTCTTCCCTTTAATTCCGGTTGTTCATAAGCTAAAGTCCTTTCCGCCTCTGCTCCTGAACAGCTGCTCTTGCTTCCTGCAGGACAGCTCCTTCCCCAGTCCTCCCAGAACAGCTCCTGTTCCTCCCCGAGGGTGACACCTCGCATCTGGAGCATCGTTGCTTCCTGCAAACAGCCTCTGCCTGTCAGGCAAACCTTGTGACAACTCTGGGAACAAATCCCAGGACTACTGACCGCAGGTTTAATGCTTTTATCCACCTCACTTTCTCCAAATCAGTCCGCTCGTTTCAGGGAGGAAAACCTCTCACACACAGGCTAGTCCAAAATGCTGCACAGCTCCCAAATGCTCAAGTGCTTCCACCTTACTGATTTTTCATTTTCTGAGTCAGAACTCCTCTGTACAACAGGCAAGAACATTTGCAAGTGCAGTTCTCATTATTCACAACTAAAGGTATTTTCATCCTGAAATCAGTATTATACAAAAACTGTGACTATTTTTGAAGGAAGGTACTACTTACTGTAAGTATAAGTTTCATGAATCTAATTTTAATACTTCTTAAGATGTGACCAGACTACTGATGTCATTAGGATGTTTTTCCTTTCAACTTGTTTTACATCTAGTTCTTTGTACCTTTCCTGGAAAACAAAGTCTTCAAAACTATTCTGAATACCGGTCTCCTCCTGATCAGGAATACAGGCTTGCTTGTATCAGTATTTCGCAAAGCCTGTTCTCTTAATCACTACTTCCTGTGGCTCAGCAGGAACTTACAAAAAGCCTTAAACATGCAGTTTATTTCTTCTACTTTCAGGTCTATGTTTCTACATTTCTTCTACAATAAATCATCCGGCATTATTGGTCTCATGTGGTTGCATGCCTTTCATTTATGTGAACTAAAATCCAACTATCTTATTGACTGCAGCTGCTTTTAAATACACTTTGGTGTCAGCAGTGATTTACTTTTTCAATTATTTTATTTTATTTTAGATGAATTTTCCTATTGTGTTCTTTATGGTCAGCTTAAAGGCAGTATTCAGATGAAATCTCAGCACAGAGAACAAGGTAATTCACAATTTCTTAACAAAAGAATCTCCTACAATAATATTATTGATGCAAATCTCACCACATTTTCCAAATCCTTTACATTTTTAGCATGATGATAAAGGCTACAGTTTACTTGAAGTATATTCCAGCTGAGTGTTCTTGGGAGATTCCTGTTGAAAAGATCAGCAGGCACAGTACAAAACATAAGATTATTTCTGTCTCTCTTCCAAAAGCCCAAGAGACTGTTTTACAACTTTTCTATTTCTGCTACAGAGACAAGCTCTGAATGAATCCAGTGCTCACCAAAATTAAAGACTAGAGATCTGATCTTAGAAGAAGGTCCATTTTTGTCCTCTGATATGTATACATAATTTCTTTAGTCTGCAGGAGCACATTTATGCTGTATCWGGGGCAAAACTGAGCATATAGGTAAGCTGGTCAGTATTTCTCCAGGGAGTAGTTCTCTTCAGTAAAACAAAGCATCACAATCCATTGCGGAGCTGTTCTCTCTGCAATGGAAATGTGAAGTAAGAAAATATCTGTAAATCTGCAATGTATGACATGTTTAGCCACATTTTGCTGACCTGATCTTATCCAATTATTTCCTGCTAAAATGTCCCAGGAATGCAGTGTATATTGTTGCTCTGGCATGTCAGGTCATGTATGAAGCATCAGATATTAAAAATATTTATACAAATTATCAAATACTTAATGCTCTAACATTACACTGATGTAGTATGATTATGAATGATAAATGTTTCCACTAGTTTCAGATTTCACTTCCACTTCCCCTTCAGATTTAATTTCCACTAGTTTCAGACTAATACTATGCTCCTTTTGGATAAAAGTATTTATCTGCTGAAACTAAAAGCTGTATGAGCAATTCTGAAATCTGTTGCTGAGCTCTTACAGTGTTCATTAGCTCTGCATATTTAGCACTGCATAGGCTTTTCATCTGTATGCTTACCTCAGCAAAGAAAAGAAGGTATATTTAGAAGATCCATCGTTCTACAGCCCACAGAAGGCTTCATGCACAGTACTAACATTTCAGAATCTCTGCCAACTCTATACACTTTATTCCATTATCTGTATTACAACATTAGCTCTGATGTGTCACAGAAACCTCTAGGGCCTAGAAATGACTTATGAATGCATGACCTGAAGCATAATCATCCAGAAGATAAATGTAAACATCACAATTTCACATTGCACTTCATTAACATTTTGAAAAAAAAGAACATTCAGCAAGTTTTCATGTCCAAGTGAAACACTTTTATGCAATAACAAACATCTAAGGTGAAAAAAGTGCTTTGTCTCAGTGAGTATGGAAATCCAGTCCCAATGAGTTCTGTTGAGCACCATCAGTACCTGGTTCTGTGAAGATGAACTTCCAAACAAAATGCCACGTATTTGTTTGCTGCTGGCTTGTATCTCTTTGGATAGTCAGAACGTGCAGGTGCTCCGTGATGGTCATGCACGTATTCCACGAGCAAAGAACCTCCTGGCTAAATGCATGAAATTTAGCTATATTTGCAATCATAAGAATTAAAAGAGCTACTACAGGTTTTTGAAGCTCCTACCCCCTTTTCCCTTTACTATGCTACAGTTCTTTCTGGGTAGCTTCTAAAACTATTTGATTTTGATTCTTTTGGAAAGAGAGAAAGAGAAGAAAACGGAATAAATATTCAGAGAAGTATTAAGATTACTGATAACATCTACATCAGAATTCTTGTTTGGATTTTAGCAAAGGTCCATTGGACAAAACTGCACACTCTAGAGAAACAATCATAGAATCATAGAAACAGTAAGGTTGGAAGGGACCTCCGGAGATCATCTAGCCCAACCTCCCTGCTCAGCAGGGTCACCTACAGCATGTTAGACAGGGTTGCATCCAGATGGGCCTTGAAGATCTCCAGAGAAGGAGACTCCACAACCTCTCTGGGCAAACTGTGCCAGGGCTCTGTCACTCTCACAGGGAAGAAATTCCCCCTCACATTCAGGCGGAACTTCCTGTGGTTCAGTTTCTGCCCATTGCCTCTTGTCCTGTCGCATGGGACAACTGAAGAGTTTGTCTCTGTCCCCCTGACACCCTCCCTTCAGGTACCTATACACATTGATAAGATCCCCCTCAGTCTTCTCTTCCCCAGGCTGAAGAGGCCCAGCTCTCGCAGCTGTTCCTCACAGGGCAGATGCTCCAGCCCTCCGATCATCTTTGTAGCCCTACGCTGGACTCTCTCCAATAGCTCCTTGTCTCTCTTGTACTGGGGAGCCCACAACTGGACACAGGACTCGAGATGAGGCCTCACCAGGGCTGAGTAGAGGGGCAGGATCACCTCCCTCGACTTGCTGGCAACAGTCTTCCCAATGCACCTCAGGAGACCATTGACCTTCTTGGCCACAAGGGCACATTGCTGGCTCATGGTCAACTTGTCATCCACCAGCACTCCCAGGTCTTTCTCTGCAGAGCTGCTCTCCAGCAGGTCAGACCCCAGCTTGGACTGGTGCCTAGGGTTATTTTGCCCTAGGTGCAGGACTCTGCACTTGCCCTTGTTGAACCTCATGAGGTTCCTCTCCGCTCAGCTCTCCAGCCTGTCCAGGTCTCTCTGTATGGCAGCACAGCCCTCAGGTGTGTCAGCCACTCCTCCCAGCTTGGTATCATCAGCAAACTTGCTGAGGAGGCACTCCGTCCCCTCCTCCAGGTCATTGATGAAGAATTTGAACAGGATGGGACCCAGTACTGAGCCCTGGGGGATGCCACTAGCCACAGGCCTCCAACTAGACTCCACGCCACTGATGACGACCCTCTGAGCTCTGCCTTTCAGCCAGTTCTCAGTCCACCTCACTGTCCACTCATCTAACCCACACTTCCTGAGCTTGCCTGTGAGGATGTTATGGGAGACAGTGTCAAAAGCCTTGCTGAAGTCAAGGTACACAATGTCCACTGCCCTCCCCTCATAAACAAGGGACCTACCTTGCTTTTTGAACCCCTGGCATTTAGCTAGTGTGTTTTTCTAAAAACAATTGGGCTTATGTTCTAGGCTGCGAAAGTGGAAATTAGCCTTGCAAAATCTGGTTCTTAATTTACTACAGCTTACTGTTACYATTAAGGTGTGACTGAAGAAAGTCTGAGAGTGTTTTTAGCTTGCAATGCATAAAGATGGGATTTTCCATTTTAGGAGCAGATAGCTGTTCCTAAAATAACTTATGAGAAAATAATCAATTCCATATTCATCTTTGAAGCACAATTTATTTTGGAATACGTAATAACTTAAGGGCTTATTGTTAAAGAAAATGCCTGAAATAATTCCCCTACCGTTTCATTATACTGATTCCATTTATATCAGCATGCAGCTGAATGTCTACAGAACAATCTCAACATTGTCAGCTGATTAGTTAACATGAACTGTTTAACACCTTTCCCAATCTTATCTTCTCATCCATACATTTTTTCTTTAACATCTGCCTGACTGGTGACCCATAATTTATCTTATTGCAGTAAAGGACTTAGTCTCATCAATGTACGCAGGATTTGAAAGAACTAAAATTCAGTAGGAACTTTTATATCAAAATGTTTGACATTTCTGGGCTGCTTTGTGAGGGTTCCAACACAGTAAGGAATATATTGCTGTTAACTGGTAAGAATTATTCATTTATTCATTGTGCAAACTGTAGGCAAAGTTCTCATCATAGCGTTCCCACTATCTGATGAATGGAGAACTTGAATTACAGCTAATCTTGTGCACACTAATGTATAGTACTGTTAATATATTGCCTTAAAGAGAACATAATCAAACCAATAGCTTGACAAATTAATTTAAAAGAACCAACCCTCTGTTTATTGAAATAAGATAGTGCTAGCTGTTGGTAGTATTTAAAAGTTAACCTGCTGTTACAACTGTGCTATTTTATATAAAACATAAAAGCAGCTTTTCAATATAATATTTCAACCTGCAGTTAAAATGCTGCAATTTCTCACATGCATTTAAGCAATTTGCTGTATAGCTTAAATACATAAAATCATAGCATAACTGTTATAGCACATGTTAGTTCTTGTTTTGTTTGTATAACTAGGATTCTATAGCCCTTGGATTACAAATAAATAGGGCTAATTTAAACAATAATGAATGGAAAATTATTGGTCTCTTTCCTATTGTATTTCATACAAGTATATTCTAAATGACTTTATGGAAGTATTTGCCATCCTTATTTAATGTAGTAAGTTTTGGGGGGTTGTTTTCAAGCAAACATTAGTAAGCAATAGCTCCTTTTGCCATGGGAGCATAGAAAATAAATATTAGGACACAGCGCTTGCGAGAACAGGAACGCTTAGGCAATGAGAGAGATACGAGGAAGCATGCAGCAGTGACTACGTCCTTCCACGTCTATGATTTTTATAAAGATGCTATAGACAATTTCATCTCTGAAAGAAACCATTCCCCTTCTGAGAAGGATACTTCAGAGCAAGCCATGTGTCACAGCTGCACAATTTCTGTATTCCTGCTAAGAAGAGGTGTAAGAATTGTCAGTGCACGGGTTTACGGTATGTGTAGGAAGAGATGTCTCCTCGCAGACAGACGTAGAACAGAGACAGTCCTACGTTATAACTAGGCCGGATAGGGTCAGATGCTTACTTATAGTCATGCTTTTTTCCCCTTCAGAATTGCTTGCCAGCAGCTGATGGTTCCCCTTGAACAGGAGGGCGGCACGTGGCCTCCCGGGTATAACCAGCAGCACGGCCCCCTCCGACAAGCTTCCCAAGTCTCAGCAACTGACTTGAAATTGTAACCGGCAGATTTCAAGGAGCGAAACAGCACCAAAGTGCACTTGGACAGAGCACTGCGCATAAACACGCACTGGCGTTCTGGAGCTACGCTTCATGACAGACAGAGTGCCTCCAGCCTCCAGACTTGTCAGCTGCTGCTTTCTGAGAGCACTACAGCAGGCGTCTGTAGGATGCTTCATAACCAAAATAATCCCCCAGAAAATACGCGGTGGTATTCCTSGTTATCAAGCATACCTAGCCTGGACAACTGAAATGTTTGGGACTTTGCACCAGGTTTTCCATAACCCAAGTCTTAATTGTAAGTTATTCTACAGCTCTGGACTGTCTCCAGCTCCGACTCGGCACATTCCATCTTAAGCAGCAGGTCAATGATTTTTCTTTTTTCTCAAGTGCATCTTAATTAGTACTTACTGCATATGTGAGTGCTTCAGTAAAGGTTACACCTGATTTCATTGGATATACACCTAATTGTATAGGTAATATGCCTGTTTCAACGAGTGATTGAAAYTAATCCATCATCCATCATCCAGAGATCAAATTGCCCAGGCAGGGCTGTCCCCTCCAGCCAGGGACACTCTGTGGGAAGTTGCTGTGGATTCATTCTTTGATTAATAAGAGAATCAGGATAGGTTCACATTTAATATTTTTTAAGTCAACAATTTCTGTAGCACAGGCATAACATTTATCTTAGCTTTCTAATGGGAAGAAACAGTGGAGAAAATGGTAAAAAGCGCCACTCTCTAAATGCTACGTAGCTGTTTTCGGTAAGCGCCTGCCTTGAGGCTGTGTTTGGTAGAGGTCTGCCCCACATGACTGCCCTGCGTTGCCCATTCCCCATGGCCATCCTCTGCCAGTTCGCACCACAGCAGCCGCGCACGCACCGGCGCTTCCRCGTCCATTTGTAATAAAAAGGAAAACGAGAGGGAGCCGCAGCCAGGTCGGCACGGACGTACTGCCAGCCAGGAGGCTGGACTTCAGGCTCCCTTCACAGCTGCGACTGCCTGGGAAGCACAGCGAGAGGCAGCCGCTTCCTCTAACGGTAATCACCAGCTTCGCCCAACACCGCCTTGGCGTCCAGCGCCGAGCGGGACGGAGCCGCGGGGAAGGCTCTGCTACCGCGCGGCGCAGGAGGCTGGGCAACGCGGCCGCCCGCGCACCTCCTCCTCCTCGCTGTTCTGCAGAGCGCTGCCTCTTTTCAAACATACTTATAAACTAGGTAATTACTCTAATCCATGCACATTAATAGCACATTCAAAATCTTAGATGGCAAGCTGCAAAAAATAATGTCCTAATAGAAGTGAAATCTAAGCAAATGACCACTGTGCAGCCTTTATTCCATTAAAGTAATTACCATTAATACAGAAAAGAGGTTTTAATGTTAAATGTCTAATTTGAGCATTAACTTTCTATTGGGCTCCAAAGGAAATGTGGTCTATAAGTGATAAAAATATTTAATTTTATACTGAAGATKAATTCATAGTTTTCCTTCCACTATTTCTCATGAAACATGTTTTGAATATCTTATGCAATTACATTTCCAAAACATTCCACAGTTTTTATCAGTCTATTACAGTGCATACTATCCAGAAATTCCATTTAATAATACTTCTTACTAGAAAATTTAAAATAGATTACCAGCTTTCTTTTTATTGTAACCTTATCATAAGTGGTCCTGCTTAAACAAACCTGCAACCAGCTCCTTAGAAGAAAAAAATTAAATCACTACATTCCTATTTTCTGAATTTTTTTAAATAAAAAAATTTAAAATGGTATGAAAAGCATTAATTCAGTGAACATCATAGTGATTTGCTATTATGGGCTTTAAAGATGGAATCTGACATGTGTATGTGTAAAATCTGCAAATCCTAATCTAGTTTCTAATATATCCTAAACGCACAGATAATCTGTGCATGATAGGAGCACAAAGATACATTCAAACTAGGCACAAGACTGGTAACTGATACCTAAAAATAGAACCTTATCTCTCCTGGTAACAGTTGTGTGGGATGAAGGCCTAGGAGTGGGAGCTGGGGAAGGCCTGCTGCGGTGGGGCTGTGCCCCAGAGAGCCACCTCACCGAGCCCCACCTGTGGCTGCACCAGCAGGAGGCCCCACCAAGACACCCTCTCAGGGAGCTGCCACAACACTGCACGGCAGAGGAAAAGGAAGCCAAAGGGGAAACATACTGAATTACACTCGCCCAGTAACTGAGAAGCAATGATTAAAATCAATAATCCTAGTGCTCTAAGGCACAGCAGGAACGCAAGTCTACTAGTGCAGGTTTCTGTCTCTTGCTGATCAAAGGCAACTGAAACACTGAATTCCAGCACAACTGGATTTGATGTGGGAGGCTTGTATAAGCAAGAAACATGTAGTGGGCCATTTTTAGCCGAAACTCACCCTGCTGAATTACAGTGCCTTGATCTGTGGGGCCTCATTTCAACCAGCCCATGTCTGTTCAGCTTTGAATATATGCTGTGATGCAGAATAAAATGTGACTTCTTGCTATTTGTTTTAGATACTTTCAATAGCATTAAAAACACTATGTCTGCTACCTTGTCTCAGCTAATTAATATCACAAAATACGATGAAAACACACCAGTTGTGCCACTGTTGATTCACTAACAAGATAGTCTTCAGTGGGTTTATAGTGATCCCTTGCACCTATGTTGCAAGAACAAGTGAATCTTTTGTTAATACATTCACATCATAACCACTAAAATCAGTGCTTCATCCTATAATGCTGCAGTGATTAATATTAATTAATTTTCACACAAATGGCACTGGAAAGAAACAATAATGCAACTTCATCTTCCAGTTTCAGTATTATTTTTTATTCTCCCCGGCTCATATGTGATTTTAACTATCTTCTCCTTTTTTCTCCCCATATATTTTTAATATCCTGTTGTCTTTCAACTCCATAGCAGCTGCCTAGGGCATGGATTATCTCTCTCATATATGCCTATAAAAATATAACACATATATGCCTAGAGACACTGATCAGGTCTTTATGGCCCTGCTGCAGCATGGAAAAATCAATGCAGAAGTGAACGAAGGTTATTGTAACTGAATCCATGTAGGAATTAATGGCTCCTAATACAGCAGAACAGATCAGAGCTCCTTCACCATTTCCTTTCTTTGTTGTTCTTAACTGCCAAAAAGGATTTACACTGAGAGACAGGCGATATTTTTCCTCTGTAGGACAAATCAGCTTGTGCAGACCTCTTTGTTGCCATAACTAGGCCTGTTTAAAGCTACTTTGGCTACTGCTGCACTATGGTGCAATCACTGAACTGTGGGCAGGTACACACAGGTGAATATCACTTTGGTATTTCTTACCAAAGTGTTAGTTCTTGCTGGTCAACCTCCTTCCACTCTGTCTTTTGGGCTCCTCTCAGGCCACCATGCAAAGATCACAGCCTGCCCAAAGCCAGGGGGCTTTCAGAGGAAGCATCTCTCTAGGTCTTTTTCCCACGCTCAGTCCTAAGCATTTCTGGTCAGCAAGATGATACATGGGCAGAAGGACTTTCAGCCTAACCCATCAAAGCAGCTGCTGTGTTCTTAGTGCTGGAAACTATGACTGGCAGGAAGGATCGATCTTTGCAAAAGAAACACAAGACTTTGCCATCTCGGCCAAGGCCATGGCCGCACGCTATTGCCAGCAACATGCTCCTATCCTAGAACGACAGACACAGAGAGAAAAGGGAGGAGAAAGCAAGAGGCAGGGAGGAGGAGAAATGTCCATTTTTGTCAAGGCAATATATTAAAACAGTATGTTAAGGTAATGTATTATATCATCTTAAGAATATTCATTTCAGAGAGAGAAGCCTSTTCTGAAATGTGCATGACACTATGTAAATCAAGGGCTTATAACATGACAGCTGGATTACTATTTTTCACTGAAAAATAGTCATAAAATACAAATTTGCTGAGGTAGAAGGAGACCGTAGAAATACAAACTTGTTGTGATGAATTCCTTCAAAGTTTGAAAATAGGCTTGGTCTCCCATCTCACAAGCTGCTCAGGAGCCAGGGAACCCTCTGAATTCTCCTCACYGGCTGCTTAGAGGTTCCACAAATCCTGGAGCAAAGCGAATAGGTTCCTAAATGGGACTCAGTCTTTTGCTCAATSTATGGCTTTTATTTTTTCTTGGCTCCCTACCACGGAGCTGAAATTAGGCTTCTTGCCACTGCAGCAGACAGGGAGAAGAGAGGGCTCTGCAGGTCTGCAAGCTCCCTGCAGGAGTGCGGCTGCCTGGCAGCCATGGTCCCTCGCTGGCCGCCAGCCCGGGGACCTGCGGGCTCCCCACAGCCCTGCGAGCCTTGCCCGAACCTCCRGCTCTCCCCCTCACCCAGGCCCGCAATGTTAAGTCTGCCTCACTTTTGGGAAACAAACCAACCAACCAGCCCCAACACAAAGCAACAAAACAAAACAAGGAAAATACTCAAGTTGATTGGAAAATCCAGTGCTGTGCTACTGAACAGCCATAAACAGCTCGTGCAGCCATCTTATCCTACACGTTAATTTTAGGCCACACGCTGAGTTTAGTCACTGTCAGGATGAGTACAACTTGTTTGACTGGATGAACTGAAATACTTTAGATGCTGGAATAGCACCTTAAAATGCTTGATTTTTTTTTAACAAAGTTATGTTTAAATTCTTAGGGATGTCCTTCTTGAAAATATTACAATGTACCTGTATTTCCATAGCCTGTTACTGYTGATTAGGAGAGTAAAATGCAGAAAGACAAGGCAGTTCTGTTCCTTCCTTAACCAAATAAGCATCATAAACTGGATGTCYAAGCACATTTTAAAAAGCAACAGCAGTTATTATCTAGACTATTATCTAGTTAATATCTAGAGCACTAGATATTTTGGCTTAAAAGGGACACAAAGTGTAGGCAATTGTGCCCTTTAAGCAGGAAGCAGAGGAGATGTGGAAGGGAGGCAGGGTTATCATCTGCATTGCACAGCACTGCAGAGTAAGCTCCAAGGACCACTTCTTTCTCCACGAGCCTCTAAAACCCTCTCCCTGGAGAAACCCTGCTAAAAAGAGGGGCAAGATGAACAGCAGACAGTAGCCTTGCTTTGGATCTCCTGCATGCTTTTTGGATCTATCCTGGATGAAGAACATGTGTCCTGCCAACAAAACCGCCTGTGTGTCTGGAGCGAGCCCACCAGCGTTGYGACTGAAGCTCCTAAGTGTCCCCTACTCCTTTTCAAAAGCAGTTCAATCGTTCCTCTCCTTTGCTGGGGTAAATCAGAGTTTTGGTACTTGCTGAGAAAAACACACACTTCATTTTCTTAACGTAAGTTTGCTGTAATGAGGGGTTTAAATACATCTAAATTATAGGATTTGTATGCTCAGTTTGTGCATATGCATATGGAAGTCTATCTGAAAATCTGACCCACAGAATATGTGCTAGATACATCTGAAGATGTGTGYGCTACATGGAGGTCTGTGAACATGTAGTTTGCTCTTCCAACATTTCACCTGGGACACAGATTTCCTACAAGTGTTACTGAAAAGCATATTCCTTAATTTTCACTGGAAAGGACTRTAATGCTGACCTCTGCCATGGAAGAGTGAGGCCTCCCCACGCTGCAGCCCCCCGGGGCACAGTGTGCCCGCGCTGGGCTGGAGGTGGCTGTGGCACCCAAAGAGGTGCTGAGCTGAGCACCATGCCAACATGGAGCCCCAGTCACGGGTTCTAGCCTGCCTGAGCACACTCACAGGGGTCTTACACCGAGACTCTTAAAATACTGAATTCCCTCATCTGCCCCCAAATCATTTCATTCTCTGAAGAGAAAAGTCTTAGCTTACATCTCCATCAGTCCCAGCAAAAGATTAAACTCTCCAACTCCRTCCTCCCTTTGACCTTTTGTGAACCCACTAGTGATTTGAAATCCCATTTCTCACACCTTTGAAAGGGCAGAAAAAGACTTTTCTACAGCAGCCTAAAGAGAGGAGCACTGGCCTTCCTCCACTGCGCAGCCACCACAGCTCGCACAAGCAAGATGYATGCTCTTGATCCAAGCTGTCAATTAAAACATCTTGGATGCTTTTGCCTTGGCAAAGAGCTGTACTTAGTAACATATTTGTAAACAGACTTACATTGCCTTTAATTCTATTTTTTCTCCAGATGACAGTGTAAACATTAAAATCCATCAGTGATGAGCTATATATATAAACAAAATAAAACCCACAAAAAAGAAAGCAAACACAACAGAAAACAATGGAGTGGAAAAAAAAATAAACCATCAGCCATATGCTGACTTAGGATAGATCAGATTCATGGGCAGCTGCTGTGACTTTGCACAAGTCATCCGACCATAATTCAGTGGCAGATCATTTAGGCCACCTGCTTGATCCCTGGAAGCAGTGCAAATATCCTTTGGAGCCCCCAGTTCCTCTCACTCTTATCTTTTATCAGCTTTGGCTGCACTTTCAGAAAAAACTCTAAAATAAACCTGGGAAAGCAGAAAGGTGTTCATGTTGATTTAAGTTTTACTCAACCTAATTTTCTTATTACATTATTTTAGGAATTTTTCATCTCTGAATTAGTTCTCTTCAGAGAMCCCAAAAATCAGTTATTGGTCTACTAGGTTTAAATACATTAGCTACTTACACATAATGTTTGTTAGMGCATTTGTTATATTGTTATATTAGRTTGYTATATTATAGCAGTCAGTGACTGTTACAGCATTGAACACACATCCTGATGAAATTTAGCTTCTTTTTTTGAAAACAAAAGCACTAAAGGAAAATGTTGTGCATTAATATGCAGCTACATTAGSAGGACTTATCACTTAAAGACAATATTTTATGGAAAAGTATAAATCTAAGTGATGGCAAAAATGTAGGTAGTCTTTGTAGAAAAACTGGCTGATGTGGGAGAATTTTAATTTGTTCTGTTCTGCAGGTGGCATGATGTAATTTGGAAAAATCTAGTGATCGCTTTATTCCTATAGACCCACACACTGCTGGTTTCATTCTAATGATGCCAGAGCTCTTTAAGTAGCTTCACGAAGTGAACAGTGCTGGCAATTTGTGCCCAGTTATTCCTTATCTCAAGGTTTTGTCAATATTCATCTCAGAAACACTAAAAAGATGGTGCCGTTTGTTTTTGTTTTGATTGCACTGACATACAAAGTATATTCTAGCTACAAGATAAGCCCTGTATTCTCAAGGAGCAGATGSGTCAAAGCCCATTTCTATCTCACGTGAAGGCCTACGACTGGAGCACATAGCTTCTGACTGCTATCATATGAAGCACAGCTACTTAGTGGAGGAACTTATTACAGTTAAGTTCCACAGTTAAGCAAGACAGGGGATGTCTTGCCAAACCAGCTACTGAATATGTCTACAGCCTTTTTGAAGAAAAATAACCTATCTTCTCTGCGCTAGATCTTTGAAAGTGCTCTGCTTRTTTCCCTAAGCCAGAGGAGAACACGAGTCAGTGGAAAACGGCTCCCTTCCTGGTGTACACCGTATGTACGTACACTCAAGCACAGTCACACTCCCTAGGAACTAAGTATTTCCCTTCATAGATTTTAACAATGTTTGTGTTAAATGTCTCATTTATGTGGCTAAACTATAAAAYAGAATATTCTCTTTTTAATACTCTAGAGAGTGAGATTAAAGTGGAAGAAAAATAAGCAAACAAAAAGTCCTCCAAAAGTTTCCTAAGAGRAAATGGAAGTCTCTTATCCAATATGCTTTCAGTCTGATAAGTGCTTTCATGCATGTAAATACTTTTATCATGCATATCTTGTTGAGTTCTGAGGTACCAGTAACCTGAGACATTATGAAAAAGAGGATCATCAAAGCCAAAAGAATGACATCTTAGTGAAGAAAGATGTAGTTGAGAACCAGCTCTGAAACAGAGATACAGAATTYAGTTCTGTGTTGTAACATTACCTTGCTCAAACTACAGCAGTATTTTTAAAGTTATGTAGATGCTTTACTCCAATTGCAGCTAGTTTCCACAAAGTAAGGATAATCCTGTTCTGCCATGTAGAAGTGTTCTGTATACAAATACTCTAGAGATCTTACATGCTTGGAAAATACAATCCTGCCAGGCAGATAAGCGAATGCTCCATTCCTGCTCTCACACAACTGGGARGAGTGGCTGGCACAGCAGAGGGGTGCACTGCTGTTCAGAGGGCCCTGACACGCTGCAGAGACAGGCAGTGAGGAACCTCGTGAAGTTCAGGAAAGGGCAATGCAGAGTCCCGCCGCTGGGGAGGAATAACCCGCCCTGCGCCAGTGCAGGCTGGGGCCGGCCGGCTGGAAAGCAGCTCTGCGGAGAAGGAGCTGGGGGTCCTGGTGCACAAGGTGACCAGCAGACAGCAAGGGCAAAGGTGAACAGCTGATTTTCTGTATGCCAGTAAACCTGTGCTGACGAAAACCAGGGGATACTCAAAGGCTTTAAATTCACACTGCAGCAACACGATTAAGTAACTTGTCAAAGACTGAAAAAATTATATCAGCTCAGGTGAAAAGCGGATACAGACAGAGTTATCTTCATAATTAAATACTTCATATACAGTCATTATCAAATCTTAACTAGATTTGGTTTCTGTCAGCCTTTTGCACTTCTGTAGGATTCCATTTAGTAAGTAAAGCATTTCATCCAAAAAAATCTATTGCTATTCTATTGAAGATAATATTTTGCCTCATTTATGATGGAGAAAATTTCTCTTGGAACTTTTTAACTCTGATAGTTCTGAATTTTTTCCTCCCATGCCACAATATGGATATGCAGAATGAACATAAAACACAAGTACCTAACTATTATTATTTACAGTAAGACATCTTTATACTTCAGTGACACTACAAAGAGGCCTYGACTTGGTCTCATTAAAGATGCACTGAGGAACTTGCATGCAGTGATCAATCTAGCCTTGGATTAAAGTTGAGAATGTATTCGATATACTGAAGTTTTGTGAATGAATTTTGGCCTCCTGCCTCTTCAGGCTGCCTAGATATAACAATGGATCGGAAAAATCAGCCAAGCGCAACTCTTTTCTAATTATCTTTGACCAGACTTCATGATTTTTCTAAATCAAGATACAAGTTTAAACAAAAAAGCTTATGCCTGTTTAACATGGAAAACTTCAAACCCACAATGGTTCTTATTGGAATGAATATCAGCAGAGCCAAAACGACAAATGTCAGCTGAATATTATCTGATTTTATTCACACTAATAAAATGAAAAGATCAAATATTTCTACCAAAATAGAAAGTACAATTTCTAGCAATCTGTCATTTTGTGATTCTATAGATGAAAGAGACACAAACTGTAGGTATCCCAGGATAAAAGTGTTAAAAATAAATATTTCAACTCATCTAAATTTAACAAAACAAGATGCAGACTTTGCTTTATAGTTAGGTTTTTTTTTAACCTCATATTCATTGATACTATTTAAGAGTTTATATTTCAACATAATATATATATGAGCTTATTAAAAAAATTAAGCAGTAGGGTATTGATTATGCCCAATAAATTACATGTCTAATGGGATGGGAAACTCATCAAAATGATAGAATTAATTGACACAGTCTGAGCCCAGGTCAAGAAATGTCTTTGCCTGCCACAATTTGATGTGAATGGACATGATTTATATCACAGAAAAGCCTTGTCTTCCATTTTTGAATCAAAGAAGTACAATTCTATATTGATAGAGACTGACATAAAAAAATGATACTTTCAAACGGGAGCACAACTGCAGTACCAAAAACCCTATACTTCTATGAAAACCACATTCAGTTTTTATGTTAGCCAGATGCATTTAAAGACCACCAATAGAATTCATCTTCGTATATGTACGCGACTGTCAATACAAAGAGCAGGGACAGTCCTGGGGACCTCTGCTCCAAGCCTAGCTCAGATTTTGAAAATCTGTGACCATATACCATTGCCAGCATCTGACATCAGCGCACACAAGAATGAGAGTATTGCCTCCATCCTTCAGGGAATGCCTTGTGTAGATGAAAACCCAGTGCCAACAGTGAGGCACCACGTAGGGAGACTCGGCATATGCGTCCTATGCAGACATAAAGTCCTAAAAGAGAATTTAGTTACTTGTTCTGAGTATGCTGCCCCAAATATGCTAGCATGCTCCATGCCTCACAGATTTCTTCCGAGATATATTAAATTTCCTATTAAAATTCCTATTAGTTTGTTTTCATGTTTTTATCATTGCTGCTAGAAAGTAGATAATTGTAAAAAGTAAGCAAATGGGAAGCTACTTCCAGCCATTTCACCACAGTGAGACTAAATAAACCCCACAAGCATGAAAATATCATTTGTATTCATTACTCTTTGTGCCAGATGGGAGCTTTTAGGTTATTGCACCACATAATGATTGTAGAACACCAATTGTTAATACACACTTTTATTCTGAAACTGATCTTTTTTCCAATATGCTGTCATTTCCTCTCAAGGCAATGCTGCCTTAGATAAGATAGCTTAGTATTCTCTATTTTCCATTTCTTCCTTACAGAAAAGCTGAGAACTGTACAGAAAATATTTGGCTAGTTTTTACAAGTGACCATTTATGTTCTGATTAGCTGTTGTGGATTCTGTCCCCAGTTTAAGAATTTCCACTACAAAATGTTGACAACGATACCTTTGAGACAAGAAAAAATCATTCTGTTAACTTAAAAGAAGTTACGGAAGCTCAGAATTCGGAGAAAGCCATGCATAATGTATTGGCTCCCTTGTTTTAGCTAACTTTTCTACGTTCAATCTATAGATACCCCTTAACAATGAAGTATTGTTGCACACAAACAAAAAAAAGTCTGTGCTACCAATTTACCTGCAAACAAAATACATYTCTTACAAATGTACTGCAAGTCAGTGGCTCTGAGTCAAAAATAGAGAGAGAAAAAAAAAGATCTTCTATCAAGCTTTTGTTTTGATACTGAACTCCACTGCAGACTGATGATGGTGCAGGCTGAGTATTTCTGAGCGATGAGCAAGCCGGGGAGCATGAGAAGTTGGCCTCAGTTTTGTAATGCACAGTACATCATCAGCCTGGACCTGGAAGCACCATTCGGAGCGAAGGAATAATTCATTGCCCAGTGCTTTTGCCAGTATCAGAAAGCAGAACAGAAAAGATGAGGAGATTTTATGTTGTGCGCGCTTGCCTATTTAAAAGCAAGTTGACATCAATAGCTCATTTTAGCCCTACTTGTGAGCAGTTCAGATTTTCAAGAGCAGCCCATTTGTCTTATTTTGAGCTGGAAACCAGGTGGTTAAACGCTCTGAGGACACGACTGATTTCAATAAGCTTATTTCCTCGCTAATACAGCAACTAACAATTACGAATATTTATAGCCAGTAATCGGCTTAAGCTTGAAAAGAAGAAGAAAAGGTGAACTAGTAAGAACCTTGATCTCGCTCCTTGACATTCCCTTTATCTTCTGGACAAACTGTATTGCTTTCAACAGCGGTAAGCGCGGGCGGTTGTGCCCGCTGCCGCTCAGCGGGATGGCGGGACGGCGGGGCTCTCCTCGCGGCAGCTCCGCGYGGCCCTGGGCTCGCAGCCCGCGGGCAGGGAGATGCCCCGCGGTGCCGGGCGGCCGCCCGCCCTCCGCCAGCTGGACTCGGCGCTTCGCCTCGCTAGGCGCCAAGCAGCGCAGCCCCCGCTCCAGGCAGAGACAGACATTTCTATTAAAAGATTAATGAGGCAAAAGAGCAATTAAGTGCTGTAATTATATCACTCCTGTCCTCTCCGAACGCACACGCGTGCCTGCACAACTCGGCGGCAGGGCAGACACAGGTGGCCACGGGGCAGAGCYGGGCAGGGGGGACGCGGTCAGAGCTCTAGAGCAATCAGAGTTGTGAGGGAAGGAAACATGTGCTTCGAAGGAAAGGGAGAGGATGGAGAAAGCCAGTGRGGCGAAAGGGATATAGCGCCTCCTTCCAACTGAACTGGCAGAAAGTCAAAGCCTGTCAAAGCAATAACTGCAGTAAAACTGAACTTGTCAGGCACTGTTAGTCACTATGTTCATATGCTAGCGCTACTGGAAGCATTTAAAAGAAGTACCAAGCATCGCTATTTATAAACACGACCCTCCTTCCCTAAAGCCCACTCCAACTGCAACGTGATAGAAAAGAAAAGAAAAGAAAAGAAAAGAAAAGAAAAGAAAAGAAAAGAAAAGAAAAGAAAAGAAAAGAAAAGAAAAGAAAAGAAAAGAAAAGGGAAAAGGGAAAAGGGAAAAGGGAAAAGGGAAAAGGGAAAAGGGAAAAGGGAAAAGGGAAAAGGGAAAAGGGAAAAGGGAAGGGAAGGGAAGGGAAGGGAAGGGAAGGGAAGGGAAGGGAAGGGAAGGGAAGGGAAGGAAAGAGAAACGTTATGCTGCTCTGTTGGCACTTTCGTCACGTGGCTGCCAAGCAGGGTGAGGATGGAGACTGCTCAGGCTCTCTGTTGTGGAGAACCGCAGAATGGTGCTCGTTGGGCACTGTAAAATATATGCTGGAGAGGGAGACACGGAAGAAAAGCATCATTTAAAGACTACACAGAATTATGCACATAATTTTGTAGGTGGATATGTAAAACATTTTTCAGATCATTCTTATTTTCTAGACTTTCTGATATTRGATAATTTATTTCTGAGGTATGCTCTTCTTCATAAACACTCCATGCCATCACTGATGAAGAAACTTCATAAATAAGGAAAATAAAAAAGGTCTTGAGATGCCACCCATGCCTGGAGCTATCACTGACTGAGGACCCCATCCTACAACCTCGACTTGAGTGGCAGTATGAAATATGTATTATGAGCCTTCAATGAAATATTTAGCTAGTGAAAACAGAGAGATCCTGGCACTTTCCTTGTAACAAGGGAACGCGGCAATTCATAAAAACATTGATGTGAGACATACTTGAATACTGTAATGGTAAGAATTTTTAGAACATCATAAATAATATGCAGCGCCTTCAGTTATCTACTATTCTAATACATGACACTTATGTGCTCTCAAATGCAACAGCACAGAAGAAGGCAGATGGAATAGCCTACTCCGACAGCATGCTCTGTTCCGCAGATTTCCTCCTTCTCCCAGAAATTTCAAAATTTAACAGGAAACCATCAATCAGCAAATTATAAGGTGTCACAAGAATGTGTTCATTGCACAAAACTACGTATAGCAGTAGCAGTGATTTGGAATAAAATATATAGAACCCCTTGCTAAAAAAATGCAGGCAAAAGCTGGCAATATRATGCAGTAGGTTAAAAAAGATCAGTTGTACTGCACGGGTAACTTGGTAAGCTAGGTTCATTAACTACATAAGTTTCTAAGAACATTTAAATATAACAATAATACCTGAATTTTAGGAACAACATATATAAACCATTCAGTTAAGGAACTGGATCATATAAAATTAATTCTGGAAACAGATTAGAAAACATGGCTAATCAGGTAAGGTAAACCATGAAGACAACTAATCCAGTTTTTGATATACAATCAAGTAAGTAACAAGTAGTATAAGGAAATGACATTATCTCTGCCTACTTTATGTGGACTGTTATTGGTATCTACTACGGGGTTCCAAACATCATTGGGGAGAGAGAGAGAGGGAGAAACTAAAATAGCTTTAAAAATTGCAAAGATATCCAGATATGGAAAAACAGACTTTAAATGAGAGACTTAGGATATTTGATTTATTATACTTCTTTACAAAAAGGTTGAGAGGAYTTGATTCTTGTCTTTCATACCTTAAATACGAAAATTCTGAAGTTAGAAAATGATATAGTGGAGTGTCGAATCAGAGAATCAAAATGTGGTTTTGAGCAACAAGCGCCCAAGACACTCACACTCTCGGATTACCATTAAACATCCTCCCTAGTACTGACAACAGCAGAAATTGCATCAGAGACAAGTACAGTTCATACTGTGAGCTCGGAGTGCCAGGTCAGGCCTTGTAGCAAGTGTCACCTCAGCTAAGTAACCTTACCTTTGCAATGTCTAAATCCCACTAAGCAAATCATGCACTTTACTCGGGCAGAAAAACTAATACACAGAATTTTTGAGATAATTATTCGATGAAATGGTTGGAGTATATTGGGTATGTTCTTGATAATGGAAGTCAGTATAAGTAGGTATGTATGCATTAATAATTTTAAATCCAAGTATTATCCTACCCCTTTGAAACAACTTCTCTATTTCTACCCTTTAAAAACAAGTTAGAATTGTAGCTTTTGCATCTGTGCTCTMTTTAAAATTAGGAATAGGCTTGTGAAGCAACCAAAGAACTTACTATTTAAGTTATGACAAAAAGTAAGACAATATTTCAGGGAATGCCAGAAATATTGATGAAGTTRAGTCATCAATATTTTAATTAGGCACTGAGATATGACACTGTATGAATTACTAAGACATAAATCTCATTTGGGACTAGCTAGCTACAAATATAAAGCATTATAATATGTATTTTGATCACRATAAACTATGAAAGATAAATATCAGCACATGGTTTGTTTACAAGATGATTTAAAACAGCTGCAAAAAACGAGGTAGCATTTGCTGTGCAGCATTAAGCAGAATAAATTAAAAACAAAATCTGGGAAGAAATGTATGTGAGGGCTCACATAAACATTTAAGAGTATGGAGATGAGAGCTCCTCTAAGACAGGAACTTCTCCTAAGAAATGGTTACCAAAGCCAGTACTGGTTCAGCCTGTATTTTTGGCTTTTTGGCCAAAACGTAGGCTCATTCAATCAACAGGAATTTTAATGTACTCAAATGTAAAGCAAAACTTTCAGGGATAAGGCAAAGGAAACACATGCTTACAGGAACAGAGTGTTAGAAAGGACAGAAAAATAGCCTTGTTAAGCATCTGTAGGGATTCTGTAAGTAACTGCTTAGGTCTAGGTTGGCAGTTTGCAGGTTTTCAACCTCCCCTTGCAGTCTGTAAAGTCACTAATCCATTTGATTGGATACGTCTTTCCTCCCCAAACTGACCAGATGTCCTTGTGAATCAGAGATGCCAACATACTTCTCCAGTCACTTTTCAATGTTATTTGTTATTTCGGACATGGGAGTGTGCTTCCTTTCCCAAACACTCCTATTTTTATATCCCTCTGGGTTATACTTATTTGACTAATGTGTGCAAAGTTTAAAACCACAGACTTGGTAAGAACTAAAGATCTCCAATCAGCCCTGAAGACCTGCTGCGCATCGCAACCTAAGGGGCCTCTTGTGTGCTGAGATGCTGAGAATGAACATTATGTAACTTGGGATTTCTTGTAGAAACAACAGGATGAAACATGGGCGCTTTGCACGTAAACAGGGCTTTATTTCAGGGGCAGCTTTAACAGATATATCATGGCACAGGGAACACACAGGCATAAATAAGAGAGCAAAAACCTCCCCAAACACCTTGTACAACGTTAAAATGTCAGCTAACTCCATTTTGGCATGCAGTAACCTACGCAGAATGCTTTCTAATTAGGTATCTGACACACAATTCTCTGTTTCATCCTAAAATTCTCTCTTGGAAAGGCTGGACCAAACTTACTTTTCACGAAGGGCAGGTGCTCCCTGACAAGCCCAGGGAGAGGTGACAGCTGGTGGGTTTTGACTTGAGCATTACATACACAAGGAGGAGAGCAGAGCTCCCTCCCCCCTTTTTTTTTTACTTATATGTCCAGCATGCACCTCTGATTCTTATGCGCGTAGTATACTTAGCAATTTTGCAGTAAGGTATGTTTTAAAAGAAGTAAACATCTTGCACTGAAGAGCTAAGAAGCAGCAGCAGCTGTTGCTGATGGCCAGGGTACCTCACCAACAGGCTCTTGGAAAGCCAGTGCCCCGTCCAGTCCTGTGGTGGGATTTGCACTGCTCCTTGTTTTTCCACAAGTAAGATACAAGAATTGTCCTCTCCAATAAAATGATGTATTTGCTGATCTCAGACTCTTTTAAAAAGYAATGTTTTTAAAAAATTAAACAGGACACAGGTAAGTTAAAGCAGCTGGCTATGCTTCTACGTGGAGTTTTTCTTGGCCAACTGTTAACTAAATTAATTATCTCACTGCTGAGTTAATTAGGTAATATTAGTACATAAATACTCCCAATTAATTATCCTAAGCTAATATAAAGACAAGCACCTTCAAATGTGTTTGACACAACTGTATATGTTGAATGTAGATTTTCCCATTTGCTTCCCAATCTGATTTTAATTAAACCATTATAAATAAAAGTCAGTCTCATAAATGAATTACTGTATCACAAGCTAATCACTCAAGAAAAAAAAATGAAAGGAGACAATATTCCCTTGTATAACTATCCTGCCAGTTGGAAAGAATGACTTTAATAAATAGCTCATCGATTTCAGAATTTTAAAGTAAAATGTTCACCAACTGAATTAATGCACCTGCAGTCTAATTGCATGAAAATGAGCCAAAAAAGATATGAAGAAAATATATTTTCCCTCAGCCTAGTAATTCCCCATTTCAGCAACTTCTTCATTCTTTTTCCAGGGACCATTTTTATACCACTAGTTATTATGAAGACATATCTTGATTGCTATCATCTCTTCCTGGCTTGCCAATTGCTATTTGTTTTATTGTTTTTAAAATGAAGATTGAGTTTTATTAGTATTACATTATTATGTTATTAAGTATTTGTTACTTAATAACAGTGTGACTTAAAAGAGGAAAACCAACAAATTTAGTCTAATGCTTATAAAACAAAAATCAATGTAGTCAGTACTCATGGCTAAATATGCCAGCTTATAAAAAGGATGAAAGCCGATAACAAAAGCTTGATAATAGCTCATAAAAACATGTTTTTACGCTTTGGCCTTTACTAGTGCATTTAGAAAGAAGAAAAAATTTTTTTGACAGTCATAAGACCATAGCCCAGGGCATGAAAAAACTCTGTTTTCTTTTATGAAAATATGTTGAAGTTTGCAGAAAGAACAAGACATTGTTTGTTTTACTAAGGCCTAATGTGGATGGCTATACTAATTTCTTCAGCATATCTCTGTACTCATCATTTATAGAATTACATAAAAGAAATCCATGGAAGGATTAATAATAAATAGAGCTGGAGAAAACAGGCCTGTCACAAAATATATTCAAAGTAACATTTGCAGCTGCATATCATTTCTACTAGCATRAAGAAGATTTCAATCATGTTCAGGAAACACATTTTCAAGATTTTCATTAGCAGATTTTTCCTTTAATTTCATTAATTTAATGAACAACCAAAACATCTGTTTGCTTTTTTTTTAATTAAGCAATTAAATTACTTCATCCGAGCCTTCTGAAAGAACAAAGTATTATCCTTTTTGACCTTGCACACCTTATTTCTGCCCTTGTCTCATCAAATGTTATTTCTGTGATTCAAGAAGCTTGAGTCTTTTCAAAGGCCAGGCACATTCCCTAGTTGTCACTGACATCAACAGAAATTGGATTACATTTTTTGCTGGTATTGCTGTACTTTTCAACTTGTGACCTAGTCCTATGTTTTTTTTATCCGATTAGTTCTTTACAGAAACAATGTTGCGCTATGCAAACTTGAGTCACCAAAACAGAAAGTCCTAAATTTTCGGATTCTCTTTGGATCTAAGTTTGGCCTGAAAGTTGCAGCCACTTCTTGCAGAGTGAGTCCATCTTCATATGCACTTGAAGCAAGTGTATTAACTGAGCACTGAGAAGTGCAGGCTTGGGCAAACACACCTTTATGCTGTGCACTACTGCCAGTGACAACACCTTTAACCATGACAGCAAGATTTAGTTGTATAATATCATGCTGACTTTGGCACAACAAAAATTATAAGCAGAGGAAATCACCTGTCTCAGAGTCTATTCAAATTGCAGTCCTGCATGTGTACAGTTCTACCAGGGTAAATGAGGTGACTCACTTATTTGTGCACTAAATGAAGCAAAATGTTTTCTCAAAGGAAGTTCTAATTCATCTCTTGATTAAGCCAAAAACATTCCCAAATCTACGTTTTAGTTATATTTTGCAGAAAAATTTTCCACAAAGCTGACAGTTGATCCAATTTTAATAAAAAGTATACAAATAATAGATCTTTTCTAGAAGAGGTAGCCTTTCTTATTTTTTTCCCCCTACCTATATAAATTTGCTTGAAGGGTAACTTCTAAGTAGTCTTCTAAGACATCAAGACCAGAATTACTACGTACCAGTCTTGCAGTGACTATTATGCCAAAAATGTTGTTGTTTGACATGGAGATCCCTGTTCACACTTCACAGGGATGCCCAGCTTCCAGATGTAGTAAGATTTTAGAAGACAAGTTCTTTGCTTTTTCCAGTCATTAACGTGCTMAGACGTTACATTTAGCTGCTCGAAGTTTTCCTTCTGAAGTCCATCACATTAAATATTTTTAGCTCTCTAAAAGTGCCTTTTCTTCTTCTTTAGAAARGAGAAAGGGAAAGACAGAAGGATGGAAGGAAGGAAAGAAAAGCTGTTGCACTTTCAGAAAGAGTTTCTCAAAAAGAGAAGGCAGTTTTTCATGTCTAAGTCTCCAAATGAACACCCATGTTCACTCGCCTGGGTTATGTATCAATTTTGCTAGTTGAGCAGCAAAAGAAAGCAAAGAAAGGAGAAAAAAAACGTTCCAATACATAGACAGAAGGAAAATATCAGCAACTGCTTTCAGATATTCAGAGATCCTTCTCCACACAGTGTGATTTAAGTATGAGATTGAAGGCACRTATTTGTGGCAGGACTTAACCATCTCCTCTCTGGTTTTCAGCCGCCTGCCCCTGAGAGCAAGCAGACGAGGAGATCACGTCTTCAAAGCCACAGAATGCTGAAGCGGTGCCTGGCCTCTGCACAACACGGGAGAAGCTCGTTCTCCCTCTCCCCRGCTTCCTCGCGCAGAAGTTGAGCACCACCTTGCTCTAAGTTACACAGATAATCTTGTTCAACAAAGTGGGAATGGTTATCTAGCCTGTTACATCTGCTGCAGAAATATTTCTTTCTAGTAACACATTTTTACTTTCAGGCTTTTTTCCCTCCAAATGTTGACTCATTTGCATTTGCTTTGAATGAATGTACTCATCTCAATTCGCTTTTGGTTTGACTTTATGCAAACCTGTGCAGCCTCATAACCTAAAAAGCTGGGCACAGGAATGCCCTGAATACCACACCTCATAGCAGAGGAGGGGGAGAAGTAGAGGGAATAAAATATGTGTGCTTATTTATCAGTTCCTTAAGCACAACCGAACAGACTGCATGACATAGCTACTACAACAATTGGATTTGTCATGGAGCACTGCCATATTTCTTTATGAAACATGGTAGTAACTGAGAAATACAGACTGTTTTCACACTGTTAGAGACAGTGCGCCTCTTTATACTGAGTTTACAGCATAAAAAAAGGTAGCAGGAGATAAGAGATCCTCATTGTGTGGCAGTACCAGACTTAATGGCATGTCACTACCACTCACTTTCACTGTGATTATCTGAAATAGGCAGAGACGAGGAGCTGGGAATCTGCTTTCACCGAGCAAGTATCACTACAACATCTGCCCCATCATGTATTTATGAAAATCATCCTGCTGATCCAAGAATCACTTGAGCATAAAATAGCTGAGCTCAAATAAGTTAGAATTTCTGGCATAACTGATGCTACAGTAATATATTTCTACAGAAACCRGGTGAAGATTACTCCAGTGTAGAGGAAACGAGCAAAATGAGCAGCTTCCTTTTTGCACTACTTTTAACCCRTCTTAAACATGCCCAGTGGTGCATCTGAGAAATCTAAAAACAAACTGTTAGATGATTTTATGTTTTCTAGATATACACAAATCCTATATATGTTCTGCTCAAAATCCTACATTTTCACTGAGATAACTCACAGTTTAAATCAAGACTGCTGCCCTATTTAATTACTAGCAAGAAAGAACAAACGCACCTAAAATAATTTTCCTTGCCAGACTGTCTTAAGTTGATATCACTCTTGAAATTCAATTGTACTAATCTGTATATCACCCCTACTTGCCAGACAGCAAGAAAAACATTATTTGCTGTTCGCATTCTTCCTTGGAAATATGTGATGTCTACAGGAACTGAAACTGACCTTCTTCTTGGTGAAGGAGAAGCTGCCATAGAAAATGTATGTTTTGGAAATAAAAATCAYCCTTTGAACATGGTAAAATTGATAAATAAATCTCAAAATAATAGTTTGATTGACCTAAAGCTATAAGACAATTCAAATCAAATGCAAGTTTGCTRGAGTTTGGATCAGAAAATGCAAAGGTGTAGTCGCTCTGATTAGCAGAGGTTCCTGACTCCCAGCTGTTTTACACGCAGCAGGAGCTGAGCAGTGAGACAACTTCTCCCAGCACCAGGGGTATCCCGGCCCCCCCACAGAGAGCATCTCTTGCCCCCCCCCCCCCGAACCCCCTCCCTGAGCTGTTGCAATAGCAGCTGCTGAGATCCAGCAGCAGCAAAGACCTGCCTCTCCGTCTGGGAGGTTTCTGCTGATCTCTGAACACCTGGGCAGCTGCTGCCACCCAGAAACCCGCTCATTCACCTGCGTACCATTGGCTTTGGTCTCCTGGGTCCCGCCAAGGCATATTACCTCTTAGAGAAACAACATGTTTTAAAACTGCCATCTCAGTAGGAACTGAAAACTATAAGCCCTTGCCACCAACAAAGAGAAGAGCACTGGCAGGAGTGCTTGGCATGGTGTACAGCCTCAGGAAGAAGTGTGTTTTGGTACTTGGGGTTCTGTGCCAAGGAACAAATACAGAAAAATCCACTCTTTGTGGCAGAGGTGATTCCAGCTGTTACCAAACCACAGGCATGTCTCCCCGCAAAAGCCTCGGTGCAAGCCTCTAGAGTCACTTCCAGCCTCTCGCTCCTTGGCTCAGTCAGTCTTCGAGAATCACAACACGAGATTGAGGGACCCTCGCTCCAATATCTCACATAACCTGATACATACAGCAGTTTCCTGAGAGGTGGAAACAACTGGATTAACGTTTCTGAATCACACTGATAGTGGATTTGTGCATAAGCCAAAAAGTCTGAAAATGTTGTTTATTCAATCTGGCAAATGACGCCCTAAAAATATCTAATGTCTTAAAGCTGTAGTAGGAGAAATCCAACTCTGAATTMAGATGCAAATTTCTATCAGAAAGGATATTAAACATAAAAACTACCCATCTGGGTAGCTAGCACTTTCATCAGAACTTTGAGCTTTTAGAGTAAGATTACAAATTTTTAAAGATATACACTTAATGGAATTCCTGGAAAAATTATACTGGCTACATAAACAGACGCTGAATTGGAAAACGGTTTTGTTCCCTTCTGGTCATAGTCTCTGAATCAGTAGGAAATGTGTTGTTTAGTCAAGTTATTTAGCATGGTAGAAATTGTGCTGTGAAGGCCGTCTTCTGGAGAGATTAGAACAGCAGATGTTGAACAAGAAACTCCTACTCTGCTGGTAGATTATTTCAGCTGTATTTATTCCTGGTATTCAGAACTCACTTGCATCAAACCTTCTGTTGTCAGCCACGTGCCAAAAAGCGTTAAGCTTTTGGCTCCAGTGAGCATTGAGAAGAAAAAAAAAACCAGCAGAATTTTGATTCCACTAATGGCTGACTATAAAGATCCTATTTAYTGAGATTTCCAGACCTAAATTTTTTAAAAACATTTAAAGATATATATACATATAGAAATAGATACATATATAGATATATGCATGCTATGGTAATTTTTTGAATGTAAAAGATGAGGACTTATCAGTCCTGAAATTTGATTTCCACTATTCCTCTCCTACTAAATTCGTTCTCAGAGGATGGCCAGCAGAGTTGGGGATTTCGTGCTTCTCCTTTGCAACCCAGTTTTTCCATCATAACTTTTAAGTGACAGGATCACTTTAAAAAGGAGAGAAAACTTTATCACCAATGTCTCTTCAAACACTGGCCTTTTCTCTGAGATGTTACCAACAGCGTAAATTAAYGAAAGCTGGGGAAATGATTTAGGAATTTGACTGAGAATACAAAATTTATTCCTCAAATAACCATTGTGACCTAGTTGATGATGTGCCATTTCCCAGCACCGCCTGCCTGGGCTGAATTCCAGCTGGAAATGTGCCCATCAGTTGCTCTTCCTGCTTCATCCCAGTTTCCTGAGATMTCCATCACCACAATCATGGATTTTTCATTTAATTAGCTGTCATATGTCATAATATTTTTGTATAGCTTTTTGTACAATTCATACTTATTAGTTGTGTACTTTATAAGCAAGCAACATTTTGTGGCCAAACAGATCGCTATGGTAATTGAATACAGACTTACCTAAAATTTGGGTGCAGCCAGCAGGTATGTACCTGATTTCCACATGTGCACCTTACTCTGAAATTGCCACGGTGTTTCTCTCCCTCACAGATAAGGACACAAACATGTTSCACATCTGGATGTTTAACGGAACAAAAGAGCCAGTGGCTTCAAATTGTCCRCAAAGTGAACGTTGTTCTATATGCTAGAAACACCATGACAGGGCTCCTTGAAGCATAATTTTAATTATATATGCCTCTGCTCTCCAAAACTACAACGGCAGCTTCCCTCCACGGGCCTGGTTCCCAGTGTAGAATGTAGTCCAATTTTCTGACTGTAGCATTAAGAACTCTTTTGCTGACCATTTCCATTATTTCTGTCAAAGTGATCTATGGATTATTTGCATATCTGCTTCTTATCAACAGGAACATTTACAAAGTTCTTATTAGAAACTGAGTACAACCAAGTCAAAAAGGCATTTCAACCAATGAAATGGAAGTCATAATTTAGAAAAATGGGACTGCATAAGTATCATGGACAGTCTTATTTGGACAGGAGACAATAAGGACTGATGAGCAAGACTACATGTGAATTGCAGGTATGGCAGATGGAAGAAAAGGGCTTTTATCTGTAATTTACACATACTAAGTATAGAAATCACTGCACAACTCCAGAACTCCACAAGCCTGTATTTCAGAACACAACTGTATTTAAAACAAMTGTTTTTTTATAAAATCCAGCATTGTGATTTGGTGGCAATCTCTAAAGACTGAAAACTAACCATGGACCTATGAAAATTATTATGCTGTTGCCATATATTGACTCTGAGCTACTACATGAACTACAAATTTCTGATGCTTCTCTATGCCTTAACTGCCTTTTAAGACAAGCTTTTCTACTTAGATGTATTTCCTGTACTTAAACCTCTCAGAGAAGCTTTGCTTCACAAGTATGGTATGCTTTTCCTAAATTTCCTTTTCTCATCTTTTAGACTGTTTCTGAAGTCTTTTACCACTGAAATTCTCTCACAACACATGCTAGAAGTAAATCATCACAAGTTACATAGGGCTTTACAAAGGCTGCTTTCAGAATACATGCAGAATGAGTTCAGCACCAAGAGATACAATTAAGAAAAGATTTACTCAAGGGAACAAAAATCGTATAGAGCACTGACCATGCTCCAAAGGCTGAAATAGCATCTCTTAAGAAATAGGTTAACATAAGCACTCTTCAGGTAAGGAGCTACATTAAGTATAGAAAAAATATTCATTATAGCACAATTGTCTAAAAATGAATATAAATGGTACTAGATACTATCCTTCCCTGAGGCAGTTTTGGCTCTGCACTGAAATTGGCTCAGCATCAGGTCATTTATATCACATAATTTAGGACTTAACAATTTCGGGGGGGGGGGGGGGGGGGGGGGGGGGGGAGGAGGAGGGGGAAGGTAGGCCAGATCAGCAGGGCTGAACCCGCTTCAGCGAGGGGTCAGCTCCCCCGAGGCCCCCCGGTGCCCTCCAGAAAAGCAAATTAATGTTCAAAGCTAGATGCCAAATCAGGCTTATTCGTAGCATCGCCATACCTAAYGTGATGTTACACAGCTTAAAAGGCCAGATCCTGACATCTTTCTTCAGTTTTCAGAAGACTCGCCAGTCCCGCAAATTCTCCGGCAGTTTGCTCGGCTCTGCCGGGACGGGTAAGGCAGCCGAGGCAGAGGGGCAGGCGCCGTTCCCCAGACTCTGTCGCTTCCTGCCCCCATCAGCAGCATAACTCTCTTGCTGGTAACAGCCCTGATCATSTGGCAGCACTCTAGGAGGGGCAGCTCATGAAACGCCTGCAGACAACGCTGCTTCTCGATGGCACCACTCTAGGYCATTTTCACCTGCAACAGGTGACCCCAAAAGCACGTGTACAGGCAGCCTCAAGCACCACCCACGCAGAGCTGCATGCTGCCCCGACGCGCCTGCAAGCGCCAGCACGGACAGCGCTCCTGAGGAGCGCAGCGGGGTCTGCCAGCAGGGCTCGGCGGCTGCGAGGACACAGACACGAGTCCACTGTGCGGGGGCGGCATGCTGGCGTCTGCTCTACCTCACCCTACTTGCGCGTATTCGATCAGGGGGGAAATACAGTGTTTCTGGTATCCACGCAGAACGTGGCTGCGCTCTGCAGTAACACAGCAGCATCCTCCTGACGCCTATGAACCTTTGTTTCGTCCCCTTCCTCCACTGCGCACAACTGTTCTACCAGTATTATTTGGTTTTCTGGCATCTTCTTCCAACACTCATTCATTTTGAGTTTCCCTCACTCATGTTTTATTTCCTTTGGGACCACTTTTTAGCAGAGGCATCTGTTCTCTTGCTACTAAACTCTGGAGAGGAGAACTGTCAAGGGTTTCTTTCCCTACTCCTAGGTACTCCCACATATTTTTTTCCATATAAACAATACTGTATGCAATCATAAATGTAGGGGAAATGACCCATGGGCTTCTAGGGAAGTCATTTATAAATTCAGGCAGAAGCGTAGAGCTACTCCATAAAACAGCCGTTGTGTGGAGGTTTTTTCCCTCTGAAGACAAGGTCCATGAAGTGAATAAGGCAAGGCTGAGAAGTCCTGCTTGTTGTGATAAAAAGAGATTGTGCATTGCAACAAGCCTAAGGAAATTAATAAGCATTGTACCCTGCCCTTGTAAAACAAGAACATGTGTGGACCAGCCAATTTGATGAGTTAATTACCAACGCAATTATTTTATGGCACAGCCACAAAAACAAAATGCTGGTTTTACATAGAGAGAACGTGTCCACTGTCCATGTTCTAACTGATGAAAGACTGTACATACAGTTTAGTGAAAATCATTTGAAGGAATTTAAAAGCAGAATAATAATGAAACTGCTAGAGGGAAGAACAAGAGAAAGTCTGTTGTAAACATGAGAGTTATACTGAAAAGCAAGTGTAAGTTATCCTATAGAACTCTTTACCTGGTTCTTTGAAAATTTGTGCATGGCATAAAGCTAGTAAAGGTAGCAACAGGAACAAAGAAATGCATCCTTTAAAGTCTGAGAAAGGGGAAAAAAATATTTCTTCCTCCTGCTGTTACAGAAAGCTTATCCACATATACATAAAACATAATTTTAAATTGCTGTATTGCAGCAAGCAAACCAGATCTATTCATTGGATCAGTCTCTGACCTAAGAACTAAGATACTCCTTGTTATGTCTCAAAAATTTTGCCCTTGGGAAGCAATTTGGTCAGAGGCAAACTGGTCTAATGTTTTAAGTATGTTATAACCTAAGTGAAACAGGAAAATTAGATAGTTGGGAACTGTAAAATATTTTTGAGAAATTAACTAGAACTGTCAAGATAAGCACTTTGCAATCTTTATTAGTTACTGCATGCCAGTAATAACTTGGAAGAAGTAAACAACCAGGTTGTTGACTGTAGCTACTCTACTGCATAAAACAGAAGGTAAACGTCCCAAATTTCTCCAGCTACTTTGCCAGTTTGGCTCTGGAGATTCCCTAGGATCCATTCTCATGCAAATAAGTCTGCTAACTCCACTATTTTCTTTTTTCACACTGTCCTTTCTCTTTCAAATACAGGCTTAAAGCGCTGCTACAGCTCAGGATTAACTTCTCTAGAGATGTTGCAGAAAATGGGAAAAAGAGACAGGACAAGTTGCTGAACTGGTATTTTTCTTCCTGCACACGTTTGGTTTTACGGGAGAGAGGCTAAAGCAGTTGGATGGGGATGGATTTTAGTTTTCCGTTCTGTTTTTCTTGGGAACAATCGTCATTCCCCCTCCCGGTGCCTGTGCCGAGCGCAGCGCTGCTGTTAGGGGCTGGGGCTCAGACGCAGGCGGACTAGCGTCAGGTCATGCGCTGCTCTGCCCTACCACGCGCAAGGGACCTGCTGCGCGGGCCGCGGGAAATGGATTAGCCACAAACAGCAGAACGGAGTAGAAAATTCATAGGGCAAAGTTAGGAAATTTYACTAGACTCAGGAATTACTTATTTTCACAGCTTCTATAACTTACTTGAATCCTCTACCTAAACATTATCTAGTAGTTTGGCTGCTATCTTTTGTCTAACAAGAACTAAAYGTAGACACTACTTTCACTCCACCAAGGCCCCTAAGGTCATTACCTGGAGTGGTYCAAAGCTATTGAGCTATGGCTGCTCTGCTGCCCAGTATATAACGTTCTTTTCTTTTCCAAGTAATCTCACAGCAGAGGATTCAAGGGGCAATTTAGTTGGAACTAAATAAGAAAGACTTGAATTTAAAGAGAGAAAAGAGGCTTAACTTGTACCACAAACTTTTTCTTCCTTTTGTGCTATTATCTTTTTGCTCTCCCCTTTAGTAAGCTGCCTCTCCCTCTTCCCTGCTCTCTCTCTACTTGCAAGGACCTCTGCATCTATCTTTCCCATCCTGCTATTTTTAGTGCACATCTGTTCCTGTTTTGACCTCAATTCTCTCTAGTACAGGGCTTCATTTTTCTTTGTCGCCCTATCGCTAGACCTTCCCTCAGCTGTCGGATGCCTTCTCTCGAGCAGGGCCGTATCCCGTCTGCCCGTGGGAAGCGCCTGGCTCTCCTCTCCTGACTTGCTGCCACTGAGAGGACGCCGGTGTCCGGGAGCGCCCTGCGCAGCTGCGCCACCTCCTTCACCCAGCCCTGTGCTCTCGCCGCGCAGCTGGCAAGGCGGTGCAAAGTCGATAACCTGCCCTCTGCTTTCTTCTTGCCCTTAGATTTCTCCAGTACCTTAAAATGTTCCCACAGATGCAGAGGAAGCTTGTTGTCCTTTGCCAGCACACCAATGAATGTGACATACGGGAATCTCAAGCACCGTGTTTTAATTTTCTCTAGATCAGTAATTATAAAATCTGTTTTGTTATGAAATTTATTTTGTTCCACCTCGTATCTTTCCTCTTGTGTCATGTCTTCCATTCCCGGTACAGTTCCCATTTTCGTTATCCTCATTACTCTATTTTCTCTTTTGCTTGATTTTCCTTTTCTCTTTTTCAGACTTTTTTTTTGTGCAGAGTTAACATCTTGGCTCTCCCTGAGGCTCCTGCCATCATTTTATTCCCTTTTACTTGAGGACGAAAAGCTCTCTACTAAACCATCGGAGCACGGGCCGGTGCTGCCAGGCCATCCTGCCTCCTCACTCTTGGACCTACCTGCACGCTGCAGTGGCTATGGATAAAGCAAAGCCCCTTGCCTCCTTTCCTTGGCCTGATCAAGACCCCTCATACTGTTGCCCTGGCCGCCAAAAACAAAAAGTACCATGATTTTGCAAACAAGGATTAGCTAACATAAATATTTCCCTTGTTCAGCTTCTAAGTGTGCTGTATTTTTGTTCCAGTCAAGTATCTTGCAGTTTCAGTGTTATAAAACAGTGTTGTTGTAACTGAATATATTAACATTTAAACAAGACACTCAGAATAATGTTTAAAATTCTGAATTTTAAAAAATTACTCAATACCGGATGGATATTATCCAAAAGCTACATATACCTTTAGTAAATTCAGATTAGATAGTGAACATGTCATGTTAGAAATGTCTACTTCTAATTGCATGGAATATTGTATTAAACAGACGTGTGCATTGCAAACACTGCTCAACTGAAATGTTAAAAATTATCCCTTCTGCTTTGCCTTCCTCTTCGAGCACAAAGAACACAAAGAGTATCTAATTAACATGCTTAGTGTCTCTCCAAAATTCAATTCAAACGCAAAGTATGCTATCAAAGGCTTGAATATCACACAGAAGAGTAATTTGGGATGACTGAGCTATCTCTACAAATACGTTAATTTAACTCTAATGGGTCCATATGAAAAGTGGCACTGAATGCAGTTAAAAGGATTTTAACTGCTTTTAAGAGAGAATAATAAAGTTATTAGGAATTTGCAATAACCTTAAAGCTGTCTTGCAACTGGTGAGCATGACTCCGTAACTTGATAATTGCACCAAACCACACAGTATCTTATGACTCACGTGTGACATTTTTCTTCTCAGTAATCTTTTCTCAATAAAAAAAGGCTTTTCTCATTATCTTATAGAGAGACTTTCTTTCAGAATCTGTGATTTTTCAGGTCCTCTCAAATCACACTGAACAGCCTCATTTACAGGCTTTACATTTTATGTTATTTTCTCCTTTTCTTTTTTTTTAATAATATTCTATATATTAGATTTCAAACCACCTTGACAACATTTCCTTTCAAAGTCATTCCTTTGCTGCAGTGTCTGTATCTGTATATTGTATGCTATAAACCATTTTTCAGCATTGTTTTTCACACATACAGGGCTGGTATGTCATTTCAGAAAATGCAAGATGGTAATCAGCTAAATCATAAAGAAGAAGAAAAGCAGCATATAAATGCCGTTTCTTTCAAAATCTTTTTATGGATTGAACTTTTGAATGGCATGAAGCAGATCCTCCCACATTCAGCACAATAAATGAATAACTCCCTATCACCCATCAAGCTCTCTGTTTCTATATAGATGCACTTTCTGAGCACATTAAAGCAATACTGGTAAGAGGAAAATGGTTTATTTTTTTAGTCTAGATTTCAAAGAAATGTTCTTAAGAAGAAAGGTAAGTCTAAGCAAAAGTGCCTTATCACAGCACTCTTATTAGCATTTCTTCAAAGGTGCCTTCTACTCAGTAGCAGCTACAAAGACAAAATCTGCATTTGAATACAGATATTCAAAATTAAGTTGAAAATTGACAGTCTTATGGAAAAGATGGACATAAGCCAGAAAACAGAACTGTAGCAAAAGAAAAAAAGATAGCAAACGTGCACAGAAAAGCCACTTGTGTGCACTAGATATGGCATCAGAAAAGGCAAGAGAAAAAAACTACCAAAGTTTCAGAAGCTTCACTGTGATCACAAAAAACAAATGCAAATTTCAGTCATTTGAAATACTGGATGGCACCAATCACCACTACCAATACTGCCAAAATGGTCCCTTTCTTTATGAAACTAGACAGTGTTTCAGTGTCTCTGGAGTTACCGTGAGGATCCCTGAAACAGAGGTTCACTCGTACCTCAACCCATCTGCTGAGATTTCCCTGCTGAGATCCTGGCCCTTCCCAAAAGGGTACAACAAGCCCAGGAAGGCCAACTAAGGCACTCTGTAGGAGTCAACTTTGCTTCCTAAACCCAGGAGATTAGTATCTGCGGTGCATATCTCAGTGCCCTTATTTTACTGTATCCTGTTTAGTTGCGATGCAAGTGTATATGAAACAAGTATTAATCACAGCTTTTGAACGAGTTGTTTATCATAAGGCCTAATAAAGGGTCATGACAACAAACTGCACAGGCAAACTGCACTGAGCAAACATTATTTTTGAATCCATTTTCTATTTTAAGCCTTTTAATTGAATCCATTATTCATAGATACTGAGAAAAAGTAAGAAAGAATTCTTGAATAACCTTTTATATACTATCGTTATTTTATACTCTCCAACAAAGACTATTTTAGATATGGTTACAGCTGAGAGAATCTAACAGTAGCTGAATGATAAAAAAATGACTATAAGGAACTATAATTGTTGCCAAAACAAACCTTACAAAATTAGGACATTCAGTGCTACAGTTAAATTTAAAAGAAACTGAAGTTCAGAGATATTCAGTTTAGCCACAATAATGATTTTCCCTTTAGTCACATCAAGGTGCAATCTAAGGTTGACCAATTCTTTTAACCTTATTCAGACAAAAGTATATTGCATATGGCACGTACAGAAAGCAAACTATCTTTTCAATCACTCCTAAAAAAGTTGTAGTAACCATAATCACTGACATTTTATTCAGTCTATGTGGATATGTAACTTCCTTACACATTTTTTGAACGGAGATGTCCCAAAGTAACAAAATATTTCAGGTGAAATGTGTTTTGTTTTATATCATGGCATTTTAATATTGTCAGTACAAACACAAAATAAAACACATCTTCCTATCTTCACCCTCTCTTTTGACTCTATCTGTACTTTCACCAAGCTCTACACAATTCAACTGTTTTCTCACCTTTCCTATGAACTTGGACCCTTAAAATATGTATTGATAAATCAAATTTCTTCTCTATCACCTCATAAACTTTTATACTGCATGTATCTTGAAACTCTGCCTCCAACAAAACATGCCTCCTGGTCATAATGCTGATGCTTCTGCTATGTGGCAGTCATCTGAGCTAGATTTTTCACTACAAAAATAGTGTTTGTATAAGCCTCATGACTCATTCTTAAAATTCCTTTTGGGTTCTCACATATTAYTCATTAACAGATTAACTAGTCAAATTAACATCTCGCCTCCCCAAAAGGTTGCATTACATGTAAGCGTGGCCATCCCACTGTTTGCCTTCCAGGAAGGCAACTGATTTCCATGGCAGCTCAAGCAGTTTTGTTCGCATCCTCATCATTCCATCCATAACCTTCCTGAGTTATAAATGACTATACTTAGGCACGATGACTCACTGTAATTTAGACATATCAATTCAGTTTAATCTCTTTAGGACTTAATACTTAATGTAATAAGGTCTCACTTAAAACACTTGAAAAAAATACATGTCAGATAGCTATCTTCATCTTGCCTGCAGCGAGAACCAATGCAGAAATTCAGTTCCTTTAATGTTCAACTACGTAGTAATACTCACAACTTGCTTTTATGAAGATAAGCACATAAATCAAAAAATGTGTGTAACTATGTACTCACAAAACTGCCTTTTTAGTCCCCCTAATTGTGTCGTACATTCCATTCACCTCAGTTAATGCTTCCACGCGCAGCTATTCTGTTCTTTAAACGATTTGGTTCACACAAACTTTTTAATAACTGCATCTCATTACTTAACCACACTTGTCTTCCACAGCCTTTCTCTTTCTTTCCTTCGGGGGTAAACTTAGTGCTTGTTCAAAGAAATCATTAGAGCTCATTCCTTCAAATTAGACTATGAAAAAATTAGATGCTACACACAAATTTTCTTTCTAACCTACCGAGCTCCAAATTTAGCCAGTATTGGCAATGGCTGCACTCGTTTTAGGCACAGCTCCGTGTGCACGGCGCTGCAGGCTCGTCCCCTCAGGGCTCCCGGCCACCGCTCGACCCTGGCCGAGGACCGGTTTGTGCTTTAGCCAAGCGCAAGTTGCCAATCTCGGCACACAGCTACGTGGGTGAATGTAGTGGCTTGTACAGCAGATCTCTATTGATTGCTCAGGGCTTTTAACTTTACCAATCTATTAGAAATATGGCTGGGCATTTTCTTCTTTTTGTTGGTCAGATCCCTATAGATCGATCTACTCTAACTCTACATTATTCAATCAAAATCCCCAGGTAGTGGGGAGTCTGTTCAGGTAAGATTTGCACAGTATTGTCCTTGGTAGCACACAGCCTCCCCTGGGGTAAGCCAATGAGGAATTAAGCTTTCCCTCCCATGTTAATGAAAAAAAAAAAAAGTATATACTTATCAGATGTTAGTTGCTCACTATATAATTACCTATTTAGTCTCTAATTACAGTGCTGATGGAAGTCTCTAAGACTTAGTTTGCAAAATTAGGACTTTTTTTTTTTTTTTTTTTAAGGAAACTTAAGCCAAGAAGAAATTAAAAACATCCCTGCTGGGGCAGCAGAGAGCAGGACATTTGAACAAGTTTAAGCATAGCAGGAAGCAAGCTCTTTGAAGACTCATTTGAAATCACGCAGATAAAGCCGACTTTGTTTAAATTCTGACTTCCTAACTGCAATRCTTATGCACACATTCACACAGCATTATACACCACTCAGTTAAAAAAAATAAAAAACCTCATCATAATATTCAGTTCAATATCCGTATTAAAGTCAGGCTTATTCTACAACAGTTAAATATGAAGAGGTCAAATTTACTCCAGATAACACAGAATTGCACAGGACGTAAAAAAGGAACAAACCCTAAACCAGAACAGTTCCAAGCATAAGAAAATGTTAACTACCTCTATCTGGGGTATCAGAAATTCAGTGACTGAGAAAGGCGGTGTCAGAATCAAGAATCATTTACAAAATATGTTGTTAATAAACAGTGTGGGTACCATCTTKGTCATATACTACTAGCCTACACATTCTTCTTTTAAACAGGTTGGGTTTGTTTGGAAAGTTCGTAATTAAAAACATGCAACTCAGAAAGCGCTCAAGGGATAACACAGGCTTCATGGCAAATAAAAGAAATAAATAAATTTAGTGAGGGAGGAGGAAGGGGAAAGGGATTCAGGGAAAATAAAGTAGGTCAGGTAAGAGAAGCAATTTTATCACTAGTGAAGTTCTTAGCTTGTGCATATGATGCATCAGCTGAACCATTACAGTCTGCTGGCTGCATGTCATTAACGCTATCTTAATATTTGTATTTATAAGCTGCAGGGACAAATGGCAAAAACTGCATTAACATAAAAAAAATGCCAAAACAAATTTTAATTGTTCTCACTTTTTCATCCTTTTATGCTGAGAATTATTAACTCCAAACGTTATAAACATCCACTTTACGTGGTTAAGGAAAAACAGGAATAAAGAGGAAAAAGCTACAATTTATCTCACGACTTTTCCTTTTGTGGCTTAATACAATGGTTACCCCGCTACCTTGTCAAGCTGCAGATAAATGGAGCAGCTGGAACCCAGAGCCTGAAACCCTTTCAGCCCTGGCTGCGCTGGCACATTGAGAGATGACTGGAAGCAGGCACAGCTCAAGGAAAACCAAGCCCTTTGAGAAAGGCCATTATTCCAGAAAAACAGCACATTCCCCAGCTATTCTTTTTTCTTTCTTTTTTTCTTCTTCTT